>NC_138875.1:29312664-29819081 GCF_965194805.1 Balaenoptera borealis
TTCTTGGTGTCTATTTCATTTATTTCTGCTCTCATCTTTATGATTTCTTTCCTTCTGCTAACTTTGGGTTTTGTTTGTTCTTCTTTCTCTAGTTTCTTTAGGTGTAAGGTTAGATTGTTTATTTGACATTTTTCTTGTTTCATTGAGGTAGGCTTGTATAGCTATATACTTCCCTCTAGAACTGCTTTTGCTGTATCCCATAGGTTTTGGATCATCGTGTTTTCATTGTCATTTGTCTCTAGTTATTTTTTGATTTCCTCTTTGATTTCTTCAGTGATCTCTTGGTTATTTAGTAACGTATTGTTTAGCCTCCATATGTTTGTGTTTTTTACCTTTTTTTCCCTGTAATTGATTTCTAATCTCATAGCGTTGTGGTCAGAAAAGATGCTTGATATGATTTCAATTTTCTTAAATTTACTGAGGCTTGATTTGTGACCCAAGATGTGATCTATCCTGGAGAATGTTCTGTGCACACTTGAGAAGAAAGTTCAATCTACTGGGTTTCTATGGGATGTCCTATAAATATCAATTAAATCTATGTAGTCTATTGTGTCATTTGAAGCTTGTGTTTCCTTACTAATTTTCTGTTTGTTTGATCTGTCCATTGGTGTAAGTGAGGTGTTAAAGTCCCCCACTATTATTGTGTCACTGTCGATTTCCTCTTTTATAGCTGTTAGCAGTTGCCGTATGTTTTCAGGTACTCCTATGTTGGATGCATATATATTTATAATTGTTATATCTTCTTCTTGGATTGATCCCTTGATCATTATGTAGTGTCCTTCCTTGTCTCTTGTAACATTCTTTATTTTAAAGTCTATATTATCTGATATGAGTATTGCTACTCCAGCTTTCTTTTGATTTCCATTTGCATGGAATATCTTTTTCCATCCCCTCACTTTCAGTCTGTATGTGTCCCTAGGTCTGAGGTGGGTCTCCTGTAGACAGCATATATATGGGTCTTGTTGTTGTATCCATTCAGGCAGTCTATGTCTTTTGGTTGGAGCATTTAATCCATTCACCTTTAAGGTAATTGTTGATATGTATGTTCCTATTTCCATTTTCTTAATCGTTTTGGGTTTGTTTTGTAGGTATTTTTCTTCTCTTGTGTTTCCCACTTAGCAAAGTTCCTTTAGCTTTTGTTGTAGAGCTCATTTGGTGATGCTGAATTCTCTTACCTTTTGCTTTTCTGTAAAGCTTTTGATTTCTCCATCAAATCTGAATGAGATCCTTGCCAGGTAGAGTAATCTTAGTTGTAGGTTCTTCCCTTTCATCACTTTATATATATCATGCCACTCCCTTCTGGCTTGTAGAGTTTCTGTTGAGAAATCAGCTGTTAACCTTATGGGAGTTCCCTTGTATGTTATTTGTCATTTTTCCCTTGCTGCTTTCAATAATTTTTCTTTGTCTTTAATTTTTGCCAGTTTGATTACTATGTGTCTCAGCGTGTTTCTCCTTGGTTTTATCCTGTATGGGTCTCTATGTGCTTTCTGGACTTGGGTGGCTATTTTCTTTCCTATGTTAGGGAAATTTTCGACAATAATCTCTTCAAATATTTTCTCGGGTCCTTTCTCTCTCTCTTCTCCTTCTGGGACTCCTATAATGTGAATGTTGTTGTGTTTAATGTTGTCCCAGAGGTCTCTTAGGCTGTCTTCATTTCTTTTCATTCTTTTTTCTTTATTCTGTTCTGCAGCAATGAATTCCACCATTATGTCTTCCAGGTCACTTATCTGTTCTTCTTCCTCAGTTATTCTGCTATTGATTCCCTCTAGTGTAGTTTTCATTTCAGTTATTGTATTGTTCATCTCTGTTTGTTTGTTCTTTAATTCTTCTAGGTCTTTGTTAAACATTTCTTGCATCTTCTCGATCTTTGCCTCCATTCTTTCTCTGAGGTCCTGGATCATCTTCACTATCATTATTCTGACTTATTTTTCTGGAAGGTTGCCAATCTCTATTTCATTTAGTTGTTTTTCTGGGGTTTTATCTTGTTCCTTCATCTGGTACATAGCCCTCTGCCTTTTTGTCTTGTCTATCTTTCTTTGAATGTGGTTTTTGTTCCACAGGCTGCAGGACTGTAGTTCTTCTTGCTTCTGCTGTCTGCCCTCTGGTGGATGAGGCTATCTCAGAGGCTTGTGCAAGCTTTCTGATGGGTGGGACTGGTGGTGGGTAGAGCTGGCTGTTGCTCTGGTAGGCAGAGCTCAGTAAAACTTTAATCTGCTTGCCTGCTGATGGGTGTGGCTGGGTTCCCTCCCTGTTGGTTGTTTGGCCTGAGGCAACCCAACACTGGAGCCTAACCGGGCTCTTTGTTGGTGCTAATGGTGGACTCTGGGAGGGCTCACACCAAGGAGTACTTCCCAGAACTTCTGCTGCCAGTGTCCTTGTCCTCACAGTGAGACAGAACCACCCTCTGCCTCTGCAGGAGACCCCCAACCTTAGCAGGTAAGTCTAGTTCAGTCTCTATGGGGTCGCTGTTCTTTCTCCTGGGTCCCAATGTGCACACTACTTTGTGTGTGCCCTCCAAGAGTGGAGACTCTGTTTCCCACAGTCCTGTCGAAGTCCTGCCATCAAATCCTGCTAGACTTCAAAGTCTGATTCTCTAGGAATTCCTCCTCCCATTGCCAGACACCCAGATTCAGAAGCCTGACGTGGGGCTCAGAACCTTCACTCCAGTGGGTGGACTTCTGTGGTATAAGTGTTCTCCAGTTTGTGGGTCACCCACCCAGCAGTTATGGGATTTGATTTTATCGTTATTGTGCCCCTCCTACCATCTCATTGTGGCTTCTCCTTTGTCTTTGGATGTGAGTTAACTTTTCTGGTGACTTCCAGTGTCTTCCTCTTGATGATTGTTCAACAGTTAGTCGTGATTCCAGTGTTCTCGCAAGAGGGAGTGAGAGCACATCCTTAAACTCCACCATCTTGAACCAATCTCTCCCTGTATCTTATTTATTTTATACCCAGTAATTTGTGCTTCTTAATCCCCTTCACCTATGTTGCCCCTCCCCCACCCCTCTCTCCACTAGTAACCACTAGTTTGTATATGTGAGTCAGTTTCTGTTTTTTTATATTTGTTTTGATTACTGTAGCTTTGTAGTATAGTCTGAAGTCAGGGAGCATGATACATCTAGCTTTGTTCCACTTTTCTCAAGATTGCTTTGGATATTCAGGGTCTTTTGTAGTACCATACAAATTTTAGGATTACTTGTTTTAGTTTTGTGGAAAATTTCGTGGGTCTTTTGATAGGGGTTGCATTAAATCTATAGATTGCTCTGGTACTATAAACATTTAAAAAATATTAATTTTTCAACCACTGAACATGGGGTATCTTTTCATTTATTTGTATGATCTTCAATTTCATTCATCAATGTCTTGTAGTTTTCAGAGTTTAAGTCTTTCACCACCTTGATTAAGTTTATTCCTAAGTATTTTATTCTTTTTGATGTTATTATAAATGGAATTGTTTTCTTGATTTCTCTTTCAGATAGCTCACTATTAGTTTATAGAAAAGCAAAATATTTTTATATATTAATCTTGTATCCTGCAACTGTACTGAACTGGTTTACTAGTTCCAATAGTTTTTTGGTGTAGTGTTTAGGGTTTTCTATATATAGTATCATGTCATCTGTGAATAGTGACAGCTTTCCTTTATCTGTTTTAATTTGGATGTCATTTATTTCTTTTTCTTGTCTGATTGCTTTGGCCAGGATTTATAATACTGCATAAAATAGAAATGGCAAGAGTGTGTATCCTTGTCTTTTTCCTGATGTTAAAAGAAAAGCTTTCAGCTTTTCACTATTGAGTATGATATTAGCTGTGGGCTAATTAAATGGCCTTTATTATGTTGAGATATGTTCCCTCTATACTAACTTTGTTGAGATATTTTTACCATGAATGGATATTAAATTTTGTGAAATATTTTTTCTACATCTGAGATGATCATGTGATTTTGTTAATGTGATTATTTTTCATTTTGTTAATGTGATGTATTGCATTGATTGATTTGCAAATATTGGATCATCATTACATCCCTGGAATAAATCCTACTTCAACATGATGTATGATCCTTTTTATGTATTGTTGAATTCAGTTTGATACTATTTTGTTGAGATTTTTGCATCTATCATCAGAGATATCGGCCTGTAATTTTTTTTTTTTTTTTTTTTGGAGTGTTTTTCTCTGGTTTTGGTATCAGGGTAATGCTGGCCTTGTAGAATAAGTTTGGGAGTGGTCCCTCCTTTTTATTTTTTGGAATAGTTTGAAAGAGCTAGGCATTAACTCTTCTTTAAATGTTTGGTAGAATTCCCCTGTGTACTGTTCAGTCCTGAAGTTTTTTTTGGGGGTGGGGAGTTTTTTGATTACTGATTCAATTTCAGTGCTAGTAATTTGTCTGTTCAGATTATCTATTTCTTCCTTTCAGTCTTGGAAGAAAGAAAGAATGTATGTTCTGGGAATTCATCTATTTCTTCTAGGTTGTCCAATTTGTTGGTGTATAACAGGTTGTTGCATTCTTTTATGATTGTTTGTATTGCTGTGATATTGGTTGTTATTTCTCTTTTATCTCTACTTTTGTTTATTTGGGTCTTCTTTTTTTCTTAATGAGCCTGGCTAAAGTCTTATCAAGTTTGTTTATCTTTTGAAAAGCCAGCTCTTAGTTTCATTGATCTTTTCTTTTTCTTTTTTTCTTTTTTCCCCCTTTGTTGTCTATTTTATTTACACTCTAATTTTTTATTATTCCCTTCCTTCTGCTGACTTTGTACTTTGTTTGTTCTTCCTCTTCTAATACCTTTAGATGGAAAGTTAGGTTCCTTGAGGTTTTTCTTGTTTCTTGAGGTAGGTCTATATCATTATAAACTCCCCCCTTAGAGCTGCTTCTGCTGCATTCCTTAGGTTTTGGAAAGTAGAGTTTTTATTTTCATTTGTCTCAAGGTATTTTCTGATTTCCTCTATGATCTCTTCATTGACTCATTGGTATTTTAGTAGCAAGTTGTTTAGTCTCCATGTATTTTTGTTTTTCTCATTTTTCTTCCTGTAATTGACTTCTAAATTCATATTATTGTGTTCAGAAAAGATGCTTGATAAGATTTCAGTCTTCTTAACTTTATTGAGATTTGTTTTGTGGCATAACATGTGATCTGTCCTTGAGAATGGTCCATGAGCACTTGAAAAGAATTCTGTTTTTGGATGGAAAGATCAGCAGATATCTATTAACTACATCTAGTTTAATGTGTCTTTTAAGGTCAGTGTTCCCTTAGTGATTTTCTCTCTTGATTTATTCATTGCCCTAAGTGGGGTATTAAAGCCCCCTACTACTATTGTATTATTGTCAATTTCTCCCTGTATGTCTGTTAATATTTACTTTATATATTTAGTTGCTCCTATATTAGGTGCATATATGTTTATGAATATTATATCTTCTTCTTAGATTGTCCCCCTTATTATTATATAATGTCCTTCCTTTTCTTTTATTATAGACTTTTTAAAAAGTCTACTATGTCTAATGTGAATATTACTACTCCAGCTTCCTTTTAATTTCTATTTGCATGGAATATATTTTCCATCCTCTCTCTTTTAGTATGTGTGTATCTTTAGCTCTGAAGTGAGTCTCTTGAAGGCAGCATAGAGACCAGTGTTGTTTTTTAATTCAACCAGCCACTCTATGTCTTTTGATTGGAGCATTTGGCCCATTGACATTTAAAGTTACTATTGATAGATATGCACTTAACTGCCTTTTTGCTACTTGTTTCCTGGTTGTTCTTCTTGTTCATCTTCATTCTTTCCTTTTCTTTAAAGTCTTCCCTTGTAGTTTGATAAATTCTTTTTAGTGTTATGTTTGAGTTTATTTTAATTTTGTTTATCTATTGTAAGTTTTTGATTTGTAGTTACCATGAAGTTCATATATGTCAAACTATATATCTGCTTGTTTTAAACTGATAGTCATTTATGTCCAAAGGCATTCTAAAAGATCTACATTTTTTTGCTCCTCTCATTGCCATGTTTTGTGTTTTGATGTCATATTTTATATCTTCATGTCTTTCTCTTAACTGCTTATTGCAGTTATAGTTGGTTCTACAATTTTAGTTTTTTAACCTTCATGCTAGCTTATTTAAGTGGTTGATCCACTACCTTTACTATATTTTTGCCTTTACCAATGAGATTTTTCCCTTCCTATATTTTCTTATTTCTTTTTATAGCCTTTTCTTTTCAATTTTAGAAGACCAATTAACATTTTGTGTAAGGTCAGTTTAGTGATGATGAACTCTTTTAGTTTTTGCTTGTCTGGGAAGCTCTATCACTCCTTCAATTCTGTATGATAACCTTGCCAGATAGAATATTCTAGGTTGCAGGGTTTTCCCTCTTCACTTTAAATATATTATGCCTTTCCCTTCTGACATGCAATTTTTTTGCTCAAAAATCAGTTGATAGCATTATGAGGGTATGTCACTCTTTGTTTTTTTTCTTGATGCCTTTAAAATTGTCTCTTTAACTTTTGCCATTTTAATTATGATATGTCTTGATGTTGTTCTCTTTGAATTCATCTTGTTTGATACTCTTTGTGATTTCTGCATCTGGATATTGGTCTCATTTTTCAGGTTAGAGAAATTTTCAGCCATAATTTTATCAAATATGTTTTCTACCCCTTTCTTTCTCTCTTCTCCTGAGACCCTTATAACATAAATGTTAGTGTGATTGATGTTGTCTCAGAAGTCCCTTAAACTATCCTCATTTTTAAAAATTTATTTTTCTTTTTGTAGTTCTAATTGGGTGATTTTCACTATTCTATCTTCCAGGTCACTCATGTCTTCTTCTGTATCACCTAATCTGTTGTGAATTCATTCTAGTGTATTTTTCATTTTAGTTACTGTGTTCTTCAGCTCTGATTCATTCTTTTAACTTTTTAATTCTTCGTTGATGTTTTCACTGTGTTCCTCTATTCTTTCCCTGATTTCAGTTGGCATATTAATTACTGTTGCTTTGAACTCTTATCAGGTAAATTATCCATTTCATTAGATTTTTTTCATTCTTGTTCTTTCATTTGAAACATATTCTTCTGTGTTTTCATTTTGTTTGACTCTCTATGTCTCTATGAAATTAGGCAAAAGTTACCTATCCTGGTCTTTAAGGTGTGATCTTGTGTGGGAGCATCCCTATGCAGTCTGCATGTGCCTAGTGGCTTTGGTGGGAAAGCTAGGTCTGATGTGAGCATGGGCTGTATCTTCTCCCAAGGTTTGCTTGCAGCAGCCACCTTGGTGGGAGTTAGGGCTGGAATCAGAGGGGCTACAGCTAGAGCCAGGTTCAAGTGGGAGCTTCTCCTAGGCTCAATGGAAGTCACTGACCTATTGAGAGGTGAGACTGGTATCAAAAGGATTGGAGCAGGAGCCCTGAAGAAGGCAGGCTTCCCCCTTGCACAGTAGCAGTCTCCACCTTGGTTGGGGACATGGCCAAACCCAAGAAGTTAGAGTTCCATTTCTGAAATGCCTTCAGGGCTCCACTCTGTCTAGAGGCAGGGCTGGGGCCCACACTGACTCCACTCTTTCCCTGGTGTGCACCCTTGCATTGTCAATGGCAGTCTCCACCTTGGCAAGGAGCAATGCCAGAACAGGAGTCCATTGTAGGCTGGGGTGTATGCTGAGTTGGTCTTGGCAGGCCAGGCTGAGCACCAGGTAGTTTTCAATATGCTGCCTCTGTGCTGGAACTAGGAACAATTAAGTCTGTGCCTGTGTTCTTTTTTTTTTTTTTTTTTAAACATCTTTATTGAAGTATAATTGCCTTACAATGGTGTGTTAGCTTCTGCTTTATAACAAAGTGAATCAGTTATACACATACAATATGTTCCCATATCTCTTCCCTCTTGCATCTCCCTCCCTCCCACCCTCCCCATCCCACCCCTCTAGGTGGTCACAAAGCACCGAGCTGATCTCCCTGTGCTGTGTGGCTGCTTCCCACTAGCTATCTATTTTACATTTGGTAGTGTATATATGTCCATGACACTCTCTTACCCTGTCACATCTCACCCCACCCCCTCCCCATATCCTCAAGTCCATTCTCTAGTAGGTCTGTGTCTTTATTCCCGTCTTGCCACTAGGTTCTTCATGGCCTATTTTTTTTTTTTTTCCTTAGATTCCGTATATATGTGTTAGCATACTGTATTTGTTTTTCTCTTTCTGACTTACTTCACTCTGTATGACAGACTCTAACTCCATCCACCTCATTACAAATACCTCCACTTCATTTCTTTTTATGGCTCAGTAATATTCCATTGTATATATGTGCCACATCTTCTTTATCCATTCATCTGTCGATGGACATTTAGGTTGCTTCCATGTCCTGGCTATTGTAAATAGAGCTACAATGAACATTTTGGTACATGACTCTTTTTGAACTATGGTTTTCTCAGGGTATATGCCCAGTAGTGGGATTGCTGGGTCGTATGGTAGTTCTATTTGTAGTTTTTTAAGGAACCTCCATACTGTTCTCTATAGTTGTGCCTGTGTTCTTCAAGAGCAGAGCCTCAATTTCTTACAGTTCTTTAGTAAGCCCCACTGGTTTTAAAACCTGCTAAGGAGGCTTTGTCTTCCCTGTGCTGTACCCCAGGGCTGGGGTGGCTAATATGGAGCTTGAACTGCTTGCTCTTTAAAGAGAATCCTTGAAACTGTTATACCTCCACCCCTTCTGGGTCGTTCACTAGAGGTATGTGTTCTCTCCTCCTAGCAGACTCCATGTGGTTCTTTCTTCATAGCCTTAGTTGTAGAGGAGCTTGTTCTGCTTGTTTTCAGGTCATTCTCAGTGAGAGTTGCTCTATATGTAGTTGTAGTTTTGATGTGTTCATAGGAGGAAGTGAGCTCAGCATCTTCTTTCTCTGCCATATTGATCCTCAGATAAGGTTTAAAACAAGCTCAACTTAAATATCTTATCTTAATAAATAAAATTAAGACATTTAAAAATAATACCTTAAAATCACCCAATAAAAATCTGTGTTAAAATTTTCCTTGTTCTCATGAAAATGTCTTTGAATCTTAGTCCAAATAAATTTTATGCATTGTAATTGTTTGATATCCCTCTGAAGTCCATTTTAGTCTGTAATGAGTTAAAACAGACTCTCTTTATTCTTTTCTTTCTAAAGCTATATATTCATTTGAAAATCTGGGTCATTTGTCCTATAAGATTTTCCATTTAACATTTGACTAACTTTATCCTTGTGGTATCAATTCACATGTTTCTCTAGTGTCTGTCTTTCCTGAAAACTGTCAGTTAAATCTAAAGGCTTAGTCAGGTTAAAAGTTATTTATTTTTCTAGCAAGAATAAGATATAAGTCGTACTGTGTGCTTCTTATTTCACTGTATCAAGAGATGAAAAATGTATGATGGTCTTACCTTTGGTAACATTAAGATTGATCAAGGTGTTCAAATTATATAAGCACAATCCACTTTTTATGAAGTTCCCAATAAAACTTTCACCCAAGGAGTTTAGTAGACTTTCATGATTGTTACATGGATCCATTGTTTCATTAGGGATGAACAAATGATTTATAAATCCTTCATGTATAAGCTATATTTCTCCTTCAAACAAAAACTTGCCCTTATCACCTCTTTGGTTGTAGTGAAATAAAATCTATACAAGGTACATGCATTTTTCCTTTTAAAAAATTTTTCAAAATAATGAGTTGGTGTCTGAGAGAACTACAACATTGACCAATAAGCTTTTTTCCTAATCATGAATTCATAAATTTTTCATTTTTTGATGTGTTCCAATTCATTGGAGTTCTTGGTGTTATTGTTATTATTATTTTGATGGATCTATTGTCCCACATTTGGCCAGTGAGAGTCCCTGTAAGTCAATTTCTGTGTCTTTTGACCAATAGACCCATACTTTGCATGACTCATTGCTTTCACAGAAAATAATATATTAGGCTCATCTTGCAGTTTTCCTGCCCTAGAAGGAAATTACTTCCTCCATCTTTTGTGAGAGAGAAACAGAGTATTTGATACCAGAGTTATCTGAAGACTATGGTGAGGGAAGTGTCCAGAAAAGAGAGAATGGAGACACAACACTTCTGTGGATTTTCATGAAAACTGGTTCTAAGGATTTCTTTCTTTCTTTTTTTTTTTAAAGAAGTATTTCTCCCTCTACCCTTAGATCAGCTTAATGGAAGAAAAGCATTTTGTAAGCTCAAGGGTTTTCTTCATTGACTTCCTGATTGATTATGGCACATTAGTTTCAGCACTTTCTAGCTTGGTTTCATTTAATAAGGAAGATAATGTACTGGGCTGAAAAGCACCTTAAGCCAGGAGTCACGACACTTGGATTGCCAGCACAAGCTCACTGTGTGACCACAGACAAAACCTAGATATGCTATGCTCTCATTTTATTTCACCTATAAAATAAGGACACAAGTAACTGCCAATTTATCTTTCAGAGAATCTGTGAAAATATTACTAGAAGTGAATTTGGAATGCCTTAAAATATAAAGCAAATATACTACTGTAAAGAGTATATCTGTAAGGTGTATTGACTCAAGTTTTGCTCTCTGCACTTCTTCTTTTACTGGACTTGATCTTCTCTACCTTCTGTGGGCTTTGACCAATTTTTTGATTTGTTATTTTACTGCTGCTGTCTTAAGTCCTTATGACCTAACTACCAGAAAATTTCTGGATCTGGATAGTCTCTTGATTTGTTCCTAAACTTAGAATTAGTTCTCAAACTTGAATTACCTTCTACTTGTTGTTCAATATGGCAGGAAGAATTAAGTGGTAGACTGTAATATCTGTAAAATCCATCTGGGATCTAAAAACATTAGTGTATTATGCACACACAACACACAACATTCACATACATACACATAATATACTAAAAGGAAAAAAACAAAACAAAACAAAACATGGTTAAAGGGTGGTAGTAGTGTTGGTGTGGTTTAGTGGAAATGCTTTGGCCAGGAAATCAGAAGGCCTGGACTCAAGCCCAGTTGGTAGACATGTAATTTTGTGGAAGTCACTGCAACTCTGTGACTCTCAAGTTCATCATCTGTAACAATTTAATTTTGAGGTCTCTTACAGCCCTGAAATATTTAAGTCTTTTAAGAAAAGAGGAAGAAAACATTTCCCCAAATTTCTAACAATGTCAGTAAGACTCAACATATGTCATATTGGGCCCATAGGAGATTTAGTTATAGTTCCTTGTGGTTTTGATTCTAAATATTTTTCTTGAGCTGAATTCTTCAAACATGTTTCATGACACCCACATCAAGATGTTAAAACTTTTAGAGGAGAAAGTAACTATATAGTTTGTCCACGCAAATGGTGGGCAATTGCTCTATAGTAAACACACTACTCAAGAAGATGGAGTCTGAACTTCTTCAAACTAGATTTCCTCCCCCAGAAGGTTAAAGCACAAGAAGTACATTTTTTATGTGAAGACATAAAAAAAAAAAAGAATGTCTTGAAAGCTAAGAGAAAAAGTGTGAGCCGTTTTTTAAAAAGCTGTGGTTAATAACACACTTAGCCCAACCACATTTCTCTTAAAAATAAGTTACAAAATATTTTTCCACTTGTAAGGTGTATTTTGCTATTCACTTCAACACTAAAACTTCAAATATACAGGACTTTATATTTTAAGAACTAAATTTTATAGTCAATAACTTAGTTTTTTGCTGTTGTTGAGCTTACTCTGCTTTTACTGAGGTTAGAAATTGATTCTTTTTCTTTTCCAATTTGCCATTTTTCAAAATCGGAATGTTTATTTGACAGATGGACAACCATCATCCACTTAAGTGAACGTTTTCTAAGTCTTGAATGAGACCTGAGATTTCTTCTGTCTATAGACCTTCGGCTCAAAGCCTCTTTGAATAATCTGGAATCACTGGGAGTCAGTTGATTTTCTCTTCCTACAGCTAATATAGGCATTCTTCTTCTTTCTCTTGGCCTGCTCTCCATTAAGTTAGATCATATCAACTTTTCTCCAACCTGTATCAAACAGCCTCCAATGATTAGGAAATGCAGGGTTCAAAAAAACATATCAGGGACGATTCACTCTTACCATGCTGATGGTAGGCATCAGACTAACATGCTTTGCAGTCTGCCTTGGTATGCCAGATCTTTCCCTCATGTTGCTGATGAGTTTCCTTATCCTTAAGCTTCATTGTAACAAGTACTGTTTTCGGCAATATTCTATTAGATCTTCATTTCATTTGGACAGATTACCCATACTTATTTCAATAAACTAATTTCTATAAGTTTATTTCTATTAGTTTATTTCTATAAACTAATTTATTTCTGTTAATAAAGACATCTATTTAGCTTTGTATTATTTTGTTTTCATTTGGGGCAGTAGTTATTGTTATATGACTTTTTAATGCACCAAGTGACTTTAAGGCTTTAATTAATTACACTGATATTAAGAAAAACTTCTTTACATAATATCTATTTACTCTTAGGGATATTTAGAGAGTCAACATTGTAATTGCTTTTTTTTTTTTTTTTTTTGGTAGTCATGGTTATGTTTTTCTTAAGTTAGAAGCTGTGATAATATTGAGGGCTAAGGACATACTTAGGGCTTGCTATAGGCAGTTCTTTTCCAAATAAATTATTGAAAGGAGACTTAGAAAAAAGTTTGATTATTATTAAATAGCTAATAACATGATAATAAATGAGGAAGACATGTGGTTATCTTTGTGTTTCCTTACCTATATTTTCTATTTCATACAGTGTTTCAGATTTGGTATAGATGCAAACATCTAGGTTCATGAGTGAAGTTTCCATTTTTCTCACAAATATGTGATGAAGGTTCAAGATAGGCTTCATTTTGTGTCTGTGACTAGGAAGGGAAACAATATTAGACAAAGAAATAAAGCATTTCTGAACAGACCCATAGGTGCTCAGATGGGACATATTATAAGACATTTGTACCATTTATACATTCGAAATCATTTCCTATATCTAGGCTCCTGAAAAAGAAAGAAGTTGGTCTGCTTCCTCTGCAAGGCTCTGTCCAGCCAGAGGACAAATTGTTACAGGCAATTGGTTTCAACAGCAAGAAAATTGTGCTTTTTGTTTTTTCTTTAAGCAAATTTTTTTGAAAGGATAGTTGCTTTTGTGCATTAAAGAATATGTATATTTCCAAATAATTGTGTCACAAAGTGGATACATGTGAAGGAGACAATGGACTCTCCTTGTTCTTTAGTATGTTTCTGCTTTCAAATGCTCTGAGATTTTATCCTGAACATAGAAAAAAACTTTGAAAATCATTTTAAAACTCTTGTATGTTATGCTTACAAGTAGTAATAACTTATATTTATATCACTCAAAGGTTTCCAAATCTTTTTTCTATTTACACTTATTATATTTAAATATATTTGTATGAAGTGGGCAGGCAAGAATTAGTACCATTTTTCTTAAGAGAAACAAGCCTCAGAGAGATTAAATAGGTAGTGAGGCAATATTGGGATCTGGTTCCCTGAGACCCTGTGCCTTGGTTGTCTCATCTTCACCAAAGATCTTTTGGGACCAGGGTAGCTAGTGCTTCTTATGGCACCAACTTGAGTCAGTCACTTCAGCTCTCTGCTTCATTTATCTCCTATATCAAATGGGGATTTTCTCAGAATTAATAGGGATTTCAAATTAATTTTCTATATTCTGTTGCAGAAGATAGCTTTACACAAATGTGAGCTGTCATCACAACAATAGTAAGACATCAGGAGTTGAGAGATGTGGAATAACAGAGAAAAGGGATTTCAAAGGAACCAGATACACAAAATGTGTAAGAGAGACAAAAGGGGTAAAAATTGCTGCAAAGTGGGTAAAATCCTTTGGCAAATTCTATTTCTCTAGAGAATATGATATTGCCTGGCTGAAACAGAAGAATTAATTGTGTGCTTACCCTGGCCAAATGCTGCTGTTCTGGGTGGTAGTGTTGTTGATCAGCTAGAATTTTCAACCTGAGATTTGTGGTGATAGTCCCCATAGGTGGCTTGAAATGCTTAACAGTGTGTTCTTCACAGTGAGTTTAGTGAACTGTGCATGCTTTAAAAATTGCCTGCAGGGGACAGTCCAAATGCAAATAACTTAAACTGAGGAGTAAACAGTGAAATGCATTTATGTTCTCCAGTAGACTTAAGAATTGAAAGATCAATAACACTTGTTTCAGGAGCCATTTGCAAAAAAAGCACTGGCTGAAACAAACTGATAGATTCATCTGGGGGGATTTATACCAAACAGAATATTTCTGGATAATTTGTTCAGTTTCTGTTGTTGATTTTGGCAGCAGGGGAATTTACATTTACATTAGTAATGTTATCTGTTGTTTTATTTTTGACATTTTAATATTTTAGAATACATAATACAAGTGTGATATTATCATTTTGAAGAGGTAATGCCAATATATATCACTGGGACATGTTAGAAATGTGTTGAGAGTAAGAGATGATCTCTATTTATGACTTCTACCTAGGGGTACATTGTGGTAAGCCATGGTTGAACCTGATACGCTGAAACTGTGATTCTGATTTTTGAAATAAAAGTATGCTATATAAACTAGTTTAACAAGAAATTATGAATTCATAACCTGGATATCAGCTTTGCATGATCTGTGCTGAGGTGCTTATTCTCTGCCTTTTGCCCTCATCTTAAAACTACATCAATGGAAATGAGCCCACTATTTGTGTTGACTTGGTGCATTCTTTCCTTACTACAGGTTAAAAAGGTCTTAAATGGTTGGGCTTCCCTCTTTGAGGGGAAAGAGAGCAAAGGGGAGCCATCCACTTGTGCAGTAATGTATCCTGGAATGCCAGAATACCACTTGCATTACTTGTTGGTTGAAATATAGTGAAACCAACCACAAGTAACCTCAGTTAAGTCCAAGACATTATTATCAAATTTAGACTATCCAAAATTCTATTACTTGCTTCTTCAAAAGCTTTGCAATGCGAGATATTTTTGGAATAGAGATAACCCTTTAATGTGGTTAAATCTTACATATTATAGAGAATAAGTTGAAGAAAATTATCTTGTAGAAATTGTCTCTAAAATTAAATGGAAGTTCTGGTATGTGTATATAGGTAAATTCATCCACAGATGAAGCTACCTATATACACATACACAATGTAATACCTCTCAGCCATAAAAAATGAATGAAGTTAAAGAATACATTAACATTAATAGGTAAATACCACATCTTTATTCATTCATCTGTGGATGGACACTTAGGATCCTCCCATATCTTGACCATCATAAATAATGCTGCTATGAACATCGAGGTGCATGCATCTTTTGGAATTAGTACATTTGTTTTTTTCAGATATATACCCAAGAGTGGAATTGCTGGATCATAAAACAGTCTTATTTTTAGTTTTTTGAGGAATCTCCATACTATTGTATTCTGTAGTGGATGCACCAGTTTATATTCCCACCAACAGTGTACTACTGTTCTCTTTTCTCCACATCCTTGACAACATTTGGTATTTGTTATTTGTAGAATTTTTGATGATAGCCGTTCTGACAGGTGTGAGGTGATATCTCATTGATGTTTTGATTTGCATTTCTATGATGATGAGTGACACTGAGTATCTTTCCATGTGCCTGTTAATCATTTGTATATCTTCTTTAGAAAAATGTCTATTCAGGTTTTCTGCTCATTTTTTAACCAGATTTTTGTTTTCTGGTTATTGAATTGTATGAGCTGTTTATATATTTTGGATATTAACCCCTTATCAGTCATATCATTTGCAAGTATTTCTCTCATTCAGGAGGATATCTTTTCATTTTGTTGATAGCTTCCTTTGTTATGCAAAAGCTTTAAGTTTAATTAGGTCCTATTTGTTTGTTTCTACTTTTGTTTACTTTGCCTAACTGAAAATATATGGCTACAATTTATGTCTAAGATTGTTCTGCCTATATTTTCTTCTAGGAGTTTTATATGGCTTCAGGTCTTACATTTAGGTTTTAATCCACTTTGAGTTTATTTTTGTATATGGTGTGAGAAAAATGTTCTAACTTCATTCTTTTACATGTACCTGTCCAGTTTTCCCAGAACCACTTATTTAAGAGATTGTCTTTTTTCCATTGTATATTTTTACCTCCTTTGTCATAAATTAATTTATTGTTAAGTGTGTGGGTTTATTTCTGGCCTCTCTATTCTGTTCCACTTATCTGTGTGTCTATTTTTGTGCCATTATCATGTTGTTTTCATTACTGTAGTTTTTTAGTATAGTCCGAAGTCAGGGAGGTTGATACCTCCAGCCTTGTGCCTTTTTTCAAGATTGCTTTGGTTATAGGATTATTTATTCTAGTTATGTGAATAATGTCATGGGTATTTTGATAGTGATTGCATTAAATCTATAGATTGCTTTGGGCAGTATGAACATTTTAAAAATATTAATTCTTCTAATCCATGAACACTGGGTATCATTACATTCATTTGTATCATCTTTAATTTCCTTCATAAATTCATGAAATACCTTACACTTCTCAGAGCATAAGTTTTTTTTTTACCTCGTTCTTTAATTTATTCCTAGGTATTTTAATTTTTTGATGTAATTTAAAAAGGGATTGTTTTCTTGATTTCTTTTTCTGATAGTTCACTTTTAGTGTATAGAAAAGCAATAAATTTCTTTATAGTAATATTGTATTCTGCAACTTTACTGAATTCACTTATTAGTTCTAAATTTTTTTTTTTTTTGATAGAGACTTCAGGGTTTTCTCTATATAGTACCATGTCACCTGCATACAATGACAGTTTTACTTCCCTTTCTATTTGGATGCCTTTTATTTATTTTTCTGTCCAGTTGCCAAGACTATGTCTTCTAATATTATGTTAAATAGAAGTGGTGAGAGTGGGCATCCTCGTCTTGTTCCTGATTTTAGAAGAAAAGCTATCTTTTCACCATTGAGTATGTTGTTAGCTGTGGGTTTGCTATAAATGACCTTTATTATGTTGAGATATGTTCCCTCTATACCAACTTTGTTAAGAGGTTTTATAATCAATGGATGTTGAATTTTGTCAAATTCTTTTTCTGCATCTGAGATGATCATGTAATTTTTATCATTTGTTTTGTTATTATGGTGTACCACATTGACTGATTTGTGAATATTGAATCATCCTTGCATCCCTAGAATAAACCCCACTCTATCATGATTATGACTCTTTCTATGTATTGTTGAATTCAGTTTCTTAATATTTTGTTTATTTTTGCATTTACATTCATCAGAGATATTGGCCTGTATTTTTTTTTTTTTTTTTTTTTTTGCAGTGTCTTTGTCTCTTTTAGATATCAGGGTAATGGTGCCCTAGTTGAATGACTTGGGGAGTGTTCCATCCACTTCAATGTTTAGGAACAGTTTGAGAAGGATAGGTATTAACTCTTCTTCATATGTTTTGTAGAATTCCCCTGTGAAACCATCTAGTCCTGGACTTTTGTTTGCTGGTAGTTTTTTAAAATTATAAATTCAATTTCACTGCCAGCAATCAATTTGTTCAGATTGTCTTTTTCAACCTGATTCAGTCGTGGAAGATGTACGTGTCTAGAAATTTATCCGTTTCTTCTAGTTTGTCCAATTTGTTGGCATAGAACTGTTCATAGTATTCTCTTATGGTATTTTGTATTGATATCTCTGTGATATCAGTTGTACCTTCTCCTCTTTCATTTCTTATTTTTTTATTTGAGTCTCCTCTATTTTTTTCTTGATGAGTCTGGATAAAGCCTTATAAATTTTGTTTATCTTTTCAAAAAAAATCCGCTCTTGGTTTTATTGATCTTTTGAATTTTTTCTTTGATATTCATTTTATTTATTTTCTCTCTGATCTTAATTAATCCCTTCCTTCTACTGACTCTGGGCTTTGTTCTTCATTTTCTAATTACTTTAGATGGTAGGTTAGGTTGTATATTTAAGAGTTTTACATTTTCTTGAGGTAGGCCTATATTGCTATAAAATTCCCTCTTAGAACTGCTTTTGCTGCTTCTCATAGATTTTGGAAATTTATGTTTTTATTTTCATTTGTCTTGAGGTACTTTCTGATTTACTATTTGATTTCTTTATTGACCCATTGGTTTTTTAGTAGCATATTCTTTAGCATGTGTTTGTGTTTTTACCATTTTTCTTCCTGTAATTGATTTCTATTTTCATACTGTTGTATTCAGAAAAAAATGCTTCACATAACTTCTATCCTCTTAAATTTGTTAAGACTTGTTTTGTGGTCTAGCATGTGTTTTATCCTGGAGAATGTTCCATGTGTACTTGGAATGAAAGTGTATTTGGAATGCAGTGCTCTGTAGATCTGCAAAATCCAACTTGTTTAATGTGTCATTTAAGGACAATTTCCTTACTGATTTTCTTTCTGGTGATCTGTACATTGAAGTGAGTGGTATGTTAAAGCCCCCTGCTCTTACTGTATTATTGTCGATTTCTCCCTTTATGTCAGTTGATATTTGCATTATACATTTAGTTGCTCCTATATTAGGTACATATATGTTAAAGAGTGTTTTATCATCTTCTTTTATCGATCCATTTATCATTATAATATGACTTTCTTTGTCTTTCATTATAGCCTTGTTTTAAAGTCTATTTTGTCTGCTACACCAGCTTTCTTGTCATTTCCATTTACAGGAAATATATTTTCCATCCCCTCACTTTCACTCTGTGTGTGTCCCTGGCTCTGAACTGATTCCCTTATATTCAGCATATAGATGGGTCTTGTTTTTTATCTGATCAGCCCCCCTCTGTCTTGATTTGAGCACTTAGCCCATTTACATTTAAATCGATTATTGATAGGTATATATTTACTTTCATTTTGTTACTTGTTCTCTGGTTGTTTTTGCAGTTCTTCTTTGTTCTTTTTTCTTCTTTTAGTTTCTTCCCTTGTGTCTGATGATTCTAAAGGATGTACATTTTTGACTCCACACCATGTTTTGTGTTTTTGATGTCATATTTTACCACTTCATGTTTATCCCTTCACTGTTTATTGTAGTTATAATTGATTTTATAATTTTTTTGTATTTTAATCTTTATACTAGAGTATTTAACTGGTTGATTCACATGCTTTATTATATATCTGTCTTTACTAGTGTATTTTTCCTTTCCTATGGATTTTTAATTCCTGTTATAGCCTTTTCTTTTTCACTTAAAGAAGTCCCTTTAACATTTATTTTTGGGTAAGTTTAGTATTGATGAATTATTTTAGTGTTTGCTCACCTGAGAAGATTTGTTTTTAATCTCTCATTCAATTCTAAATGATAATCTTTCTGGGTAGAGTATCCTGGAGTGCTGGGTTTTCCCTTTCAGCAATTTGAATATACCATGACACTCCCTCCTGTCCTGCAAAGTTTTTGCAGAAAAATTAGCTGATAGCCTTATGGGAAGTTCCCTATATATGACTTTTTGTTTTTCTCTTGCTGTCTTTAATATTATCTCTTTATCTTTACATTTTGTCATTTTAATTATGATATTTCTTGGTGTGGGTCTGTTTGGGTTCATTTTGTTTGGGACTCTCAGTGCTTCCTGTACCTGGATTCTGTTTCCTTCTTTAAGTTTGGGAAGTTTTCAGCCATAATTTTATCAAATATATTTTTGACCCTTTTCTCTCTTAATGCAAGTGTTGGTACACTTGATTTTTTTCAGAGGTCTCTCAAACTGTTCTCATTTTTTGTATGTTTTTCTTTTCACTGTTTTGATAGGGTGATTTCCATTATTCTATTTCCCAGGTCACTTATGTGTTCCTCTGTATCACCTAGTCTACTCTTAATTCCTTTTAGTGTTTCATTTCAATTATTTTATTGTTTGGTCTGACTTTTTTTTTTTTTCATATTTTCCAGATCCTTGTTAAAATCTCTCTGTGTTCACCTATTCTTTTCCCCAATTTATTTAGTATTCTTATTACTAGTACTTTGAACTCTATCTTGTAAATTATTTGTTTCATTCCTTGTTTTATTTTCAGGGATTTTCTCTTTTTTTTTTATTTGAAATAAATTCTTGTCTTCTCATTTTGCTTAACTTTCTCTCTCTCTATGAAATTAGGTGAAACAGTTACCTATTCCAGTCTTGAAGGGGTGTACTTTTGTGGGAGCAACCCTATACAGTATGTGTGTACCCAGTGACTTTGGTGGAAGAGCTGGATCTAATGTGAGCACAAATCATGTCTTTCCCAGAGTGTGCTAACAGCTATCACCTTTGTAGGTGGTGGGGCTAGAGATCAAGGAAATGAGCCAGAGCCAGGTGTTAACCAGGGCTTCCCCTATGCTCAGTGGCCAATAGCACCCTATTGGGGACAGTGGTGGTTCCCAAGATGCTGGAACAGAAGCCCTGATTGTCAGGTTTGAGCTGTCTCCATTTCCTCTAAGAATGTGCACTCTCCCCTTCCTGCATCAACACCTTCAGCCCAAAGGGGAGCAGTGTTAGAACAAGAGGGGCTGGGGTGTGTGCTTGGTATGGGTTAAGGCATGGGCTTTGGCAGTCCCACCACCAGTTAGAGTACTGATCCATTGCCTCCATAAGCAACATCAATGTTTGCCCAAGCCCCTTTTAGATGCTGTGCTAGGTATGGCTCCATACCTCACTGTACAACACCCTTGGCTGTGACAGCTCTTGTCCTAGTGTGGAGCTGCACCATGAAAAAAGAGGGGCCTGAGCAGGCACTCAGCATTGGTCAGGGCATGGGTTGTGTGGTCCCAGCACAAGCCAGAGTCCCAGACTGCTCCTTATCCACTGCCCTCACCCCTTTCAGATGCTGTGCCAGGTTTGAGCTGGCTCCATCCCTCACAACAGTGCACTCTCCTTGGCCATGACCACCCTTGCCCTAGTGTGGAGTTGTACCAGGGAGCAAGTGAGGCCAGAGCAGGTGCACATCTCAGGCTGGAGCACATGCTGGTGCAATTGCAGGAAACAGACCAGAGTCCCAGGAAGTTTCAATCTTCTTCCTCTGCCTTGTTTTGGGAGTAAGCAAGCATGTGCATGCTCTTCACCAGTGGAGGCTAGGTTTCTTACAGCCTTGTTGTCGATCCCACTGGTTTTCAAACCAGCTAATGGGACTTGTCCTCCTGGTGTCAGAACTCAGGGCTGGGCCATCCAATATGTGGTTTGAACCATTCACTCTCCCAGGAGGGTCTCCAAGTCCATGTAATTCCCCTTTTCTTTTGTGTCCCCTCCCAGGGGGACAGGTCCTGTCTTGATTGCTTCTCTTCCCTTCCTACTTGATTCCTTGTGAATCTTTCTTATAGCTTTGGTTGTATAAGAGTCTTTCTTCCAAGCTCTAGTTTGTTTTCAGTGAAAATTGCTCTAATGTAGATGTATTTTTTTATGTGTTTGTGGGGTAGAGGTGAGCTCCATATCCTCCTATTCTGCCATCTTGATCTCATATCTCCTTCCCTTTAAATTTTGAATGACAGTCACCTCCAGTTTCCTATACACTTTATTTGATTGCTTGAGGACAGAACCACATATTCTCAACAATTCCATCCAAAAGTCAATACTGGTATATAAGCCAGGGAGTAGGACTTCATATACAAGGGTTTTGCAATGCTGCAAGCATTTTTTCCTGTACGTTTAACCCTTTTGCTATGGTCTGAATGTTTGTGTCTCCTTAAAATTCACTTGTTAGAATCCCAACACCCAAAGTGATGGTTTTAAAAGGAGGGACTTTTTGGAGGTGATTAGGTCATGAGGATGGAGCCCTCATGAATGAGATTAGTACCTTATAATAAAGATTCCACAGAGCTTTCTAGACCCTTCCGCCACTTGAGGATACAACAAAAAGTCCACAACTTTAGGAGACGGGCCCTCACCTGCCCATGCTAGCATGCTGATCTCAGACTTCCAGCCTCCAGAACTGTGAGAATTAAATTTCTGTTGTTTATAAGCCCCCCAGTCTATGGTATTTTGTTATAGCAGCCTGAACAGACTAACACACGTTTATTGAAAGTACCACTTTAAATGAAGTGTTGATGAGCTGTGATTTTTATATCATCCAGATACAGAAAGCTTTGTTTAGTTAGTATCTGAATACAAGTTTCATTTAAACTGCTCATTCCTAACCTTCTAAGGACAATGCCAACTAAAGAAAGTTGTTTATGAGTTTTTCTTGATAGTTCCACAATAGTAAGCCTTAAGACCACTGTCATTTGTTGGAATCCACCCTATCTCTGATTTATTGAAGTAGAGATAGCTAACTACTAATAGTCATCCTTACTCACTAACTCCCTTAATTATTTCTAGGTACTACAGTGTGGCACATTATCAAGGAGTTTTACTGCCTTCAGGCTGCTATTACTGTGTATTATAGTCCACTGTAATCATTCTAATGGTTTAAGATGTTGCAACTAATTTAACCAAGGCCCACACACCAGAAATGCTGGAATTGTCTTAGAGTTTTATTCTACAACCAGCCATTACATGAAGCAGGATATATTACTTCTCATTTCTTTACAAGTGTCAGTGCAAATCCAACTATCAAACCAAAGTTGAACATAAAAGCTTTTAGATTACAGCAATTACTACAGATTTTACATGAGATAAAAATGTAATTGCTTCATTTCTTTCATTCTTTCTTTTTCCCTCCCTCACTGCATATTTTAGACCTTCCAGTTTTCCTGCCAGGTCAGACCCAGCACACAAAGACATTGGTCATAAGACAGTGGAGCTGGAGTGTTCCTTTTCACAAGAAATGAAATGCTTGAAATTTCTCTTCCAAATGGATCACAAATTTTCCATTATCATTTCCGTTTTAAAATCTTTTGTCTATGTAAACTCATGCATTGTCTATAGAGGAATATTTCTAGCCATCTGCATAGTTACAGAGAATGAACCTAAGCAGCTATCCTTCACAAGCAAAGAGGTACACATATTTTTTCACTCTCCTTTCTTTCCCTTCTTCCATACTCATTCACTCTTCTTAATTCTTTGAATCTCTTCTATTTTTTCTCACTCATTTCTTCTTTCCTATTTTACCTCTCTACATTTGTCCCTCACTAATTCCTTCTCTTTCTTCTCTCTAGAGTTGGGTATTTGTATATCTGTCCATCATTCTCTTTCATATAGATTCTCTCTCCTGTAAGTTTTAAGATGTTCCTATTTTAAAATTAACCCTCTGCTTAACAGAACATGTTTATAAGTTACTTGGCTGGGAAGGACTATTGCTCAAGTTACAAAAGACATCCTTTTGGGAACGTCAGTCTTTTACTCTTCCACATACTCACAGAAGCAGTTCTATGTGGAGTCTTCCCTCATCCCTAGGATGTGGCAGACCCAGGTTTTAAATTATTTTGCCCTTTACTGAGTCTATGACTTTGAAGTAGATTTTAAACCCTTTGTTGTTAGTTCCTGATGTATAAAGTGGGGGACGTATTTGTTCTTAACCCTTAGGATTATTGTTAAATAATAGATAAAAAATATTTTATACAGGGTTTGGCCACATGATGAACACAATATACGTTAGTTAATATTATGTTTCCCTATTTGTATGTAATAATGTACAGCAGAAATTAATTTCCATTTTCCATTAATGTCCATTTTCTGCTGAGTTTCCCTGAGTACATTTCCTAAGTTATTTTGCAAATGTGTGGCCATATAACTGTATTTATATAATGAAATAAAAATGGACATGTTTTATGTAGTTTCTGGGATGATCCCTTAAATAGAGGAGGAACACTGTTCTTTTCCCCCTTCTCCATCTTGCTTACATAAACGCTTGTATGATAGCAGATGCTCCAGCAGTCATTTTTGACCACTAGGACAAGGGTCTTCTCCTAGGGAAGGTGAGATGGAACAAAATGGATTCCCATAGTTGTCCTGAATTGCCTATATTTGGATTATAAAAAATGTGAAAGTACGTTTTTTATTATGTTTGTTACTTTTAAAAAAATTATTTCATTCTTTTATTCCATGCAGTTGAATTCTAACTGATAAATTTAGCTTTCTCTAATCCTTGCTGCCCTACCTGCTTATCTGAGCTTCTGGCATTATTTATTTTGTTGTTCAATTTCTACATGTCCCTATTTCCTAGGGTACTTATTTTGGCTTTTGCCAATATGGAATGTTTTTGTGTTGGGGTATTACTCTTCCTTTCTGCTGGTCGTTTTATTTCTTACCAAGTTAGCCTGACTTCTAGTCTGTCATCATTTATGCTTATCTGCCTGGTTTTTATCCATGTTCTATTCTGCCTGTAAGGTATGTCACCAAGTAACACACGTAACCTTGACCCTTGGATCCTGTTGCTCTACTGGGGACATTCCATTGACATTTCTCATATTCAACTTTGAGCTCTTAGTGTGTATTTTTTTTTTTTTATCTTAGTGTTGCCTCTTTCACATTTATCTTTTCCTTTTTTAAAAAATGTATCACTTCTTTCTCTTTCTCTCTTTCTATTAATATTTTTTCCTGTGTGTCCTATGCTCAACATTAGCAATCTACTACTTGTTAAATATCAAAATAAAATGCTGAACATTTTCATTTACATATATCATGTCGTGTATCTTACATCTGACAGTTTCACCTTCCTCAGTACTTTTGGTGAATGCCCTTTAGAATTAGAAAGATAAAATTTCCACCTAATTATAGTAGTTTACATATGCAAATGTTTTCAGATTTAATAATCACATTTCCCTAGAAATGATGAATAAAGCCACATGCATT
Source organism: Balaenoptera borealis (assembly GCF_965194805.1). Lineage (NCBI taxonomy): Eukaryota > Metazoa > Chordata > Mammalia > Artiodactyla > Balaenopteridae > Balaenoptera > Balaenoptera borealis. Next base: position 29,337,265 of record NC_138875.1, read on the forward strand.
TTAAGTGAATCCTGTGTTATTAAATTACTGTCCTGTGTCATTTATTGTAAGAAAATCATTTGACTTTGAAACTGTAGCTTAGTCTATTGCTTAAGCAGACATTTTTTTTTGTTTAAGATGTGGGCATGGATCTCCAGGTAGAAATCATTTCAGGGAAATTTAGAGAAAATAATCACTAATCACATATTCTTTTAATCCTTAGAAATCGTTACTTTTGTCTAAATTTCGCACCTTAACACTATGAACTCATTTACATTGAAAATAATCTTTAGTAGGGTTTAGGAATGAGGAAAGTGTAATACCTTCTATAATTTGTGCACACTCAGCTCTAGAGGAAGAAACAAAATAATTGAGAAAAGACTTCAATTTCTCACTTGGCTTGATGTAACTTAGCTGCCCATGTTCTCTATAGGGAAATGAATCTAGCTGTATTACACAGAGCAGTGGCAATTAAGGAGGACTTGATTTTAGTGCTGGAATGCGACATTGAAAATAATCTAATAAATTTGAGAACAATGGAAGTTGAGTTCTCCAGGAAAAAATTCAAAAGTGAACTATTCAGTGTGAATTGAGACTCATTAACAATATACCATGTTTACAGTGTGTATTGAAGTGAAAAGAGTATGTTCCACAGATTTTCTCAATATAATACACACAAAAACCTAAGGAAAGGTGTAGTATGTATATCCTTATTTACAGTACACTCCTGAAAAGCCATTTGATGCTGGGAAGTAACAACTGAGACCAGAGAATTGAATCCACATTTTCAGACCTAACCACAGCCCCTACACTAAGCAGTCAACTGAAGAAATCAGTGTGCCTGGGGAGAGGGCTATCATTTGAAGGGGGAGAGTCAATTTATTCTATATTCACTCGAAAGTCAATTCATTTTGTATTCACAAGGATCAGTGGATAGAAATTACAGGGGGGCTGATTTTGCTGCAACTTGAGGAGGAACTTTGCAACAATTAGAGCTGTCTAACTAAGGAACAATTTGCTTTGTCAAATAAATGAACAGCCTGTCACTAAAAACATTTAAGCCAAAAGCTGAAGACTACTTCTCAGGAATGTTGGAGAAAATATTATTGCATGGGTGACATGAATGACATATAAGACTTTATCTAACTTAAAGATTCTGTGGATGGGGCTGGATGACATTGGGGGAGATGATCCATATCCTTGGATATCAAGGTCATATCTAGGCAACTCTGATGTGCTATGGAACCATGCAATTGTAGATCAAGCCTGATATTTCTTGCATAAGTTCTGCTTGAACAGAGTTTCAGTTCAATTGACACATCCAGAGTGGTTGAACATGATGGACTAGAGCTCTGCTTTCTAAAATATTTAAGATTTTTTATTATTGATGTTCTTAAAATATTGCCACTTCTGGAATAATCAGATGTGAATAGTTCATATACTGAAATAGCACCTCAAATTATGCTTTTACATTTCTTTTAAAGGCTTAAAAGTTCTTATTAAGCACACTCGAAATAACTGATATAGAGGTGTGGCGGTGGGGAATTGGGCAATTGCTTTAATCTGGGGTGAAATCAAATTTAAGAATTTGAGCATGGAATTCTACATTGCTAAAATGAATCTCCATCTGCCTACACATTCATTCCTCACTTCTTTTTCTTTGTACCACTGTGAAGCACAAAAATTCCCTTATTCATCTCGTACATTTCTAAGAGCATACTTTTTTCCTCTTAGGGAGAATTTTATGCCCTAAAAAACTGTATTCCATATGTAAGAGTCAAACTTTAAAGCTTTTCACTGGAGACCCCACAGTGGTGTTTAAATAACTTGTAGGGTCATCTAAACTGCCATTAGATTTTATCCTGAACCTCACAAGAAGGCAAGGTCATAAAATACCCAGAGACTCAAGTCAACAAAAACAATTTTAGATCATTTCCAGAAACTCATTTTCCACCTCTTTCCCCCTATTTGATGAAAAGGAGAGTAACGATTATGTCTGATTTTGTGCTGAGTATAAAGATGTTATATAATAGTTGAATAACAATAGTTTTCACACATTGTTTCTAATCCCCACAGACATCTTTCAAAGTAGGTGTGACAATCCTCATTTTACTAATTTAAGTAACTCCTAACCTCCATTAATTGCAAAAGATCATGTCCAAACTTCTAATAATAAAGATTTTTCTATTATTTCAGGTGACATGGACTCCACTTGATACAGCGTTTTAAAGAGACGTCAACTATGGGAAAGGATGCAACTGAGCATTAGTTCAGGAGCTACGGACTTACCTGCTGCCAATGTCTCCTGTGCCCTCTTTATCTCATCTTCTCATTCTGTTCCTTCAACAGTGCCAAATTGGTGTTTCTATAACCTCTTCCTAGACATCACACTTTTAACATTTTAACTCCAAATACCCAACTTTTTGTCATGTTTCTGCATATTTTAAATTAAATAGGACTTTGGTATACTTTGCTATAATTTTCATAGAAAATATTAATTTAAATTGAATATTTAAGAGCTCTGGGTGTTGTTGTATGTGTCTACTGTTTTCATTTGACTAGAAAATTATTTATTTTACTTTTAATATTTCCAAAAAAATAAACATTTTCAAAGTAGTTTCTGCTGAGTATTAAATTTTAGGTTGATTTTATTTTTCTTTAATTTTAATTTTTTTACTCTTTTAATATTTTGCAGTTTTCCCTATAGAGAAGTTTCTTGGCTTTCTTAATTTATTCCATATAGATTGTTTTACTTTCCAATTGTATGCTGTTAGTATATAAAACTATGATATTTATATATTGACTTTATATCCTATTATGCAGCAAGATATACTTATTACTCGCAGCATAACTTTTGTACATTATTTAGGACTTTCTATGTTGATAATCATACAAGCAGAGACAGTTATACATTTCAATCTTTAAGACTTTTATTATTATTATTGCTTTCTTTCTCTGAGACTTTCAGAGTTTACTGAATTTTGTGAAATGATTTTTCTGCATTTATTGAGATCATCATATAAATTTTCTTTATTCTGTAATAATGATGAAATACATTGATTTAAAAAATTTAAACCAAACTTACATTCCTGGGATATACCCCACTTGAGGTTTATTACTGGATCCTATTTGCTGGTATTTTACTAAAATTTTGTGTGTATTCTCATGGAAGATAATGGTGTGTAGTTTTCTCTTTTAGTATTGTGTTTGTGTGTGTGGTATTTTTTGTCAAGGCATTGTTCACTTTATAAAAGGGGAAGTATTTTCTTAAAGCATTCTTATAAGAATGGTATCATTTATTTCCTTAAATGTTTGCTTGGTTTTGCCAATGAAATAACTGGGGTCTAAATTTTTCTACGTGTTATTATTTGCGAGTGAGTAAAATTTCTTTAATAAATGTAGGCTTATTCAAATTTCTTTATGTTTTTTGTCAGTTTAGGTTAGTTGAAGGAACTTGTTAATTTCATGTAAGTTGACTACTTATTATTATAAAATGACTCATAATAATCTTCTAGGATTTGCCTCTAGGATCTTTTGAGTATGTTATCTTATATTCCAATATTGCTGTCTTGTTAGGTATTTATCCAACACATAAATCCTTCAAGTTACCAAATTTTGGCTTTTTAAATTATCTTATTTCCTTTCACTAATTTCACAAATTTCCACTTTTGTCTTTGTTTCTTCCTGTTGCTTAGTTCGGTTTAAATTTGCTTGTCTTTTATTATTGTTTTAAGATGTAAACATAGAAAATCAATAATAGACCTGTCTTTTTTTTCTAATATCAGCATTGCTACAAATGTACCTATAAGTACTGTAAAGCTGGATTCTACAAATTTTGATATTTTGTGAGTTCGTATAATTCAGTTTAAAATATTTTCAAATTTGCATTTTAATTTCTTCTTTGACTCATATAATTTGGAAGTCAATTATTTAAAAATTCCAACATATAAAGCTTTTATTCATTTATTTTTATATTTATAAGTTAAATTTATTATTTTTAAGGAAGCAACTCTGTATATTACAATCTTTGAAATTTGTTGATAGTTGTTCTATAGCCCAGCAGATTGTCACTCTCAGTTAATTTTACACATGCTACTAAAAAGAATATGCATTCTGCACTTGTAAGATGTGCTGTTCTATAAATGTCAGTTTTGTCAAAGGAGTTGCTAGTGTTATTCAGACAATTTTAATCTGATTTGTCTAGAAATTATATAAATAACTGAGCCATACTAAAGTCTTCATCTATAATTATGGATTTGTCTATTTTCTTTTTTCTTTGGATTTGCTTCATGTATTTTGAGCCTCAGTTATTAGGCACATACCTATTTATAATAGTTATGTGAGTTTGATGAATTGACCTAATGTTAAGAAATATCACTTTTTATCTTTGCTCATACACTTGCTCATACTTTGCTGTTAGAAATATATGGAAATATATTCCACTTTCTTATGCCTCTAATTGCACAGTATATAATTTCTATCGATTTACTTTCTTGTTTGGTCTTTGCTCATATCATTTTGTCTTTTCATGTACATTATTTTTAAGACTTTTATTCAAATATAAAATGGATATAGCAAAGAGTAAATATAATTCCCCAAACTGAACAAGTCCATAAAACCGGCCCTTAGATCAACTAGCTGGTAAACAAAACATTACCAGCAGCCCACAAGAACTCCTTGAGCATGTTTCAAGTCAGTATCCCTCTCAGGATAACCAATATCCTTAGTTTGATACCATAGTTTTTCCTATTTACTGCATTTCATATAAAATGAATCATATTGTACATATTATCTATGGTGTGTGTGTCTTTGTTAAACAATATGCTTGTGAGATTTAGCCATATATCACTTTACAGTTGTAGATATATGCTAAAATATACTTATCCATTCTGATATTGAAGGGCATTTGGTAGTTTCCAGTTTTTGTTTGTTGTTGTTATTGTAAATAGTGTTGCTGTGAAAATTTTGTAGAACAAATGTTCATAGTTCTGTTGGACATATATACCCAGAAATTGAATTGTAGTGTTATAAAAAAATGTGTATATTTAGTAAACGCTGTGAAAGAGTTTTCTAAACTGGTTGTACCAATTTACTCTTTCACCAGCTGTGTATGCAATTTCTGACTGCTCCCTACTTAAAAACTACTGGGAATTGCCTTTTTTTCAGTTTAATCATTCTGTACATATATAAGGAGTATTTCACTGTGGTTTTGATCTGCATTTCCCTGAAGAATAATGGAGTTGAGCAATTTTTTATTGATTGTTGGCCGTTTGAATGTCTTCTTTTGTGAAGCATTTATATAAGATCTCCCCCCCCATTACTTTATTTGGTTGCCTTTTCTTATTGATAAGTGGACTAAATATACTAAATCCAAATTCTTTGTTGTATATACATCTGAATATTATCTCACACACCGTGGCACACTATGTTATAATCATAATGTATTTTAATGATCAAAAGTTTTTAGTTTTGATGTAACACAGTTAATCTTTATTTTCCACTATGGTTAGCAGATTTTGTGTTTTTTAAGGAAAACTTATTCTACTAATGTCAAAATGATGTTCTCTATGTCTTCTAAAAATTTCTTGATTTATCTCTTACAATTAGATTTAAAATTTAACTGCAAAGGATTTTTTGGGTGTAGGTAGAGATCAAGATATATTTTTTCCTGTATGGATAGTCAATTAACTAACACCATTTATCAAAAGATCAATACTACCCAGTTTAGTATATTTTTATAATAGGTCTTGATATATATTGATATTTAATTCATACAGCTTTGTTCTTCTTTAAGATTGCTTTCTCTATTCTTGACCTTTGCAATTCCATATGAATTTTTAAAACATCTTGTTAATTTCCCTCTAAAAATGTTTTTCTGTTCCTTTTTTTGTATTGAGATTGCACTAAAGCTATAGATCAATTGGCCCAGACTGACAACTGAGTCATCCAATAAATGTATATGGTATTTATCCATTTATTAAGTCTTCTTTGATTTGATCATTAATATTGTATAGTCTTCAGAAGACAAATATTACATTTTTCTGTAATTATAAATTGTATCTTTTTGGATTAAATTTAGCATTCTTTTGTTTGTTGCTGATATACAGAAATACAATTCCTCTTTGTATCTAGCAGCCTTGCTAAATTCAATAATTAATTCTAATAATTTAAAAATAGTTACTTGAATATTTTACATATACAATCACCTTGTCCAAATTGTCAACTTTAAAAAAATTCTCTTTCCAATCATTGTGACTTTCATTTGTTTTTCTTCTTCTATCTCCATGTTTGGAGACTTCATACAAGGGATGATTTGTATTCATGTCTCAGTCACAATCTTAGGAAGAAAGTCATCAATATTTTATCATTAAATATGGTATCTACTGTAGATCTTTATACTGTTTATCAAATTCCCTATTTTTAGTTTACTGAAGTTTTTTTTTTTTAATCACAAATAGGTATGTTTTAACTAAATGTCTTTAAAATTAGTCCATAGAGATGATCATAATTATTCTCCATTCTACATTACTGTCTGAATTACTTTAATTTTAAATTCTAAAACACCCTTGTATTTCTTGAATAAAACTTAATTGATGATTATGTATTATCTATTTAATATAGCTCTAAATTTGTTATGTTTATATTATCTTTAGGTATCTTTACAGTGTTTGAACTTATGACTATGGAAGAATGTTCTGTAATTTTTCTTTCTTTTAGTGTTTATATCTGGTTTTGTATCATAAAAAGGGTTAGGGTGTATTCCCCCATGCTCTGGAAAAAATTATATAATATGTGTGAATTTTTTTCCCTAAAATGTTCAGAGATTTTCATCATTAGAGTTATCTGTGCTGGAATCTTCTTAGGAAGTTTTAAAGAGTGATTTTAGTTTCTTTAATGAATAATGGGTTATTATAATTTTGTTTCTTCTCCTGTCATTTTGCAGTGGTCATTTCATTGAGAAAGTTGTTGATTTTATCCAAACTATCAAACTTAATGACATAAGGCTGTTCATAGTAACCTCTCATCTGTAATATGTGTAAAATCAGTTTAGTTATTTTTCTTATTCCTGATATCATTTGCAATTTCTCTTTTTTTCTTGATCACTTGATCTTTTTAAAATTTTGTTAATCATTTCAAAGAACTAATTATTTGACTCTTTATTTAAATTGAAGTTTGTTGATTCACCACATTGTATTAGTTTCAGGTGTACAACATAATGGTTGAACATTTTTATGGATTATGCTGAATTTAAAATTATTAAAAAACAATGGCTAAATTTACCTGTGCTGTACAATATATCCTTGTGGCTTACTTATTTTATATTATATATATATTTATATATATCTCATATCTTCTTTATCCATTCATCTGTTGATGGACACTTAGATTGCTTCCATATCTTAGATATTGTAAATAATGCTGCTATGAACATTGGGCTACATGCATGTATCTTTTCAAATTATTGTTTTTGTGGTTTTTTTGGTAAATACTCAAGAGTGGAATTGTTTTCTGAGAACTTCTACACTGTTTTCCATAATGGCTGCACCAGTTTACAACCCCACCAACATTGTACTGGGGTTCCCTTTCTCCACATTCTTACCAACATTTTTTATTTATATATTTTTAGATGATAGCCATTCTGGCAGGTGTGAGGTGACATCTCATTGTGGTTTTGATTTGCATTTCTCTGGTGATTAATGATGTTAAACATTTTTCAATGTGCCTGGTTGGCCATCTGTATATTATCTTTGGGACAATGTCTATTCAGGTCTTCTGCACATGATTTTTTTTTTTTTTTTTTAAACATCTTTATTGAAGTATAATTGCCTTACAATGGTGTGTTAGCTTCTGCTTTATAACAAAGTTAATCAGTTATACATATAAAATATGTTCCCATATCTCTTCCCTCTTGAATCTCCCTCCCTCCCACCCTCCCCATCCCACCCCTCTAGGTGGTCACAAAGCACCGAGCTGATCTCCCTGTGCTATGCGGCTGCTTCCCACTAGCTATCTATTTTACATTTGGTAGGGTATATATGTCCATGACACTCTCTCACCCTGTCACATCTCACCCCACCCCCTCCCCATATCCTCAAGTCTATTCTCTAGTAGGTCTGTGTCTTTATTCCCGTCTTACCACTAGGTTCTTCATGGCCTTTTTTTTTTTTTTTTTTTCCTTAGATTCCGTATATATGTGTTAGCATACTGTATTTGTTTTTCTCTTTCTGACTTACTTCGCTCTGTATGACAGACTCTAACTCCATCCACCTCATTACAAATACCTCCATTTCATTTCTTATTATGGCTCAGTAATATTCCATTGTATATATGTGCCACATCTTCTTTATCCATTCATCTGTCGATGGACATTTAGGTTGCTTCCATGTCCTGGCTATTGTAAATAGAGCTGCAATGAACATTTTGGTACATGACTCTTTTTGAACTATGGTTTTCTCAGGGTATATACCCAGTAGTGGGGTTGCAGGATCGTATGGTAGTTATATTTGTAGTTTTTTAAGGAACCTCCATACTGTTCTCCATAGGGGCTGTATCAATTTACATTCCCACCAACAGTGCAAGAGAGTTCCCTTTCCTCCACACCCTCTCCAGCATTTATTGTTTCTAGATTTTTTAATGATGGCCATTCTGACCGGTGTGAGATGATATCTCATTGTAGTTTTGATTTGCATTTCTCTAATGATGAATGATGTTGAGCATTCTTTCATGTGTCTGTAGGCCATCTGTATATCTTCTTTGGAGAAATGTCTATTTAGGTCTTCTGCCCATTTTTGGATTGGGTTGTTCGTTTTTTTGTTATTGAGCTGCATGAGCTGCTTGTAAATCTTGGAGATTAATCCTTTGTCAGTTGCTTCATTTGCAAATATTTTCTCCCATTCTGATGGTTGTCTTTTGGTCTTGTTTATGGTTTCCTTTGCTGTGCAAAAGCTTTTAAGTTTCATTAGGTCCCATTTGTTTATTTGTGTTCTTATTTCCACTTCTCTGGGAGCTGGGTCAAAAAGAATCTTGCTGTGATGTATGTCATAGAGTGTTCTGCCTATGTTTTCCTCTAAGAGTTTGATAGTGTCTGGCCTTACACTTAGGTCTTTAATCCATTTTGAGTTTATTTTTGTGCATGGTGTCAGGGAGTGTTCTAATTTCATACTTTTACATGTATCTGTCCAATTTTCCCAGCACCACTTATTGAAGAGGCTGTCTTTTCTCCACTGTATATGCTTGCCTCCTTTATCAAAGATAAGGTAACCATATGTGAGTGGGTTTATCTCTGGGCTTTCTATCCTGTTCCATTGATCTATCTTTCTGTTTTTGTGCCAGTACCAAACTGTCTTGATTACTGAAGCTTTGTAATATAGTCTGAAGTCAGGGAGCCTGATTCCACCAGCTCCATGTTTCATTCTCAAGATTGCTTTGGCTATCCGGGGTCTTTTATGTTTCCATACAAATTGTGAAATTTTTTGTTCTAGTTCTGTGAAAAATGCCAGTGGTAGTTTGATAGGGATTTCATTGAACCTGTAGATTGCTTTGGGTAGTAGAGTCATTTTCACAATGTTGATTCTTCCAATCCAGGAACACGGTATATCTTTCCATCTATTTGTATCATCTTTAATTTCTTTCATCAGTGTCTTATAATTTTCTGCATACAGGTCTTTTGTCTCCTTAGGTAGGTTTATTCCTAGATATTTTATTCTTTTTGTTGCAATGGTAAACGGGAGTGTTTTCTTAATTTCACTTTCAGATTTTTCGTCATTAGTGTATAGAAATGCAAGAGATTTCTGTGCACTAATTTTGTATCCTGCTACTTTACCAAATTCATTGATTAGCTCTAGGAGTTTTCTGGTAGCATCTTTAGGATTCTTTATGTATAGTATCATGTCATCTGCAAACAGTGACAGCTTTACTTCTTCTTTTCCGATTTGGATTCCTTTTATTTCTTTGTCTTCTCTGATTAATGTGGCTAACACTTCCAAAACTATGTTGAATAATAGTGGTGAGAGTGGCCAACCTTGTCTTGTTCCTGATCTTAGTGGAAATGGTTTCAGTTTTTCACCATTGAGGACAAGGTTGGCTGTGGGTTTGTCATATATGGCCTTTATTATGTTGAGGAAAGTTCCCTCTATGCCTACTTTCTGCAGGGCTTTTATCAAAAATGGGTGTTGAATTTTGTCGAAAGATTTCTCTGCATCTATTGAGATGATCATATGGTTTTTCTCCTTCAATTTGTTAATATGGTGTATCACATTGATTGATTTGCGTATATTGAAGAATCCTTGCATTCCTGGGATAAACCCCACTTGATCATGGTGTATGATCCTTTTAATGTGCTGTTGGATTCTGTTTGCGAGTATTTTGTTGAGGATTTTTGCATCTATGTTCATCAGTGATATTGGCCTGTAGTTTTCTTTCTTTGTGACATCTTTGTCTGGTTTTGGTATCAGGGTGATGGTGGCCTCGTAGAATGAGTTTGGGAGTGTTCCTCCCTCTGCAATATTTTGGAAGAGTTTGAGAAGGATAGGTGTTAGCTCTTCTCTAAATGTTTGATAGAATTCACCTGTGAAGCCATCTGGTCCTGGGCTTTTGTTTGTTGGAAGGTTTTTAATCACAGTTTCAATTTCAGTGCTTGTGATTGGTCTGTTCATATTTTCTATTTCTTCCTGGTTCAGTCTCGGCAGTTTGTGCATTTCTAAGAATCTGTCCATTTCTTCCAGGTTGTCCATTTTATTGGCGTAGAGTTGTTTGTAGTAATCTCTCATGATCTTTTGTATTTCTGCAGTGTCAGTGGTTACTTCTTTTTCATTTCTAATTCTATTGATTTGAGTCTTCTCCCTTTTTCTCTTGATGAGTCTGGCTAATGGTTTATCAATTTTGTTTATCTTCTCAAAGTACCAACTTTTAGTTTTATTGATTTTTGCTATTGTTTCCTTCATTTCTTTTTCATTTATTTCTGACCTGATCTTTATGATTTCTTTCCTTCTGCTAGCTTTGGGGTTTTTTTGTTCTTCTTTCTCTAATTGCTTTAGGTGCAAGGTTAGGTTGTTTATTCGAGACGTTTCCTGTTTCTTGAGGTAGGCTTGTATTGCTATAAACTTCCCTCTTAGCACTGCTTTTGCTGCGTCCCATAGGTTTTGGGTCGTCGTATCTCCATTGTCATTTGTTTCTAGGTATTTTTTGATTTCCCCTTTGATTTCTTCAGTGATCACTTCGTTATTAAGTAGTGTATTGTGTAGCCTCCATGTGTTTGTATTTTTTACAGATCTTTTCCTGTAATTGATATCTAGTCTCATAGCGTTGTGGTCGGAAAAGATACTTGATACGATTTCAATTTTCTTATATTTACCAAGGCTTGATTTGTGACCCAAGATATGATCTATCCTGGAGAATGTTCCATGCACACTTGAGAAAAATGTGTATTCTGTTGTTTTTGGGTGGAATGTCCTATAAATATCAATTAAGTCCATCTTGTTTAATGTATCATTTAAAGCTTGTGTTTCCTTATTTATTTTCATTTTGGATGATCTGTCCATTGGTGAAAGTGGGGTGTTAAAGTCCCCTACTATGATTGTGTTGCTGTCAATTTCCCCTTTTATGGCTGTTAGTATTTGCCTTATGTATTGAGGTGCTCCTATGTTGGGTGCATAAATATTTACAATTGTTATACCTTCCTCTTGGATCGATCCCTTGATCATTATATAGTGTCCTTCTTTGTCTCTTGTAATAGTCTTTATTTTAAAGTCTATTTTGTCTGATATGAGAATTGCTACTCCAGCTTTCTTTTGATTTCCATTTGCATGGAATATCTTTTTCCATCCCCTCACTTTCAGTCTGTATGTGTCTCTAGGTCTGAAGTGGGTCTCTTGTAGACAGCATATATATGGGTCTTGTTTTTGTATCCATTCAGCCAGTCTGTGTCTTTTGGTTGGAGCATTTAATCCATTTACATTCAAGGTAATTATCGATATGTATGTTCCTATTCCCATTTTCTTAAATGTTTTGGGTTTGTTATTGTAGGTGTTTTCCTTCTCTTGTGTTTCTTGCCTAGAGAAGTTCCTTTAGCATTTGTTGTAAAGCTGGTTTGGTGGTGCTGAACTCTCTCAGCTTTTGCTTGTCTGTAAAGGTTTTAATTTCTCCATCACATCTGAATGAGATCCTTGCTGGGTAGAGTAATCTTGGTTGTAGGTTTTTCTCCTTCATCACTTTAAGTATATCCTGCCACTCCCTTCTGGCTTGCAGAGTTTCTGCTGAAAGATCAGCTGTTAACCTTATGGGGATTCCCTTGTGTGTTATTTGTTGTTTTTCCCTTGCTGCCTTTAATATGTTTTCCTTATATTTAATTTTTGACAGTTTGATTAATATGTGTCTTGGCGTGTTTCTCCTTGGGTTTATCCTGTATGGGACTCTCTGTGCTTCCAGGACTTGATTAACTATTTCCTTTCCCATATTAGGGAAGTTTTCAACTATAATCTCTTCAAATATTTTCTCAGTCTCTTTCTTTTTCTCTTCTTCTTCTGGGACCCCTATAATTCGAATGTTGGTGCGTTTAATGTTGTCCCAGAGGTCTCTGAGACTGTCCTCAGTTCTTTTCATTCTTTTTTCTTTATCCTGCTCTGCAGTAGTTATTTCCACCATTTTATCTTCCAGGTCACTTATCCTTTCTTCTGACTCAGTTATTCTGCTATTGATCCCATCTAGAGTATTTTTAATTTCATTTATTGGGTTTTTCATCGTTGCTTGGTTCCTCTTTAGTTCTTCTACGTTCTCGTTAAATGTTTCTTGCATTTTGTCTATTCTATTTCCAAGATTTTGGATCATCCTTACTATCATTATTCTGAATTCTTTTTCAGGTAGACTACCTATTTCCTCTTCATTTGTTAGGTCTGGTGTGTTTTGACCCTGCTCCTTCATCTGCTGTGTGTTTTTCTGTCATCTCATTTTGCTTATCTTACTGTGTTTGGGGTCTCCTTTTCACAGGCTGCAGGTTCTTAGTTCCCGTTGTTGTTGGTATCTGTCCCCAGTGGGTAAGGTTGGTTCAGTGGGTTGTGTAGGCTTCCTGGTGGAAGGGACTAGTGCCTGTGTTCTGGTGGATGAGGTTGAATCTTGTCTTTCTGGTGGGCACGTCCACGTCTGATGGTGTGTTTTGGGGTGTCTGTGGCCTTATGATTTTAGGCAGCCTCCCTGCTAATGGATGGGGCTGTGTTCCTGTCTTGCTAGTTGTTTGGCATAGGGTGTCCAGCACTGTAGCTTGCTGGTCGTTGAGTGAAGCTGGGTCTTGATGTTGAGATGGAGATCTCTGAGAGATTTTTGCCGTTTGGTATTACGTGGAGCTGGGAGGTCTCTTGTGGACCAGTGTCCTGAAGTTGGCTCTCCCACCTCAGAGGCACAGCCCTGATGCCTGGCTGGAGCACCAAGAGCCTTTCATCCACACAGCTCAGAATATAAGGGAGAAAAAAATAGAAAGAAAAAAAGAGGAAAAAATAAAATAAAATAAAGCTATTATAATAAAAAATAAGAAAAAATATTATTAAGAATAAATGTATTCAGAAAAAAATTTTTTTTTAATTTTTTAAAAATAGATTTATTAATTTTTTATAGTAAAAAATAAGAAAAAAATTTTTAAGAAAAAAATTTATTAAAAAAATCTTAATTTTTTAAAATAGAAAATATGAAAAAACTTATTAAAACATTTTTTAATTTCTAAAAATAGAAAATACGGAAAAATTATTAAGAAAACATATATTAGGGAAAAAAATTTTTTTAAGTAAAAAAAAAAAAAAAATGGACGGACCTAACCCTAGGACTGATGGTGAAAGCAAAGCTATACAGACAGAATCTCACCCAGAAGCATACACATATACACTCACAAAAAAAGGAAAAGGGGAAATTAATATATCCTGCTCCTAAAGTCCACCTTTTGAATTTGGGATGATTCATTGTCTATTCAGGTATTCAACAGATGCAGGCACATCAAGTTGTTTGTGGAGCTTTAATCCGCTGTTTCTGAGGCTGCTGGGGGAGATTTCCCTTTCTCTTCTTTGTTCGTACAGCTCCCAGTGTTCAGCTTTGGATTTGGACCCGCCTCTGCATGTATGTCGCCTGAGGGCGTCCGTTCCCCGCCCAGACAGAACGGGGTTAAAGGAGCAGCTGCTTCAGGGGCTCTGACTCACTCAGGCCGGGGGAGGGAGCGGTACGGAGGAGGCGGGGCGAGCCTGCGGCGTCAGAGGCGTCATGACGTTGCAGCAGCCCGAGGTGCGCCGTGTGTTCTCCCAGGGAAGTTGTCCCTGGATCACGGGAGCCTGGCAGTGGCGAGCTGCACCGGCTCCTGGGAGGGGCAGTGTGGAGAGTGACCTGTGCTCGCACACAGGCTTCTTGGTGGCAGCAGCAGCAGCCTTAGCGTTTCCTACCAGTCTCTGGGGTCCGCGCTGTTAGCCGCGGGTCACGCCCGCCTCTGGAGTTCGTCTAGGCGGCGCTCTGAATCCCCTCTCCTTGTGCGCCACGAAACAAAGAGGCAAGAAAAAGTCTCTTGCCTCCTCGGCAGCTGCAGACCTCCTCTCCGGCTCCCTCCCGGCTCGCCGCGGCATGCCAACCCCTTCAGGCTGTGTTCACGCCGCCAACCCAAGTCCTCTCCCTGCGATCCAATGGAAGCCCCCGCCTCAGCTCCCAGCCCAGCCCGCCCCAGCGGGTGAGCAGACAAGCCTCTCGGGCTGGTAAGCGCTGCTCGGCGCTGAGCCTCTGTGCGGGAATCTCTCCGTTTTTCCCTCTGCGCCCCTGTTGCTGTGGGATCCGCGCTGATAGCCGCGGCTTGCAGCCGTCTCTGGATTTCGTTTAGGCAGCGCTCTGAATCCCCTCTCCTTGCGCGCCGTGAAACAAAGAGGCAAGAAAAAGTCTCTTGCCTCTTCGGCAGCTGCAGACTTTTTCCTGGACTCCCTCCCGGCTACCACCAAAGCCCGAGCCTCAGCTCCCAGCCCCCGCCCGCCCCGGCGGGTGAGCAGACAAGCCTCTCGGGCTGGTGAGTGCTGGTTGGCGCTGAGCCTCTGTGCGGGAGTCTCTCCGCTTTGCCCTCTGCACCCCTGTGGCTGCGCTCTCCTCCGCGGCTCCGAAGCTTCCCCCCTCTGCCACCCACAGTCTCTGCCCACAAAGGGGCTTCCTAGTGCCTGGAAACCTTTCCTCCTTCACGGCTCCCTCCCACTGGCGCAGGTCCCGTCCCTATTCTTTTGTCTCTGTTATTTCTTTTTTCTTTTACCCTACCCAAGTACATGGGGATTTTCTTGCCTTTTGGGAGGTCTGACATCTTCTGCCAGCGTTCAGTGGGTGTTCTGTAGGAGCAGTTCCACGTGTAGATGTATTTCTACTGTATCTGTGGGAAGGAAGGTGATCTCTGCATCTTACTCTTCTGCCATCTTGCCCCTACTCTCCCTGCACATGTTTTTAATTGGATTGTTTTTTAGATATTGAATTGTATGAGCTGTTTATATATTTTAGATATTAACCCCTTATCAGTCATATCATCTGCAGATATTTTCCCATTTAGGATGATGTCTTCATTTTGTTGTTGGTTTCCTTTGCTGTGCAAAAGCTTTTAAGTTTAATTAGGTCCCATTTGTTTATTTCTGCTTTTGTTTCTTTTGCCTTAGGAGGCAGATCCAAAAATATATTTACAATTTATGTCAAAGATATTTCTGCCTATGTTTTCTTCTAAGAGTTTTATGTTTTCAAGTCTTACATTTAGGTCTTTAATCCAATTTTAGTTTATTGTTGTATTTAGTTATTTAGTATGAGAAAATATTCTAATTTCATTCTGTTACATTTAGCTGTTCAGTTTTCCCAGAATCAGTTATTGAAGAGACTTTCTTTTCTCCACTGTATATTCTTGCCTCCTTTGTTGTAGATTAATTGACCATAAATGCATGGGTTTATTTCTGGCCTCTCGATTCTGTTCCACTGATCTATGTGTCTGTTTTTGTGCCATGACCATGCTGTTCTCATTACTGTATTTTTGTACATAGTCTGAAGTCAGAGAGCACAATACCTCCAGGTTTGATCTTCTTTCTCAATATTGTTTTGGCAACTCTGCATCTTTTGTGGTTCCATACAAATTTTAAGATTCTAGTTCTAGTTCTGTGAAAAATGTCATGGGTGTTTTAACAATTGGTAGATTGTTTTGGGTAGTATGAACATTTAGACAATATTCTTACAGTCCACGGACATGGGATATGTTTCCATTTATTTGTATAATCTTCAATTTCCTTCATCAATGTTTTATAGTTTTCAGAGTATAGGTCTTTCACCCCCTTGGTTAAGTTTATTCCTAGGTATTTTATTCTTTTAAAGCAGTTTTAAACAGGATTTTTTAAACTTTTTTTTCTGATAGTTTACTTTTAGTGTATAGAGAAGTAACAAATATTTTATGTTAATCCTGTGTCCTGCAGTTTTACTGAATTCATTTATTAGTTCTAATAATTTTTTGGTGGAGACTTTAGGGTATTCTCTGTATAGTATTATGTCATCTACAAACAGTGACAGTTTTACTTCCTCCTTTCCTATTTGGATGCCTTTTATTTATTTATTTTTGTCTGACTGCCATGACTAGGTCCTTCAATATTATGTGTAATACATGTGGTGAGAGTGGGCATCCTTGTCTTGTTCCTAACTTTAGAGGAAAAACTTTAAGCTTTTCACTACTGAGTATGATATTAGTTGTGGGTTTGTCATAAATGACCTTTATTATGTTGAGATATGTTCCATTTATATCAACTTTATTGAAAGTTTTTATCATTGATAGATGTTGAAATTTGTCAAATTCGTTTTCTGCATCTGTGATGATCATGTGATTTTTAGCCATCGTTTGGTTAATGTGGTGTATCACGTTGATTTGTGAATACTGAACCATCCTTTCATTCCTTGAATATATATCCTTTGATAATAATGTTTGATCCTTTTTTGTATTGTTGAATTCAGTTGGCTAATATTTTGTTAAGAATGTTTACATCTATTTTCATCAGAGATATTAGCACGTCAATTTCTTTTTTTGGATTGTCTTTGTCTCATTTTGTTATCAGAGCAATGGAGCTCTCATAGAATGAATTAGGGAGTGTTCCATACTCTACAGTTTTGGGGATAGTTTGAGAATGAGAAGGAGTTACTAATTCTTTTTTATATGTTTGATTGAATTCCTCTGTGAAATTGCCTAAGCCTGGGCTTCTGTTTGCTGGGCTTTTTTTTTTTTTACAAGTTACTTATAGTGCTCAATCCAGTCAGATTATCTATTTCTTCCTGATTCATTCTTGGAAGGTTGTATGTTCTAGAAATTTGTCCATTTCTCCTAGAATGTCCAATGTGTTGGCATAGAACTGTTTGTAGTAGTCTCATGATTTTTTGTATCTCTGTCATATCAGTTGTTATTTCTCCTCTTTCATTTCTTATTCTTTTGAGTCCTCTCTCTTCTTGTTGAGCCTGGCTAAAGGTTTATTGATTTTATATTTTCAAAAAACCAGCTATTGGTTTTATTGATCTTTTCTATTTTTTTTTTCTCTCTCTATTTTATTTATTTCTTCTCTGGTCTTTATTATTTCCCTTCTGCTGACCTTGGATTTTGTTTGTTTGTTTTTCTAATTTTTTAGATGGCAGGTTAGGTTGAGATTTTTCTTATTTCTTGAGGTAGGCCTGTATTGCTCTAAATTTCCCTCTTAGAACTGCTTTTGGTTCTTCCCATAGATTTTGTAAAATTGTATTTCCAATTTCATTTGTCTCAAGGTATTTTCAGATTTTCACTTTGATTTCATCATTGACACTTTTTGGTTTTTTTTAGTAGCATGTGGTTTAGTTTCCACCTGTTTGTGTTTTTACCATTTTTCTTCCTTTATTTGATTTCTAGTTTCATGCCATTGTGGTGGGAAAGAGTGCTTGATAACATTTATATCCTCTTAAATTTGTTGAGACTTGTTTTGTGTCCTAGCATGTGATTTATCCTGGAGAACGTTCCATGTGCACTTGAAAGAAAAGTGTATTCTATTGTTTTTGGATGGACTCTCCTATAGATATGCATAAAGTCCAACTGGTCTATTGTGTCATTATGACCACTGTTTCCTTATTTATTTTTTTGTGTGGATAATCTGTTCATTAATATAAGTGAGGCATTAACATCCCCTAATATTACTGTATTATTGTCAATTTCTCCCTTTTTTTCTGTTAATATTTACTTTATATATTTAGGTGCTCCTGTTAGGTGCATATATGTTAACAAGTGTAATACCTCATTTCTATTAATCCCTTTATTGTTATAAAATGACTATATTTGTATTCTGTTGTAGACTTTGTTTTAAAGTCTATTTTGTCTGATATAAGTGTTGTTACCCCTGCTTTCTTATTGTTTCCATTTGCAAGAAATATCTTTTCCCATACCCTCACTTTCAGTCTGGGTGTGTCTTTAATTCTGAAGTGAGTCTCTTGTAAACAACATATATATGGGTAATGTTTTTATCTAATCAGCCACCTATGTCTTTTGATTGGAGCATTTAGTCCACTGATGTTTAAAGTAATTATTTATAGGTATGTACTTATTGCCATTTGTTAATTGTCCTCTGGTTGTTTTTGTGGTTCTTCTCTATTCTTTCCTTCTTTAGGTTTCTTTCCTTGTGTTTTGATGATTGTTTATAGTGGTGTGCTTGTGTTTCTTCTCTGTAGTTTTTGTGTATCTATTGCAGGATTTTAATTTGTAGTTACCATGGAGTTCTTATATGTTGACCTGTAAATATATCTACTTATTTTAAACAGGTAGAATTATAAGTTCATATTCTAAAAGATCTGAACTTTTTACTTCTTTTCCCCACATTTTCTGTCTTTGAAGTCATATTTTACATCTTCATGCTTATCCATTTTACTGATTATTGTAGTTCTAATTTATTTTACAATTTTTTGTGTTTTGATTTTTGTACTAGCTTATCTAAGTCATTGCTCCTCAACCTTTAGTATATATTCACCTTACTAGTGGGATTTTATCTTTCTGGTAGATAATTTTCTTTTAATTTTTTGATTGATTGATTGATTGCTTGATTTTAATATCTTTATTGCAGTATAATTTCCTTACAATGTTGTGTTAGTTTCTGCTGTATAACAAAGTGAATCAGCTACATGTATACATATATCCCCATATCCCCTCCCTCTTGCGTCTCCCTCCCACCTTCCCTATCCCACCGCTCTAGGTGGTCACAAAGCACTGAGCTGATCTCCTGATGCTCTGAAGCTGCTTCCGACTAGCTATCTACTTTACATAGGGAAAAGTATATATGTCAATGATACTCTCTCATTTCATCCCAGCTTACCTTCCCCGCTCCTTGTGTCCTCAAGTCCATTCTCTACATCTGTGTCTTTATTCCTGTCCTACCCCTAGATTCATCAGAACAATTTTTTTCTTTTTTTAGATTCCATATATATGTGTTAGCATACAGTATTTATTTTTCTCATCCTAACTTACTTCACTCTGTATGACAGACTCTAAGTCCATCCATCTTACTACAGATAACTCAATTTCGTTTCCTTTTATGGTTGAGTAATATTCCATTGTATATATGTGCCACATCTTCTTTATCCATTCATTTGTTGATGGACACTTAGGTTGCTTCCATGTCCTGGTTATTGTAAATAATGCTGCAATGAACACTGTGGTACATGACTCTTTTTGAAATATGGGTTTCTCAGGGTATATACCCAGTAGTGAGATTGCTGGGTCATATGATAGTTCTATTTTTAGTTTTTCAAGTTTTTCTCTAAATATTTGATAGAATTCATCTGTCAAGCCATCTGATGCTGGGGTTTTATTTGTTGAAATATTTTTAAATACAGTTTCAATTTCAGTGCTTGTGATTGGTTTGTTCATATTTTCAATTTCTTCCTGGTTCAGTCCCAGAAAGTTGTGCTTTCCTAAGAATTTGTCCATTTCTTCCACCTCTCCATTTTATTGGCATATAGTTGCTTGTAATAATCTCTCATGATCCTTTGTATTTCTGTAGTGTCAGTTGTTACTTCTCCTTTTTCATTTGTAGTTCTGTTGATTTGAGTCTACTCCCTTTTTCTCTTGATGAGTCTGGCTAATGATTTATCAATTTTGTTTATCTTCTCAAAGAATCCACTTTTAGTTTTATTCATCATTGCTATCACTTCCTTCGTTTCTTTTAGATTTATTTCTGACCTGATCTTTATGATTTCTTTCCTCTGCTGACTTCGGCGTCTTTTGTTCTTCTTTTTCTAATTGCTTTAGGTGTAAGGTTAGGTTGTTTATTTGAGATTTTTCTTGTTTCTTGAAGTAGGGTTGTATTGCTATAAACTTCTTTCTTAGAACTTCTTTTGCTGCATCTCATAGGTTTTGGGTAATTATGTTTTCATTGTCATTTGTTCCTAGATATTTTTTGATTTCCTCTTTGATGTCTTCATTGATCTCTTGGTTATTTAGTAGCATATTGTTTGGCCTGCATGTGTTTGTATATTTTACAGTTTTTTTCCTGTAATTGATATCTAGTCTCATAGTGTTGTGGTCAGAAAAGATCTTTGTTATGATTTCAATTATCTTAAATTTACCAAGGCTTGATTTTTGACCCAAAATATGATCTATCCTGGAGAATGTTTCATGAACACTTGAGAAGAAAGTGTATTCTGTAGGTTTTTGGATGGAATG
The DNA here is from genome assembly GCF_965194805.1 of Balaenoptera borealis. NCBI lineage: Eukaryota > Metazoa > Chordata > Mammalia > Artiodactyla > Balaenopteridae > Balaenoptera > Balaenoptera borealis. Next base: position 29,357,924 of record NC_138875.1, read on the forward strand.
TCCTATAAATATCAATTAAGTCCATCTTGTTTAATATGTCATTTAAGCTTGTGTTTCTTTATTTAATTTCATTTTGGATGATCTGTCCATTGGTGAAAGTGAGGTGTTAAAGGCCCCTACTATGATTCTGTTACTGTCATTTTCCCCTTTTATGGCTGTTAGCATTTGCCTTATGTATTGAGGTGCTCCTATGTTGGGTGCATAAATATTTACAATTGTTATATCTTCTTCTTGGATTGATCCCTTGATCATTATGTAGTGTCCTTCTTTTTCTCTTGTAATAGTCTTTATTTTAAAGTCTATTTTGTCTGATATGAGAATTGCTACTCCAGCTTTCTTTTGATTTCCATTTGCATGGTGTATCTTTTTCCATCCCCTCACATTCAGTCTGTATGTGTCCCTAGGTCTGAAGTGGGTCTCTTGTAGACAGCATATATATGGGTATTGTTTTTGTATCCATTCTGGCAGTTTATGTCATTTGGTTGGAGCATTTAATCCATTTACATTTAAGGTAATTATCGACATGTATGTTCCTATTCCCATGTTTAAATTGTTTTGTTTTTGTTTTTGTAGGTCTTTTCCTTCCCTTGTGTTTCCTTCCTAGAGAAGTTCCTTTAGCATTTGTTGTAAAGCTGGTTTGGTGGTGTTGAATTCTCTTAATTTTTCTTGTCTGTAAAGGTTTTAAATTCTCTGTCGAATCTGAATGAGATCCTTGCTACTCAGAGTAACCTTATTTGTAGGTTTTTCCCTTTCATCACTTTAAATATCTCTTGCCACTCCCTTCTAATTTGCAGGTTTTCTGCTGAAAGATCAGTGGTTAACCTTATGGGGATTCCCTTGCATGTTATTTTTTGCTTTTCCCTTGTTGCTTTTAATATTTTTTCTTTGTACTTAAATTTTGATAGTTTGATTAATATGTTTCTTAGCATGTTTCTCCTTGGATTTATCCTGTATGGGACTCTCTGCACTTCCTGGACTTGATTGACTCTTTCCTTTCCCATGTTAGGGAAGTTTTCAATTATAATCTCTTCTACTATTTTCTCAGACCCTTTCTTTTTCTCTTCTTCTTCTGGGGTCCCTATAATTTGAATGTTGGTGCATTTAATGTTGTCCCAGAAGTCTCTGAGATTGTCCTCAATACTTTTCATTATTTTTTTTTAATTCCACTCTGCAGTAATTATTTCCACTTTTTTGTCTTCCAGGTCACTTATCCATTCTTCTGTCTCAGTTTTTGTGCTATTGATTCCGTCTAGAGAATTTTTAATTTCATTTATTGTGTTGTTCATTGTTGTTTGTTTGCTCTTTAGTTCTTCTAAGTCCTTGTTAAACATTTCTTGTATTTTCTCCATTTTATTTCCAAGATTTTGGATCATCTTTATTATCATCACTCTGAATTATTTTTCAGGTAAACTGCCTATTTCCTTTTCATTTACTTAGTCTGGTGTGTTTTTACCTTGCTTTTCCATCTGGTGCATATTTCTCTCTCTTCCCCTTTTGCTTAGCTTACTGTGTTTGTGGTCTCCTTTTCTCAGGCTGCAGGTTAATAGTTCCCGTTGTTTTTGGTGTCTGACAGCAGTTGGTAAGTTTGGTTCACTGGCTTGTGTAGGCTTCCTGGTGGAGGGGACTGGTGGATGTGGCTGGATCTTGTCTTTCTGGTAGGCAGGGCTGTGTCCAGTGGTGTGTTTTGGCGTGTCTGTGAACTTAGTATGCTTTTAGGCAGCCTCTCCGCTAATGGGTGGTGTTGTGTTCCTGGCTTGCTAGTTGTTTGGCATGGGCCATCCAGCACTGGAGCTTACTGGCCATTGGGTGTAGCTGGGTCTTAGTATTGAAACGGAGATCTCTGGGAGACCTCTTGCCGATTGATATTACATGGGGCCGGGAGGTCTCTGGTGGTCCAATGTCCTGAACTAGGCTCTCCCACCTTAGAAACTCAGGCCTGACACCAGGCCAGAGCACCAAGACCCTGTCAGCCACACAACCCATAAGAAAAGGGAGGAAAAAAAGAAAGAAAATAAAAGAGAAAATAAAATAATTAAAATTTAAAAATTAAAAAAAATATTAAAATTAAAAGGAATTAAAAAAAAAGAAGAGGGCTTCCCTGGTGGTGCAGTGGTTGAGAATCTGACTGCCAATGAAGGGGACACAGGTTCAGGCCCTGGTCTGGGAAGATCCCACATGCCATGGAGCGACTAGGCCCATGAGCTACAATTGCTGAGCCTGCACGTCTGGAGCCTGTGTTCTGCAGCAAGAGAGGCCACGATAGTGAGAGGCCTGCCCACCGTGATGAAGAGTGGCCCCTGCTTGCTGCAACTAGAGAAAGCCCTCATACAGAAATGAAGACCCAACACAGCCATAAATAAATAAATAAATAAACAAACAAATAAATAAATAAATACATAAAATTAAAAAAAAAAGAAGAGAACAACCAAACCAATAAACCTATCCACCAGTGATACCAAGTGCTAACAACTATACTAATATAAACATAAAAATCAGAAGCGAGTCAGTCACAGAGAGCAAACCCTATGTCTACAGTTGTTCTTAAAGTCCACCACCTCAATTTTGGGTTGTTTCATTGTCTATTGCAACATTCCTCAAATGCAGGGTACTTCAAGTTGATTGTGGAGATTTAATCCACTACTCCTGAGGCTGCAGGGAGATATTTCCCTTTCTCTTCTTTGTTTGCACAGCTCCTGGGGTTCATCTTTGGTTTTGGCCCCACCTCTGCATGTAGGTTGCCCTCAGGCTTCTGTTCTTACCCAGACAGGACGGGGTTAAAGCATCAGCTGATTGAGGGGCTCTGCCTCTCTCAGGCTGGTGGGAGGGAAGGGTACAGTAGTTATAATTGGAATGCAGGGCGAGCCTGCGGTGGCAGAGGCTGGCATGACATTGCAAAAGCATGAGGCATGCTCTGTGTTCTCCCAGGGAAATTGCCCCTGGATCATGGGACCCTGGCAGTGGTGGGCTGTGAAGGCTCCTGGGGAGTGGTTGTGGATAATGAATTGTGCTTGCACACAGGATTCTTGATGGCTACAGCAGCAGCATTAGCATTTCATGTCCATCTGTGTGGTCCAAGCTGATAGCCGCAGCTCAAACCTATCTCTGGAGCACGTTTAAGCATTGCTCTGTCTTCTGTGGGCAGACAGGGAAGGAATCCCCTCTCCTCATGCACCCTGAAACAATGGTCTCTTGCCTCTTACTAGGTCCAGACTTTTTCCCAGGCTCCTTCCCGGCTAGCTGTGGCACACTAGCCCCTTCAGGCTGTGTTCATGCAGCCAACCCCTGTCCTCTCCCTGGGATCTGACCTCTGAAGCCTGAGCCTCATCACCCAGCCCCCACCCACCCTGGTGGGTGAGCAGACAAGCGTCTCAGGCTGGTGAGTGTTGGTAGGCACTGATTCTCTGTGCGGGAATCTCTCCGCTTTGCCCTCTGCACCCCTGTTGCTGTGCTTTCCTCTGTGGCTCTGAAACTTCCCCCCGCCCCGCCCAGCCCCCATCTCCTCCATTGAATGGGCTTCCTAGTGCTTGGAAACTTTTCCTCCTCCACAGCTCCCTCTCAGAGGTGCAGGTCCCATCCTTATTCTTTTGTCTTTGTTTTTTTCTTTTGCCTTACCCCAGTACATGGAGTTTTTCTTGCCTTCTGGGAAGTCTGAGGTCTTCTGCCAGAGTTCAGTAGGTTTTCTGTAGGAGTTGTTCCACATGTAGATGTGTTTTTGATGTATTTGTTGGGAGGAAGGTTACCTCTATGTCTTACTGCTCTGCCATCTTGAAGGTCCCCCCTTCCTGTAGATTCTTACTACTTGTTATACCCTTTTCTTTTCCACTTAGAAAAGACTCATTAACATTTATTTTAGGGTACATTTAGTATTGATGAATTCTTTTACTGTTTCTTGTCTGAGTTCTTTATCTCTCATTCAATTCTAAATGATAAACTTTCTGGGTAGAGTGTCCTAGGTTGGAGGTTTTTCCCTTTCAGCACTCTGAATATATCATGGCACTCTCTTTTGAACTGCAACATTTCTGCAGCAAAATGTATCAAGTTATAGGGGTTCCCTTGTATACGACTCTGTTTTTTTCTCACTGCCTTTAGAATTCTCTTTAAATTTTGCCATTTTAATTATAACATGTCTTGGTGTGGGTCTGTTTAGTTTCATCTTCTTTGAGACTCTTTGTACTTCCTGTATCTGGATATCTGTTTCCTTCTACAGATTTGTGAAGTTTTCACCCATAACTTTATCAAATATATTTTGACACTTTTCTCTCTCTCTTTTCCTTCTGGGACCCCTAAAATGAAAATGTCTGTATGTCTGATGCTGTCTCAGAAGTCACTTAAACTGTTCTCATTTCTTAAAATTGTTTTTCTTTTTGCTGTTCTGATTTGGTAATGTTTATTATTCTATCTACCAGATCACTTATGCATTTTTCTTTATCACCTAGTCTGCTGTTAATTCCTTTTAATGTGTTTGTCATTTCAGTATTATATTCTTCAGTACTGACTGGTTCTTTTTTATATTTTCTAGTTCCTTTTAAAAATTGTCCCTGTGTTCATCTATTATTCCCCCTAATTCAATTAGCATACTTACTGCTAAAGCTTTGAACTCTTTATGTGTTAAATTGTTTCTTTATGTTTCATTAGTTGTCTATTCAGGGTTTTTCTCTTACTCTTTCAAATGAAACAAATTCCTCTGTCTTTTCATTTTGCTTAACTTTCTCTGTCTCTATTAAATTAGGTGAAACAGTCACCTATTGTAGTCTTGAAGGTGTTTCATTGTGTGGGAGCATCCCTATAACATCTGTGTGGGTCCAGTGGCTTTGGTGGGAGAGATCAGTCTGACATGAACACAAGTCAGTCACATCTTTTCTCAATGTGTGCTGGCAGTTATCACCTTTGTAGGACACAAGGCTGGAAATGGAGGGGCTAGGGCCAGTCAGGTGTGAGTCAGTGCTTATTCTCTGCTCAGTGACTGTCACTGCCCTATCAGGGATGGTGGCAGTTCCCATTTTGCTGGATCAGAAGCCCTGATTGTAAGGTCCAAGCTGGCTCTATTCCCTTTAAGTGTGTGCTCTCCCTTCTCCTAGCACTCTTGCCCCAGAATGGAACATTATTGGAACAAAAGAGGTTAGCATGGGCACTTGGTGTGGGTCTGGGTAAAGGCTGTGTTGGTCCAGCCACAGATAGAGATCATGACTGCTTCTGATGCATTGTCTGTGTAGGCATCAGCAATGGCTGCCCTGCTCAGACACTACTTTGAGTCTGATCTGCTTTACATCTCGCAGCTGGCTTTTGTCCTCAGCTGTGGCAGCCCGCATTCCAGTGAGGAGCTATGTTGTGAAGCAAGTGGGGCCAGAGCAGTTGCTCAGCTCAGGCTTAGGTGTGTATGGTGGTGGTTGTGGGAGACCAGCTAGCTACTTGTGCTGCTTTGATCGTCCTTCTCTGCCTTGTTTCAAGAGTAATCAAGTGTATACACACTACTCACAAGTAGACTACAGGCTTCCCATGACCCTCCTGTTAGTCCTACTGTCCCTTCAAACAGCCAAGGACACTCACCTTCCTGGTGTCAAGCCCCAGGGCTGGGGTGCCCAATATGTGGCCTGAATAACTCACTTCCCAGGGAAGATCTCTGCCCATGTAATCTCACTTCTCTTCTGAGCTCTGTCCCAGGGACACAGGTCCTAACCTGATTGCTTCTCTTCCCTTCCTACCTGCCTCTGTGTAGATCTTTCTTATAGCCTTCGTTGTACACGAGTCTTTCTGCCAGTCTCCAGTTAGTTTTCATTGAGAATTATTTCATATGAGATGTATTTTTGATGTGTTTATTGAGGGAGTGTTATTGTGAGTTCCGTGTCCTATTATGCCATCTTGATCTCCTCCCTTCAACCTTGACTCTTGATTCTCATATTATACATCTGATTTCTATTTCATTGGAATATCTATTTAATTCCTTCTTTATTTTCTCTAATTTCCTTCAGTTTGATTTGCTGTTACTTTACATTTTCAGCCTTCTTTATCTTCTTTTATTTTCTAATATGCATTTAGGGCAGGGTTTCTCATCCTCAGCACTATTATTATTTTGGACCAGATAATTCTCTGTTGGGGGGAGCTTTCCAACATTGTAGGATGTTTAACAGCACCCCTGTCTTCTACTTACTATGTGCTAGTAGGTCCTTCCAGTTGTGTAACTAAAAATATGTCTAGACATTGTGAAATATCCCTAAATGGGTAAAATCACTCTTGGATGACAATTACTAATTTAAGGCAACACATTTCTCTCTGAGCACAAGTTTGACATATCATATCTTCATGAATTATGCACTTTATTTTCAGATAGTGGGAAATTTCATGGCAGTCAGAAAACATACTTTAAATGATTTAAGTGTTTTGTAATCTTCTGGGGCTTTCTTTATGGTACAGCAAGTAGTTGACTTTGATAGATATTCCATGCATGTGTGAAAAGAATGTGGGCTCTATTATTGTTATGTACAGTGATTTTACATGTCAATAAGATCCAATTCATTGTGCTTTTCAAGTGTTTTGTATTTCATGACTTTTGTTATTTTCAACCAGTTAGGAGATGTATTAAAGTCTTCCTTATGATTATGAATTTGTCTATTCTCTCAATTTTGGGTATATGTACTTTGAATCTATTTTAATGTTCTCTTACAGATTTAGAATTGTCATATCTTTCTAGAGCATTGATCTCTTTGGCATTAAGACATGTGCTCTTTATTTCTAATAATATTTTTTGCATTAAAGCTCAATTTGTCTGATGTTATTTGTTAGTATTTAAATGTTATTGTTCCTCAACATTTCCCCAACTTTTATGTCATTATATTTCAAGTTTAATTTTTATAGTTTTAAAAAATTTAGTACTTAATTGGGATATTCAGTTGATTTATACAAGTGTAATTATGGATAGAATTGGTTATATATATCATTTAGCATGTGTTTTAAATTTAACTCATTTAAAAATTTTTTTTCCTTCTTTCTAGGCGTTTTTGGTATGACTATTTTTGGATTATTCAGGGGATTTTTCCTCTTTACCTATCAATTTTACATTTTATGCTTCTTTTGTCTAATTAGCTAGAAATTAAAACATGTGTCTTAATTTCTAATGAACAACACATTAGTTACTTTTACTGCTTCCTCAACAATGCTAAAATTCATGAAGATTTTAATCGAATATACCATGTCCTTTAACTTTATATTGTCATGAATTTTAGTTCCACATATATTTTATGTTCTATAAAGCATTCAAATTTTGTTTATGCAGTTAATATTTATTTATATTCACCTATGTATTTAACTTTGTGTTTTCCATTCTCTACATCCATATTTCTACCTGAGATCCTTTTATTACTGTCTGAAGAACTCCCTTTAAGTATTACCTTTATTTCTGGTCTACTACTTTTTAATTTATTTGGAACTGTATTTTTAATTTGTTTGAAATTGTCTTTATTTTATTATTGTTTTTCAAGAGTGTCTTTCCTAAATATAGAATTCTAGGTTAGCAGCCTTTTGAAGATGCTAATCCATTGTCATTTACTTTCAATAATTTTTTGGATAAGTTGACTCACACCCTTATTGTAGTTCCATGAAAGTTAGTATCTTTTTTCCTCTGGATGCTTTTGTGATCCTTTTGTTTTTCATCAATTTTACAATTTTCTTTATATTTATTATGCTTGGGGAAATTCATTGAAATTCTTGAATTTATGAGGTTTATTTTATCAGCATTGAAAAATTCTATCATTTTCTGCTTTGAATATTCCTTTTGCATTATTCTCCCTCATTTCTCCTTCTAGTACTTCAATTTTATGTTTTACCCTTTGAGTACGTTCAGTACCTCTATGGTTTTATTTTCTTTTCTCCTATTTTTTTCCTGTCTCTTCTTCAGTTTAGGTGTTTTAACTGACCTAACTTTTAAATGCTTACTCTGTCCATGATGCTATGAGACACCCATTTTAATTTTTATTTCATGTATTGTATTCTTCACTTTTAAAATATCATTTTATTTTTATAGATACCAATTACTATTGAAAGTTTATTCTTTTTAATTCATTTTGTTCATTTATTCTTCTGCATTTTGAACCTATTAATCGTAAGTATTTTAAAGTCCCTCTCTGCTAATAAGCATTGAGTTTTGGTGTTGGTTTGTTAATCTAGGCTATCTAGACTAATACAAAGTTGATCATTTCCCCACAAAGTTTGTAAATTTTGTTGGGAGTATTTTTTTAAATTTTATAGCAGAGATTGTACGACTCAAGTTTATACTAGATTATGGAAATACACAGAGATTTTTGGATATCTTATTGCTGGAAACTTCAGAGGTTTCACTGTTTTTGTTTTTCTGGTACCTATATTAATATTAATATGTCAGTTTTAGAATAACTTCATGAAAAGTATAGAGATTTAGGATTGAGTGTTGATTTGTCAAAGAAAAAAATTTTTTTTCTTATCTGGAGCCCTAGACAGAGGCATGCTCACTTTTTTTTTTTTTTTTTAATCTTGGATGAACATTTTTCTAGTGTAAGTATTTTTCTTTCTTTTCATTGAAGGGCACTGCTTCCAGGATCTCCAGTTATGCAGATTCCTTAGTGGCAGCTCTTTACCTTCCTTAGTCCAAAACTACATTTCTATTTCTCTTTGAATATTAATTTTCAAGTTCCCATCTCCTAAGCCCTACTTTAGCTTCAGTTTCTCTATTCCTAGCATTTAACAATTTCAATTCCCTTAAGCTCAATCATGTATTTGCATTATTGTTTGTTTACTTTCTACGTCTTTGTAGTGAAAGCAGGGTCCATGTTAAATTAGTCTGTCATTTGACAGGACTCAGCTTCATTTTAAGCAATGCCGATAACATCCCTGGAACACAAATATCACTAAGCTCAATTTTCAGTTGAGAAAACCATTGGTTACAGATGTTCTTTGGCTCTATCAAAACTTCACAGCTAGTAGTGTATAGAGTAATTTGAATCCATTTCGGACTAGCTCTAAAGCTTCTGTTTTCTTAACAGAAAAGAATGTTAAATTCCTGATTAGTTCTTTTTTCTCTGAGTATGTGCTTCAGACTCTCAAGGGATCTGGGATCCTGTTGGGGCACGTCCTATTAAGGGTTGATTATGGTATGTAAGTAGCTTTATGTAGAGTCCAGCCTCACTCTGGATAATAACCATCTTCTGTAGAACTGAGCTATTCTTAAAATAACTATTGCTTTAACAAATTAGTGATGGTGAGTTATTCTTACAATTTTGCCTAGGCTTCAGCTTCCCAGGACTTTGCTGTTCTTAATAATGATTATGAATTTACTGTTATTTGTGAAATACAGTCATGATTCTTTACTTTCACTTTTCAGCTCCTACTCTGTGCAGCCACAGTATTTTATGTACTCTTAGGTGACAATACTTATTAGAATTTTCCCTGTTTTATAGACTTTTGTTTATCTGTCTAATGACTCCTAACTACCAATGAAGACTAAGAAGTTCTTGAAGGGAAAGAACCTTCTAAATTTTCATTCCCCAAACACCTAGAAGAAAAATTTTGCCACGTACATATTTAGAGAACTTAGCTTTGGCAATATGCTAAAGTATCATTTATCAAACAGAATATGAATTATGTACTATAAGGAGAATTATAAAAGAGTGTAAATCCATTATTTTGGCCAAAGAAATGCAACTTAAAGTCAAGACTATAGAAGAAAGAAAAAAAAAAAAAATCAATGTGGCTACAGGAGATCTCCAACCTAAGTAATTCCAGTAAATTCTCTGTTATATCAATACCTTCTGGCAGGAAAGTCCATGGTGTCTTCATTCATCCCTTAGGTTCAGCATTTTGGGACACTCAAGGAAGCATCAAACATAGATCAAAGTTTTTGGAACAAGGGAACCAACTGAACAACTAGCAGATATATTTGAATAAATGCTCTTGTTCTGGTCAAAGTGATGGTTCAGTGTATCCCTCTTAGTCCACATTCCAGAAATAGGAAAGTTCACAGAAGGGAGGTGGTTAGAAATACTTTATGAAGTTTCCTTTTAACATGTAATACATTTTATATTTTAGAATAGTTTTAGATTTATAGAAAAGTTGCAAGAATATTACAGAGAGTTTCCATATACACCACAACCAGTTTAATAGTTAATGTTTAACAAAAAATGTTTGGAGATGAAGTGATTCTGCATAGGTATATGGGAAGAAGATATTTATGGCATTAATAGTACTGAGAGAAGTGCCTGGCATAAATTAGATACTCAGTAAATATTTCTGATGTGAACAAATAAACTGGAGATTGAACTCAAATATTACAAGGCCTTTGATGCTGAGGTGAAGAATTTGTTTTTAACAAATTCTGTAGGTAATGGGAAAATATCTTTCAAGGATAACTTTATACCCAGGAAAAATGTAGAATTTAAAAGCCCTTAAAGAATTGTGTTATTCATATTTACCTTAGAAAAACAACGAAAACAAAAACAAACTCAAAACAAATTCAAAATTGAGTTCATGTCCTGAGACTCAAAAGACCAAAAGTTCTACTTTTCTGTTTCATGAATCAGTGTCATGGTGCCCGTAATCACAGATGTTGAACCTAGTTAATCTCAAATAGGGATGGAATGTGATTTGAATTTATTTTCTAATGGTTAGCATAGTTTGGATAAGAAATATATAATATTTCTTCCAGTTTGTTTTCAGCTCATTAATGCGGAGGCCGCTTGAAATTTGTGTTGGTCTTCCTAAAGCAGAAAAAGTAGCATTCTACATAGTAGTTTTAGGGTCATTCAAAAGTCTTCCCAGCCATCAAATTTCTTCCCAGTGTATGAAGTATGAGGTTGTCATAGAGGTAAGAAACTTATTCTCTCATTATTTGTCCATATTTTAGGTACTGAACTAGTTGGAGTGTCGAGAACAATTTATGGTGTCTTGTTGATAAGGAAACTGATTAAGTTCTTCATCAAGTCAGACTAAACACATGGAAACAGGTAACAGGAAGTATTCATCTAAGTGCTGGATTATATTAGGCTCCCCTCTCCTGGGGAAAGAATGAGAATTGCTAGCTGTCAGAACTATTTTCATTCATGGTTCCCAAGAAAGATTTATACAGAGAAGAAAAGGCCAGGCATATCCTATCCCATTTGTTACTATAAAGCTTTCCCTCCAAGCAATATAGGCTCCTGATAAATGGTGCTTGGCCATGTAAAACTTGCAAGAATCCTTCTAATGAGATGAAGGCACTTCCTTTCCCATGGGAGTTGGCCTGGTTTCTGATGGCAGTGGCTCTCTGACACTTCCAAGAAGTTAAACAGCATTAATGTCAAAGTTGGTCAGGTAACCTCTGTGGCTGTACACCTCTGTAATCAAACAACTCTATGGAAGAAGAGAAAAAAGCAAAACCCTAAAAGAGCCAAAAAGGGAAATCTTTCACCAAATATCTCATCCCTACCACCGTAGCCAACATGTAATCCACCAGTACTCCTCCTCTACTCACACAGACTTCAAGTCAGTTCTTCCCACTTTCCCTCTTCCTGTTAATGGCACTTAAATCAGTGCTTATATTATAAAGGTCCTTTTGCCTTTCATGTTCAATCAGGCACAGTTTCTCCAACATCTTTCAGTCTAACCGTTGCTTTCTATTTTCATACTAATCACTCCAGTCTGGCATTCAATATAATAGTTTCCTAACCCTACCTTTTCAAAGTTATCCCTAGAGCCTAGAATAGTGCCTTACATAGTATGTTCCCAATTAATAGTAATTACATTATTGTATAAGTAAGTGGATATCCCTCTCCCCATTCTAATCAGGTTCTTTACCCCTGTTGGTATAATATACTAAAAACATAGCTTTGATTCTCCAAAGTCAGGGGCATCTTATTTCTTGTTCTATTTTCACTCCTTTAGTCACATTTTTGAAACTAAATCTCACTACATTTTCCCAAGGATTCTATCTAATTCCACTACACTGACAAGCCCTAAATACTTCTGCTTTTACTTTCCCTTCTTTGTGAAGTTCCTTTCTATGATCTTCCTTTACACCAAGCTCTTCCTGTGAAAATTATTTTCATACACTTATAACATGTATCTGTATTCAACATAATTCAAAACTGTTATGTTTTATTCTCATTTGTATTCTTATTAACATATAACATGGTGCCTTACACATTTATCAGTCACACAGTAAATATCTATTAATTTAATAAACACTGATCTCAAAGACCTCACTAGAAATCTTTGCACACACATAGAACATGTAAGGACTAATCAAGGCATATGTTCAGTGATTTACAGGGGTTGATAGAAAGGAGCAATATCAATATGGACTGTAGTCACAAAACAAGTTTCTGGGAAGAAGTGGTTCTTGATGTGACCCTTGAAGGTAGCACTCTCCTCTTGCTAAATAATAAGCTAATTAATATGGCAATACCACTATTCTACTTCATAAATAAATATGTTTGTACACCATAGGAAGATTCAAAACAGAAGATTCATAAGTATTTTGGAGAATATAGGAGGAAAATAGAGAAGGAGAGAAGTCAGTACTATAGCCAGGTCCAGGTAGGGAGAAGGATTCCAAGTACCCACCCAGAGGTAATCCTGGACATGAATTTGAGACTATGCCACCTCCAACAAATCATACCTTCAGATGGACTTTGCTTGTCTCACCTGTGCAACACATCCATTTAACTATATTGTCTCTAGGTCTTCCAGCTGTAAATTTTGAGATTTCCTGATGCCAACGCAGGTAAATAGAGAGTTTAAGAGAAAGCTATCCTAGGTTTTTTCTACAAGAGCTAATTAGAAAAAAATCATTTGAGTGATAGAAAGGCATTTTCCCCTTTTGAAGTACTCTGAACATTCCCACACTCTTGAGACTCTTGATTTATACAGTATGGAAGTGAGTGAAGGTTTAAACCATTATTTGCTGTTAACACAAACTGCCTAAGAAATAAAATGATCCCTACCTATGATTTCTGTGTATAAACTCTTTGTTGCTTATTGGGCTCGCAATAGGTTCTCCAAACTTCTATTAAAATATCAATAGTAATTTTCAGAGCTTAAATTGAGCAGTGATTTTATTTCAGGCTTATCATATCAACCACTTTTCTTCGAAGATTCTCTTATTGTTGCCAAAAGTGAAAGCCATTCAAATGAGCAGTGATTGAAACAGTGAGAAAGAAGGGGGAAAAATCAATATCACATTTTCCAGGGCACTATCTCTGCTTTTGAAAAGGCACCATTAATAACATGCTTATGGGAGAAGCAGCCAGTTGCTCAAAGTGCAGTCAGGGGTGAGCTGAATGGACGGATTTCTGGGAAGTCTTCTCTCTTTCTCTCTCAGTTGCTTAGAAGTCAAAGCTCACTGGTGGAATCTGTAGTAAGCTGACTCAAGGCACCCTCAGAACCTGAAGTTAAATGGACTGCTTTGCAGCCTCAGAAGCACTTCTCTCTCTTTTACCTTGTCTGAGTTCTAAGACAAGAATGACATGGGGGCAAAGAGGGAAGAATAGCCATCATTTCCTAGTGATTCATGGGCTTTTTGTGTTTCCAAACCTGGTCTATTAAATCAAGACCAAACTCATCATCAGAGAACCCAACACCTTAGTGATGGCATGATGTTTCTGCCTACAATTAACTTCCATTTCTTGCCAATGTTCCATCTCTGCTCCAGGATATTTCCTAGGCACAAGAAAGAGAAAGTTTTAGGGAAGAAAAAATCTGTGGTTACACTTGAAATATAAGAGGTTTGGGATTAAAACTGCCAACTGTTATCTCCCTTCTAGTGAAGGAATTTGAGAAAAGGTACTTTTTAATAATCTGGCTTATTAAAAAGCAAGAAGGATTCCAATACATGAAGGAAGATGCCAAATAAGAATGCCGAAAAGAGGAAGATTTTGAGAGAGGGATAACAGCCAAGATCAAGAAGGACAGAAACTCACCATAGGAAAGAGAATGAGTAGTACAAATTCATAGTCACAGGAAGTATAATGTAAATATGGGACTGAGGAGAATGCAATGTCTTATGCTCTAAAGAATGATAGAGAGGATCTAAAGATGCCAAAGAATGCCAGAGCCATTGTTACTGACCCAGAAGGAAGAGATGTGCAATGTGCATGGCCACTTCCTCCTGAGATTTAGGGATGCTTTTGACATGGATAACTGAAATGTGAGTGCACTATCAAGCCCACCTATGGCTATATATTTAAGTTGTTTTGATTGCAAGAAACTGACATATCTCTTAGTTTGGCAACAATAGACAGTAATTTTTACCATGGGAATGTAATTTTGTCAGCTCTTAACCTGGGTCTGAGAAGTAAAGTGCCCCTGAGTTCAAATCCCAGATCAATAATTGTTTAGTTAATTAGGTGACCTAATATCAATTTCTTGACCTCTTTAGGTTTCAGTTTTTTCAAATGCAAAATGGGCATAAAATTAACACCCAGCTTGTTGAGCTGTTAAGGGGAATAGATGCTATAATGTAAGCACACATGTCCAGCCACCAATTAACATGTTTAAAAATGGTGCTCCTGATATCTTCTATTCCTGTCCCAGGGAAACCAGCTTCTCCTGTAGTCTTGCCCATATCAGTTAATGGCTTCCAGTTGCTCAGGGGAGAGCACCCAACAACAACAACAACAGCAACAACCACCCACCAAAACAAAACAAAAATAACATTGAAGCTCTACCTTCAAAATATATCTAGAATTCAACCACCGCTATAGGTCTGTCCAAGCCATTATCATCCCTCCCTAGTATTTCTGTAAGTTTCCTTATTTCCATGCTTCTGTTCTTGCCTACACATTCTCTGACCTCAACACAACAGCCAAAATGATTCTGTAAAAATGTGTCAAATCTTGTCACACTGTTCAACAACCTCAGGTGGCTTGCCATTTTTAATTCAAAATAGGACAAGGTCTTGTTACCTCTCCAACTTTGTTTGCAAGTATTCTCTCCTCTGTCTTTTCTTCTCCAGCCACACTGGCCTTCTTTGCTGTTCATTGAATAAACTGGGCACATGCTTGCTTCAAGGCCTTTAATACATAAGTCATCCTGCCTAGAACTGTCTTTTCCATAAATCTGCAAGGCTAACTCCCTCACTGACTCTAGGTGTTTACTCAGTAGTTAATTACTCGATGAATTTTTCTCTATCTACCTACTTAAAGTGTAAAGCATGCCCCACCCATCATTAAATGATATAAATCCTACTCTTGCTTAACTTTTCCTCCTTATTATTTATTACTAATTTACTGTGTATTCTAACTAATTGTCTCTTTTCCTTACTAAAATGATGGCAGAAAATTTTTTATTGTTTCCACTATTATATTCTCAGTAACAAGAAGAGTCCTGGCAAATATTAAGTGCTCAATAAATATTTATTGACTACATTTTTTTCATTAGCATGATTTATGACATATAGTAAGCATTCATTAAATTTTATCTATTATTATAATGAATAAAGTATGCTCCTTGGACTGTTACAAGATATTCCACAATAAAGAGATTTCCAAACAATTTGAAAATGCCAGGTTAAACAAAGTAATACTTAAAAAAAAAAAACAAGGGTGGAGTCAAGATGGGGTACTAGGAGGACACAGATTTCGCATCTCTTCACAGCTAAGACCCCTACCAGGTACCAGTGGGGGACCATGGACACCTAAGAGGATGGGACAAACCTCCAGCAAATGGTTGTTTCAGTTATACTTTTATTTTTCCTAACATATTTTTTTATCTTACTAATTTTATTTTGTTTTTTATTGTTTGACATTGTACTTCTCCTTTTTTTTTTCTTTCTCCTTTCTTTTCTTTTTTTTTTACCATGCCATGAAACTTGTGAGATCTTGGTTCCGAGGCTGGAAGTTGGGCTCAAGCTCTTGTAGTGGGAGCTCTGAGTCCAAACCACTGGACTAACAGATAACCTTAGACCCCAGGGAATATTAATCGGAGTGAGGTTTCCCAGAGGTCCTCATCTCAGCACCAAGACCTGGCTCTATCCAACTGCTTACAAAATCCAGTGCTGGACGTCTCAGGCCAAACAACCAGTAAAATAGGAATACAGTGAAAAAAAAAAAAAAAAGAAATGACAAAAAAAAATGTTATAGATGAAGGAGCAAGGTAAAAACCTACAAGACCAAATAAATGAAGATAAAATAGGCAACCTACCTGAAAAAGAATTCAGAGTAATGATAGTAAAGATGATCCAAAATCTTGGAAACAGAGTGGAGAAAATACACGAAACACCTAACAAGGATCTAGAAGAACTAAAGAGCAAAAAAACAGTGATGAAAAACAAATTACTGATAGTAAAAATACTCTAGAAGGAATCAATAGCAGAATAACTCATGCAGAAGAACGGGTAAGTAAGCTGGAAGACGAAATGGTGGAAATAACTATTGCAGAGCAGAATAAAGAAAATGTAATGAAAAGAATTGAGGACAGTCTCAGAAACCTTTGGGACAACACTTAATGCACCAGTATTCGAATTATAGGGGTTCCAGAAGAAGAAGAGAAAAAGAAGGGTCTGAGAAAATATTTGAAGAGATTATAGTCGAAAACTTCCCTAACATGGGAAAGGAAATAATCAACTCCAGGAAGCATAGAGAGTACCATACAGGATAAACCCAAAGAGAAACAAACTGAGACACATATCAATCAAACTAAATACAAAGATTAAATACAAAGAAAAAATATTAAAAGCAGCAAGGGAAAAGCAACAAATAACATAGAAGGGTATCCCCATAAGGTTAACAGCTGATCGTTCAGCAGAAACTCTGCAAGCCAGAAGGGAGTGGCAGGACATATTTAAAGTGAGGAAAGGGAAACAACTACAACCAAGATTACTCTACCCAGCAAGGATCTTATTCAGATTCAATGGTGAAATTAAAACCTTTACAGAGAAGCAAAAGCTAAGAGAGTTCAGCACCAACAAACCAACTGTACAACAAATGCTAAAAGAACTTCTCTAGGCAGTAAGCACAAGAGAAGGAAAAGGCCTACAAAAACAAACCCAAAACAATTAAGAAACGGTAATAGGAACATACATATTGATAATTACCTTAAATGTAAAAGGATTAAATGCTCCAAACAAAAGACATAGACTGACTGAATGGATATAAAAATAAGACCCATATATATGCTGTCTACAAGAGACCCACTTCAGACCTAGGGACACATAAAGACTGAAAGTGAGGGGATAGAAAAAGATATTTCATGCACATGGAAGTCAAAAGAAAGCTGGAGTAGCAATTCTCATATCAGATAAAATACACTTTAAAGACTATAACAAGAGACAAAGAAGGACACTACATAATGATCAAGGGATCAATTCAAGAAGAAGATATAACAATTGTAAATATTTATGCATCTAACAGAGGAGCACCTCAATACATAGGGCAAATAATAACAGCCATAAAAGGAGAAATTGACAGTAACACAATAATAGTAGGGGCCTTTAACACCTCACTTTCACCAATGGACAGATCATTCAGAATGAAAATAAATAAGGAAACACAAGCTTTAAATGACACATTAAACGAGATGGACTTAATTGATATTTATAGGATATTCCATCCAGAAACAACAGAATACACTTCTTCTCAAGTGTTCATGGAACATTTTCCAGGATAGATCATATCTTGAGCCACAAATCAAGCACTGGTAAATTTAAGAAAATTGAAATCATATCAAGTATCTTTTCCAACCACAATGCTATGAGACTATGTATCAATTACAGGAAAAAATCTGTAAAAAATACAAACACATGGAGGCTAAACAATACGCTACTAAATAACCATAAGATCAGTGAAGAAATCAAAGAGGAAATCAAAAAATACCTAGAAACAAATGACAATGAAAACAGGATGAAGCAAAATCTATGGGATGCAGCAAAAGCAGTTCTAAAAGGGAAGTTTATAGCAATACAATCCTACCTCAAGAAACAAGAAAAGTCTCAAATAAACAACCTAACCTTACACCTAAAGCAATTAGAGAAAGAAGAACAAAAAATTCCCAAAATTAGCAGAAGGAAAGAAATCATAAAGATCAGATCAGAAATAAATGAAAAAGAAATGAAGGAAATGATAGCAATGATGAATAAAACAAAAAGCAGGTTCTTTGAGAAGATAAACAAAATTGATAAACCATTAGTCAGATTCATCAAGAAAAAAAGGGAGAAGAGTCAAATCAACAGAATTAGAATTGAAAAAGGAGAAGTAACAACTGACACAGCAGAAATACAAAGGATAATGAGAAATTATTACATGCCAATAAAATGGACAACCTGCAAGAAATGGACAAATTCTTTGAAAACACAACCTTCTGAGACTGAACCAGGAAGAAAGAGAAAATATAAACAGACCAATCAAAAGCACTGAAATTGAAACTGTGATAGAAAATCTTCTGAAGAACAAAAGCCCAGGACCAGATGGCTTGACAGGTGAATCCTATCAAACATTTAGAGAAAAGCTAACACCTATCCTTCTCAAACTCTTCCAAAATATAGCAGAGAGAGGAACACTCCCAAACTCATTCTATAAGGCCACCATCACCCTGATACCAAAAACAGACAAAGATGTCCCAAAAAAGAAAACTACAGACCAATATCTCTGATGAACATAGATGCAAAAATCCTCAACCAAATACTAGCAAACAGAATCCAACAGCACATTAAAAGGATCATACACCATGATCAAGTGGGCTTTATCCCAAGAATGGAAGGATCCTTCAATATACACAAATCAATCAATGTGATACACCATATTAACAAACTGAAGGATAAAAACTATATGATCATCTCAATAGATGCAGAAAAACTTTTGACAAAATTCAACACCCATTTATAATAAAAACGCTCCAGAAAGTAAGCAGAGGGAACCTACCTCAACACAATAAATGCCATATATGACAAACCCACAGCCAACATTGTTCTCAATGGTGAAAAACTGAAAACATTTCATCTAAGATCATGGACAAGAGAAGGTTGCCCACTCTCACCATTATTATTCAACATAGTTTTGGAAGTCTTAGCCACAGCAATCAGAGAGGAAAAAGAAATAAATGTAATCCAAATTGAAAAAGAAGCAGTAAAACTGTCACTGTTTCCAGATGACATGATATTATACATAGAGAATCCTAAAGATGCTATCAGAAAACTACTAAAGCTAATCAATGAAGTTAGTAGAGTAGCATGATACAAAATTAATGCACAGAAATCTCTTGCATTCCTATACACTATAGATGAAAAATCTGAAATAGAAATTAAGGAAACACTCCCATTTATCATTTCAACAAAAAGAATAAAATACCTAGGAATAAACCTATCTATGGAGAAAAAAGACCTGTATGCAGAAAACTATAAGACACCGATGAAAGAAATTAAAGATGATACAAACAGATGGAGAGATATACCATGTTTTGGATTGGAAGAATCAACATTGTGAAAATGACTATACTACCCAAAGCATCGATAAATTCAATGCAATCCCTATCAAACTACCAATGGCATTTTCACAAAAGTAGAACAAAATTTGCACAATTTGTTTGGAAACACCAAAGACCATGAATAGACAAAGCAATCTTGGGAAAGAGAAACGGAGCTGGAAAAATCAGGCTCCCAGATTTCAGACTATACTACACAGCTTCAGTAATCAAGACAGTATGGAACTGGCACAAAAACAGAAATATAATTCAATGGAACAGGATAGAAAGCCCAGAGATATACCCACACATATATGTTCACCTATCTTTGATAAAGGAGGCAGGAGTATACAATGGAGGAAAGACAGCCTCTTCAATAACTGGTGCTGGGAAAACTGGACAGCTACATGTAAAAGAATAAAATTAACACCACACACAAAAATAAACTTAAAATGGTTTAAAGACCTAAATGTAAGGCCAGACACTATAAAACTCTTAGAGGGAAACATAGGCAGAGCACTTTATGACATAAATCACAGCAAGATCCTTTGATCCACCTCCTAGAGTAATGAGAATAAAAACAAAAATAAACAAATGGGACCTAATGAAATGTAAAAGCTTTTGCACTGCAAAGGAAACCATAAACAAGATGAAAAGACAACCCTCAGAATGGGCGAAAATATTTGAAAAGAAGCAACTGACAAAGGATTAATCTCAAAAATATACAAGCAGCTCAATATCAAAAAGACTAACGACCCAATCCAAAAATGGTCAGAAGACCTAAATAGACATTTCTCCAAAGAAGATATACAGATTGCCAACAAACACATGAAAGTATGCTCAACATCACTAATTATTAGAGAAATGCAAATCCAAACTACAGTGAGGTATCTCCTCACACTGGTCAGAATGGCCATCATCAATAAATCTACAAACAATAAATGTTGGAGACGGTGTGGAGAAAAGGGAACGCTCTTGCAGTGTTGGTGGGAATGTAAATTGATACAGTCACTATGGAGAACAGTATGGAGGTTACTTAAAAAACTATAAATAGTAATACCATATGACCCAGGAATCCCACTACTGGGCATATACCCTGAGAAAACCATAATTCAAAAAGAGTCATGTACCACAGTGTTTATTGTAGCACTATTTACAATAGACAGGACATGGAATAAACCCAAGTATCCATTGACAGATGAATGGCTAAAGAAGATGTGGCACATATATACAATGGACTATTACTCAGCCATAAGAAACGAAATTGAGTTATTTGTAGTGAGATGGATGGACCTGGAGTCCGTCATATATAGTGAAGTAAGTCAGAAAGAGAAAAACAAATACCATATGGTAACACATATATATGGAATCTAAAAAAATAGAAAAAGGTTCTGATGAACGTAGGGGCAGGACAGGAAGAAAGACTCAGACGTAGAGAATGGACTTGACATGGGGAGGGGGAAGGGTAAGCTGGGACAATGTGAGAGAGTAACATTTACATATATACATTACCAAATGTAAAATAGATAGCTAATGGGAAGCAGCTGCATAACACAGGGAGATCAGCTCAGTGTTTTGCGACCACCTAGAGGGGTGGGATAAGGAGGGTGGGAGGGAGACGCAAGAGGGAGGAGATATGGGAATATACGCATGCATATAGCTGAATCACTTTGTTATACAGCAGAAACTAACACAACATTGCAAAGCAATTATACTCCAATAAAGATGTTAAAAAAATACAGTTGAAATACAATATTTTGTTAGTTTCAGGTGGTTTGATATTTTTGTATTGACTGAAGAATATCTGCAATTTTTATTTTGGGCATACAAGTCTACAAAAAGGGACTATACTATTCAGCCTTTCTCAGGCTTCTGTAACCAGAGAAAACTTTTGACTGAAGCATCTCATGAGGTTTGTGATACACTGATTGTACTGTGAAATGCTATTTTAGCAACTTTGGAGTTGTATGTAAGAAATGAGGCTGCAGGTGGATATTTTGTCTTTCATTTGGAGATCACTGTTTAAAAAGTGAAGGAACATGGGGTAAACAAGCAATTGGTATATAGAAGGATTTCTGGAGCTTCATTTTTGAAATCAGGAAAAAAGGACATATGGCAAGAGGTGGAGGGCAATTTACAAGACTAAAAGAATGTTTGACAGAAAGCCAACTTTAAAAAATGAAATCAAAACTTGAAGGGAAGAAAGAAAGTGCAGAGATTTAACTGTGAAATGGGAACAATATAGGGGAGGAGGAATGACCAAGTAAAAACAAACAGTGGGGGGCTTCCCTGGTGGCGCAGTGGTTGAGAATCTGCCTGCCAGTGCAGGGGACACGGGTTCGAGCCCTGGTCTGGGAAGTTCCCACATGCCGCGGAGCAACTAGGCCCGTGAGCCACAATTGCTGAGCCTGCGCGTCTGGAGCCTGTGCTCCTCAACAAGAGAGGCCGCGATGGTGAGAGGCCCGCGCACCGCGATGAAGAGTGGCCCCCGCTTGCCGCAGCTGGAGAAAGCCCTCGCACAGAAATGAAGACCCAACACAGCCATAAATAAATAAATAAATAAAAACTTAAAAAAAAAAAAAAGAGTACATACTATAGGATTTCATTTGTAATTAAAAAAAAAAAAAACAAACAGTGGTATGAATACACTGAAAAAAGGAGAAGAGATCATTTTAACTCATCTTAATCCACAAATGTGGACACAGTGTGAGTAAAAAAGTAACTGAAAATAATAACTCATACCTCTAAACTTCTTAGCAAAAGGAAGAAAATTCAGCCTCCTGAACTTAATTTAGGTGGTATCAATACTTATGGTCAGGCCTAAAATATTGAGAAGAGTCAAGCTTAACAGAAATAGGGGGGTTAATTAAGAATATAAATGTGTAAATAAAAATTCAACAACTTGAGCTTTTTCTTAGAGGAGAGGATTTGGATAGTATGAAAGAAGAGAACATAAAAAACTACATTGTTGGAAATATATTCTAGGCCACTAAGACTGTAAGTCATCAGCTATGAAAGATATTTTCATGGTAAAGGACAGATATATCCTAAGCCAAGACTACGGTAGTGAGTGGCAGTAGGAGACTCACTTATCCAGATGACTGCTGGTAGATTCTCTGCTAAAAGAAAATTTGATAAATTCTGAACTTGCCTTTCTGACACTTTCGGTTCTCAGAAGGCTAAAAAGGCAATGTGGAGAACTGGTGTTATGAAATTAATTTTGACTAATAAGGAAGAACTACCTGGTGAAGCAGAAGTGACAGGCACCCAGGAGAAAGTGGCCATGGATTCTCAGAGTTCATAGTAACCTAGGAAGGGAAGGTTCAGTGTAGAGGACCTAAATCATAGTTATTAGTCAAAGATATTTCAAAGTATTTCAGGATGCATAGTCTGTGAAAGAGAAAATAAATGACTACCAATATAAGAATGTGAAAGGGGAAAAATAGATGACAATAATTATACTAATTACTAAGTTGAAATTAAGTATATTAACAATTCTTATAAATATATATGCACACATTATTATATATATGCAATATATTATATATTTTATTAGCATATATAGTATATAATGGTTTAGGTTACATGTAAAATTGTTCATTAAATGATCCTAAGGTATGTATTATTTGTTTGCTATTTATAAATAATGTAATTGATTCTCACATAAATTAAGGGATTGAATCAAGGTCATTGAGTGGCAAAGTTGAGTCTCATAACTATACCTCTTTCTCTTGAAAAAAGCTCTTCCCTTTCTATAAGCAATATTTCCTCTCACATACAATTTTATGATCATCTAAAAGGAATATATACAAAAACAGAAAACGATAACATAAAATGGTAGTATACTGTCATAAAGACAAAACTGGAATGAATTTGGGCTTATAAAAATGCCAAAGGTAATTTCAAAAAATTCAAATTTCTAAATAGAATAAGATAAAGAACACATAAAAGAGAATAATCTATGCTTAAGAACAGATGGTGTCGTGTTAATAAATACCAGAGTTAGCAACGTCATTCAACTTTACCTGCTTTTGTACTCTCAACCCTGAAGAGGCTCTTGTAATTGGATAAGGTAGAATAAATAAATGATCACTGACTTAAAAATCAAGGAAAGAGTAAGAA
The DNA here is from genome assembly GCF_965194805.1 of Balaenoptera borealis. Lineage (NCBI taxonomy): Eukaryota > Metazoa > Chordata > Mammalia > Artiodactyla > Balaenopteridae > Balaenoptera > Balaenoptera borealis. Next base: position 29,381,438 of record NC_138875.1, read on the forward strand.
GTGATTTAGTAGCTTTAGATAAATTTAAGTTTCCAGAGCAAATTAGTTAAATCTCAGAGTAATTTTTAGAGTTGTAATTATAAAAACATGATTGAAAACTATAAAATAATAATTGAGGTTAGAATTGGCATCGGGAAACTGGAGTTGGGACCAAAACAGCCATATACCAAAACTGTGGGTGGGGCAAGTTGCTGGATTCTGTAAAAAACAAACTGAGGACAAGAAGTTAGGGAAATAAGTGAAAATCCTGGCATTACCTTGGACTGAATTTCTGAACAGATTCAAATAGCTAGGAAAGGAGTGGTGATTATTATGAGTCTTCCTAGGTTCTCTAAAAACATGATTATCCTAAATTTGTTTCAATTACTAGTTAAAAATAGTTTGATAGAAATTTTAGATTGATAGATCAGGAAATGTTATTATGGTATTACTTCAAATTCCTGAGCATTTGATATGGTGGGGAAAATATATTACACACACACACACAGATATACAGGGAGAGAGAAATATGATAAATAATAAATAAATGGATTAAATGTTAAAAAAGATTTCTTTTGAATGTGTGTAAACGATGTTCCCAGGCTATCCCTTTCAGTGTGTTCAATGAATCACATTCATAGTTAATACAGATACTTGGAGTTTTTCCCAATCATACTCTAAAATTTTATTCACCAGCTTTTTGAGGTCCTGAGGGGTATCTCATATAAACATGGAAACAACTTTTTAAAATGTATACTTTACATTTATCAAAGTATAAAGTATATAGAGGAAAGTTACCAAGTGTTAAAACTCAATGAATTTTCCAAAATTTAGCACATTTCTGTAACCAGAAATCAGATAAGAAATATATTACTAGACCACAGAAGCATTCCTCATGCTCCCTCACAGTCCCTGCCCTTCTTCAGAGAAGGAATATCCTGACATTTAACAGCATAAATTAGTGTTGTTTGTTTTTGAAATTAATATACACGCAATAATACAGATATACTCTTCTGAGTCTATCTTCTTTTGATCAATATTATGTTTGGGACATAGTTGCTCCTATGTATGCAGCATACAGTTGTCCCTTAGTATCCGTGGGGGACTGCTTCCAGTACCCATCGCAGATACCAAAACCTGTGGATGTTCAAGACACCTTATATAAAATGGCATATACCTGGCTCTCCATATCCGCAGATACAGAACCCGTGGATTCAGAGTGCTGACTGCATTTGTTCTTACTATCATAAAGAATCCCTTCATATGATTATACCACAATTTATATATCCATTGTACTATTGATGGATATTTGAGTTATTTCTAGTTTTGGACTATTACAAATTTCCCTGCTATGAACATATTTGTACAAATAATCAATGCTCACACAAGATGAAATATATAACCTCAATAATCTGATACCTAATACTAAAGAAATTTAATTCATAGTTTGAAACATTCAAAAAAGATTTTTGCCCAGCCAAAAATTTGGCTTTATCAGCAAACTCAACTAAATATTTAAAGAAGAAATAATGCTAATTCTGTAAAAACTCTTCCAGAAATTAGTAAAGGAGGAATCACATGCTAACTCATTTTATGAGGACAATATTACCTTGTTACCACAAAACTATAAAAATATATTATAAGAAATTTAAACTAGAATCCAGTATTTCTTGATAACATAGACTCAAATGTCTTCAACTTGATGATATCAATAAAATGAACCCTCCAATACATAAAAGTGAAAACATATCATGACCAACAAGGATTTTACCTGAGAATGTAAGGTTGTATCAACATTTTAAAGTTAACACAATTCACCATACCAATAAACTAAAGAAAAAATGATCATCTCAATAGATGCAGAGGAAACTTTTGACAAAATTCATCATACAAGTTCTCAGGAAACTATAAATTAAAGGGAAATTTCTGAAGTGCATAGAGAGCATCCATCAGAAATTTTCTGCAAACATTAAGCTTGATGATGAAGGACTGAATACATCCTAAGACCAGGTAAAAGGCAAACCGTTTTACTCTCATGACTCCTATTCAGTATTGCACTAGAAATCTTAGTCAATGAAGTAAAACAAAAGTAAAAGGCATACAGATTAGAATTAATAAAATTATACTTGCAGGTGACATGATTCTCTACATTGAAATTTGAAATAATCTATTCAATATCATACTTGAACTAATAAGAAACAATGAAAGTGGTGATTCAGGGTTAATATGCAAAAATCAATATTGTTTTTATATATTAATTATGAACTGTTGGAAATGGAAATTAAACAGCACCACATAGGAACACCACAATACTTCAAATACTTAGGTGTAAATATAACAAAATATGTTCAAGTGCTCTATATTGAAAACTACAAAACACTAATAAATCAAAGAAGGTACAAATAAATGGAAAGATATACCATGTTTGTGTGTTGGAAGACTCAGTATTGTTAAGATGTCAATCCACCCCCTCCCCAAGTTTTTCTATAGATTCAACGCAATCCCAATCAAAATCCTGGCAAGTTTTTGTGGATATCAATAAGCTTATTCTAAAATTTATATGGAAAGGTAGAAGAACTATAATAGTCAAAACAATGAAGAAGCAAATTTTGGAGAATACACAGTGCCAATTTCAAGAGTTACTCTAAATTTATTTTACAGTAATCAAGATGGTATGGGATTGCTGAAAGTTAGACATATAGAAAAATGGAGCAGAATAAAAAGTCAGGAAATAGACCAACAGAAATGTATTCAACTGATTTTTGACAAATAAGCAAAGGCAATTCAGTGTAGAAATAATTTCTTTTCAATAAATGGTGCTGAAAGAATGGGGTATCTATATGTAAAAACAAACAAAACAAATAGTCTTCATAGAGTATAAAAATATTACCTGAAATTAATAGACATAACTGTAAAATGTTAAACCGTAATACTTCTAGAAGAAAATCTAGGAAAATCTGTATGACTTAGGGTTTGGCAATGAATTCTTAAATATGACATCAAAAGCACAATCAATAAAATAAAAAATTATAGATTGAACTTTTTGGGGGCAGTTTCTCACAAAGTTAAACATTCTATAGGACCTGGCAATTCCAATTTTTTTTCCCAAGGAAATTGAATGCTGTATTCACATAAAAACTTGTATTTGAATGTTTAAAGCACTTAATACATAAACTCCCCAAACTAGAAACTGGAAGATATCTTTCAAATGTGAATGGATAAAAAAAAAAAAAAAAAAAAAGGTGGTATATCCATAAGTATAGAATGCTATTTAGCAATAAAAAATGTGTAGATTTTAAACACATTTGCTAAGTGAAAAAAGACTCAAAAGCATACATATTGCATGATTCCATTCATATGATAATTTGAAAAAGGGGGAATTATTGAGATGAAAATCAAATCAGCGGTTGCCAAATTTTGGGGAAAGTTGACTACAAAAGGGCCATGCAGGGAATTTTTATAGTGATAGAAATGTTTAATATGTTACTGTGATTTGAATATATGACCATGCATTTATCAAAATCCACAGAACTTCTACACCACACAGAGTGAAACTTACTGGTAAAATCAACAGTCACCAAGATACTAGGGGAATCCCAGGATGGAATGCACACGGTGACAAATAAAACTGACTGTGTTGTCAATTGATGATATAACCTCACTGACAGGGTAGACAAAAAAGAAACTGATTTTTTTTGCTGGAAAATATGGCTAAAAACCAAAACAACTGTACATAGAAAACATTGTACCCTAGTTAGTAAATTTTTTTCTCACTAGGGTATAAAGTAACATTTCTAAAACTAGTTTACATATATATTATGGTTATGTAACAAAGAGATATCAAAGTGCTTTGCAAATCTTAAAGTACTAAAGATTGTTAAGATGTAATTTTGGTCTAACAAGAGAACTACCTTAACCATCTAGAGGGAGAGATTCATTGTGAGTAACCAGGTTTCTGAGAATAAACCAAGCTTTTAGGGAAGAGCAGCGACCTTTAGACTAAGGAAATTACAATTAGTTAATGGATAAAGCAAATAGAAATTCCATGGCATTGGAGGTGTCTGATACATACTGAGAGGAACTTATTCATCTGAAAAATATAATCTACTAGGGAAAATTACTTTGCTTCTCTTACCAAGAAAGGTAGAATGCCATATAAATACAGAGGTCGATTTTTATTTCTACTTCATGTACTATTAGAAATTAGGATTCCTTTATGAACTTGACAACTTTAAAAAACCTTGCACTGGTACCAAGTAATTAAAATATACAACTAAGCCTAAATCATATGAGCTGAGATGAATTGGAATCAATGTCTTTTTTGATTAAGTATCAGAGTTGCTCAAGAACTAGTGAATACATTGACTGTAGAGTGCCACTAGCAGCTGATTATAATGATGATTTTACAATTTAGCACTCAAAGATCTAGAATCTGAATATCCTTGGGTCCAATAATTTTTGTTATTATTTTAGAAGAGCTCCTGGTCTATATTTTGGGAGGAAATGCTTTGGAGATAGAAGACTGATAGGCAAATAAATTTTATTCCATCAGTACACGTTATTAAGCCATGAGAGAAAGGAAGCAGGTAAAAAGCCCATCATCGCTAATGCCACATTTTGAGGTAGAATAAAAACATGCCTTAAGATATTTTTGTATTGTTTCATTCAATAGCTATTTGCAAATATATTAAAATGTTTAAGATTAGCTATTTTATGAATCAAGCAATCAAATGAATGGTCTTTAGTTCACTGAGAGTGGTTCTTCTTTCCTTAGTAATAGCAACTGCTAATTTCTAACCATAGACCCCATCCTCTTAAAGTCCATTTTCACCCTCAATTCTCATATCCAAGCAATTACTGAACCCTATTAATTCTACTCCTGAAATAGTTCTAAAGTATATCACTTTTGATCTCCTGTTACTGCCACTACCTCAGATAAAGGCCTCATCTCCTACCAGTCATCTATCACCAGGCTGATCTCTCTATCACCCCTGCCCCGCCTTGATAATCTCCCCATCATGCTTACAGCCTATGCTCTACTCTAAAACATTCGATGACTCCCATCTCTGATAAAGTACACACTCCCTGGAAGAATATAAAGTACCTTGCCAAGTGTGGTCAATGTCATACCACTCTCCTACTCCAAGCTCTGAATCCATTGCATTTCTCACCATCCCTCAATCTTCAAATATGCAAACAAAATAATTATTTTTGTATTTTATACCTCTGGACCTTACTATGGAATTCCATTATTCTCCATTTGCTAAATAAATGTTTCATAATTTTAACTAATAAGTCTTTTGATTTTCATCTTTAGCCATATTCTCACAAAACCCACTATGAGCCAACCAGAGTCCTATGCAAAATATTTATTACATTCACTTTTCTGTTCATTTGATGAGAAATAATTTTTTCCTTGATCTTTCCTATTCGCAACATTTTGTATACCATCATGCTTGATGCATCTCCCTTCTCATTATATTTACATTTTATACAAGTTTTATCTCAGTTGTAAAATCTTGAGGAGAGTAACTGTGACCCATCACTCATTATTGCATCTGCAAAGTGACCACTTGGTGTCTTATAAATAGGAGATGCTTCGTAAATTAGCATTGAATTGAAACGGCTTTAAGTGAGCACCAAAGAAAACAGGCATGTCATCCTATCAGCATCATTTCTTATACTATAATAAGGATTCCTTCTGTTTACACATAAAACAGAAGAGTTTAATCACCCTGGCAATCTTTAACTTGATAATAAAGACCATAAATTAATTTTTAAACAAAATTAAAGAAGATAGGATGAAATATAAAATAAAAACATCATCACGTTCTTCCCAGGAAATAATATTCTTTGACACCAAATCATGACATTATGGGTCTCACTTGTTTATTTCTTTCTAGGGTAGCCCCTTGTTTTATGTCCTAAATAGCATTTCCCTAAATAAAGTTGCATGAAATAAAATGCCATTATGATTTCTAACATTCATTTCCAGTGAATTTTCTGTTAGGCTGAAGCTATAACTATGATGGAAGGGGTAGGTGTAGAGCCCGCTGCAGTAATAACTGTGCCTTCATACATCAAACCAAGGGATTATAAAGAAACATCTACATAGAACAAGAAACTAAATGGAGGGGCAACACCAGGCTGGCTTTAAAATGTGACAGGAAATGATCAGAAAGGAACTGTACCGAGGTTTGAAAAGTTAGGGTAAAGGCAGAAATCTTCCTATACATAGGAGCAGGCATTCTAATTTTTTTCTAGATAGCTGCTTCTAACAGGTACAGTGGGTACTACACTGTGTTAGTTGTTGATGAACCCCAACGACATGAATTTGCTCTAAAATCATGCAAAGATCTTTAGTCTTTTGAATTCATATAAATCTTGAAGCTCAAGGGCAGGATACTGAGTTGTCATAAGAGAAACCTCTAAGGCTCCTGAATGGAATTCCACTGTCCCCTCTTGAACTCTTAAATTCACTCAATAACTAAATCAAAAAAATTCAAATTTCTAAAAAGCCTCAGATTGGTTCCTGATTATTCTTTCACATTGCTACTACCTTAACTCATTTAGCCCCTGTTGTCACTTTTCTAGACTACTGCATTCAGTTTCTAAATGAACACATTGCCTCCATTATTGACTCCATCAGACACAAAGATGTTATTGTCATATTTTAATGTGCCCACAGAACCGTGTCATGCCTGGACTTAAAAAATCTCTATGGGCTCTCCATTGCCTAAAGGAGAAGTCCAAACTCTGTCAAAGCACACAAGGCCCACTGAAATAAAGACTTTCAGTGGCTCTTCTTTTTTCCTCAATGCCTAGTGTCTTCCCAAAACCAAGGTTCTAGAAATATTGACCTAAATGTGTATTCCTAGACACACCATGCTCTTTCCTATTTCCTTGCCTAACTGAACTCCCCATTTCCACCTTTACCTCTGCTACAGTCTCAGCTCAGGATTACAGTGAGACATCAATTTAAGTATGTTATAGCATGCCTTTCCTCTGCCTAAATCTTATAGCTTCCCATTTATTTTGCTGTAGAGCCAACGTTCTTTCAAATGTCAAAAAGATGCTACAAGAACTTGCCCTTGGCTACCATTCTGAACTCACTTATAATCACTATTCCCTGCTCACTGTCTGTTCCTTGAAAATGAGTAATAGGTTTAACTTCAGGCCTTTGCACTTGCTGTTCCCTCTGCTTGGCAGGCTCTTCTTCCAGACTTCCCATTTAGTTCACTCCCCCTGTCTGCTCTAAAGGCATTTTATTATAGAGGCCCCTCTGTTATCCCTAGCATAAAATATATTTATGTTTATTGTCCGTTTCCTTACCACCAGAATGTACATTTTATGTGGTTAATGACCTTGTTTTATTCACACTGTTATATCCTTAATACAAAGACAATTTTGTGGCACATAGCATGTGCTCAATACAATTTTGTCAAATGAACAAATGCCTAAATGTCTACCTTGATAATTCCTCTTCATTCCCTAAAGCACAGCCCATGTATCAACTCCCATGTGACACGTTTTCTGTCCAAAAGAGAGTTAACTCTTTTACCCCTGTATCTTTCCATCCTTTCTCTCTATATCCATATCTATCTTCATTTCTGTGTGAGTGTGTGTGTGTTGTTTTTAATTTATTTTTTCCCTTTGGGCCTCTGTTACTCACTGGAAATCCTTGGACAATAGGTGCTGTGCTTTAATTATCTTTTTCACCAGATACAAAGCATTCAGTAGCAATTTCTATTTTTTTAGTCACACAGAGTACTTTGCAAATATAGTTAAGCTAGAGTCAGATTATCTCAAAGACTTACTTGATTGTCCAAGTATACAGCTGTTACCACTCCTTCCTTTTCTGTAAACTAAAATTACAAAGGAGAAAAGAATGTGGGCAGAAACTGTGTCCTGCCAGAAACTTGTGTTCAGGACCATTCCCTGGGTGATATCTTAAACTGTATACCTGAAATTAACACAACATTGTTAATCAACTATACTCCAATATAAAATAAAAATTAAAAAAAAAAAAAAAAGACTTCCAGCACAACCCAGCGATGGCTTTTGAGAATCTGTCCTGAAAGCTGTTGCCCATTCATGTATTAACCTAAAGCAAACATCTTCCAGGCATTAAGGTTTAAACTTCCTCCTTCAGTGAATAGGCTTCTTCAGCCTCAGTCTTTGCTGAATCCAGAAGCCTGAGTATCTATGCCATGCATTTTAGCACTCCATGTATTTGGTAATTCATTGATAAATATTTTTATGTGTAATAGGTCTGCAAAGAGTGACCATAACACTCATTGTATCTAATTTAGTAATTTATATATTTACAACTTGTATATCCTCAACATCTCATGTACTAATGGGCATCTTTAATTCATTTATCCTAATTACAAATCCTATATCCCTGTGCACATCTAGGTTTGGGTTGGTTCAATGCAGGGAGACTCTCATAAGCCTGGCATTGAGTTGTTTTAAGGAAGAAAGTAAAATAGTATGATACGTTGATCTTGCTCTCAATTTTGTTCCGGAACTGGGACCAGTACACATTGAACAGTGTATGTGACATTGTTAGTAGGCTTGAAACTAGATTTAAATAAAACAGTATTTTATAATATCTGAAATTTATTGGTTCTGTGGTGATTAGATGAGTCTCATCTGATCAAATTTTGATTAAATTGTGAGAGACAGGGAAGGTTTAGTTAAGTAGTTGTAAAAGGGCAGGACATAAGAGAAAATGGAGGAAAAACAGCTTAGGAAAGAGCGAGCTCTTTCAGCATAAGCTGGAGATAACTCAAAGATAAATAAAACAGTACAAATGATAATATAACCTTCAAAGCACTTTCGATTACATTATCTTTCTTTATCATTATAACCTCTGAGGTTGGTAGCACAGACATAAATAAGCTTCCTGCCACACCCAGGGAACTACCATTTTACAAAAGGAGGCAGTAAGTGTGCATAGATGACCTGGTCCTGCATAATTACTACCTACCTTTTCCCCTCTTCTGGCTGTTTTCCCTGCCTTGAAATCTAAAGGGAAATATTATGTGTTTTCTGATACTCTACTGTAAAGAACATTCTGTCCCCAGCTCTTCATAATCCTATCTCCACAAAAATAGAAATCTTCAGCAGTGTTCCTTCCCAAATTTTGTGAATGTGTAGGTTGAAGAAAGAGTAACAGAGGAACAATAGTTTGGAGGCCACGGAAAACCAAGAATAATGCACATCCAGAGATCAGAGCCTGGAGTGTGCCTGATTACAACAATGAGGAGCTGCACATAAACACTCACTCCTCAGATTCTTCAAAGTAAAGACCCTTGGAATCAAGGACAAGAAATGTATTTGACTTTTGTGTGTGCATGCACGTATGTGTGTGTGAAACATATCTTTAAAAATATCTGAGTTTTGGTTGGGTAGACGAGGACTTAAAGGGGGAAAAGTTCTCCAAGCAAGGAAAAAAACAAGTTGCTTTTAAAGTAATATCCTGTTCTGTTTCATCCTTGATAAAAAAAATGCTAATTTTGTTTTCAAAATGCCAGTACACAGAGAAGTGATCCAAATCCTCTACACCTTTGAGAGATTTTTATCCTTTACATATTCCAGTTCAACTTAAAATATTGTGCAATTGCCAAACCTCATATTTAAAATATGTGCTTATTATTCAACTCAGGGTAATATTAGCACACTGAAAACTTCTTTCTAATTAATAAATCAGAGCCTTAACCACTGAAACATCATTCACACATATGAGATGGCAATAGTGAGAGCTATTAAATATAGTAGCATGCTGTCACCCTTCTAGGGAATATGGAAATATGCCTTTTTGTGGGTTATTGGCCTACATTATTTATCAATGTTTGGCTTTAATATATGGATTTACTCAACGTTGAATGAATATCATATTTCTCCTAGAAGACACAGCATTAATTTGTGATCTTGCACAGACTGTCAATCAGATAACAAGCCCACGGGGGGCAGGGGGTCATGCAATCAACAATTTGCATCCAGCGATTTCTTCCCTTAGGTTGTTTTAGGAAAACATTGCTTTCTCACTTTCACTCTTGCTCATAAGCACAAAACAAGGGAACACACAAATTACAAAAACAAAACAAAAACAAAAACATTTTTGGTCTGGCTCTATGAGAGTTCAAAGAGCAAACTACAACTTTTACCAATGTATTAGAACCTGGTGGTCAACTCTTGTTCTATCTTAAAACAAACACACACCAAATAAAATGAAATACAAAGAGAACAAATAAAGATTGATGCTTAGACAGAGAAATCATTGAAAATATGAAACCAAACTTAAGCCACAAGATTACACTATGAACCAGGGGGGAAATGCTCATATGAGCTTCACTTCCTTCAGTCTTGAGTCTTCCCTCTCTCCTCCTCACTTCTCTCTATACCTCTAGGCTGTGACTGAACATTTCTACTGTCTTAAGCTTTAGCCTTAGACACAATTATTTCACCTTCATTTATGTTCATGTATCTTAGACAGCTCCCAACTCCTGGATACACAGTTTGGATTTTGAATCTGCAGTCTGGTTTTGCTCAAATTGTTACTGAGGAGGACTCTATGGGCCTTTCTGGGACAGACCCCCAACCTCTATGTCCTTGTCTGTAGAAAAACTTTAGCCTCCTAGGCCTTCCCTGAGTTCCAAAGAATAAATTTAATCAGAGAAGTGAGAAAAAGCAGAAAAAAAGGAAAAGAGTAAAGCAAGACAAAATAATTATAGTTTAGTCATTAAACAGAGTCAAGAACATTTAGTTCCTCACCAAGAGCTATAGATAATTTTTTGAGCCATGCTCTTTGGGCTATTTTGCAGATACTGAAACCCCCACCAGATGGAAGAAGTTAACTATATCCTGCCCACAAGCACGTAGACCCCAGTCTGGTTGGAACCAGAAGGTTGGTGATGTTGACTCCCAATTACCTCACCACCAACCAACCAGAAGAATGTCCACGAGCTGATCATGCACCCCACAACCCCCTCCGTCACCCTGTCTTTAAAAACCTTTCCCTGAAGGTCATTAGATAGTTTGGGGCTTTGGAGCATCAGCTGCCTGTACTTCTGGCTTGGTGTCCTGCAATGAACTGCACTTTTCTTCTCTACAACCCAGGGTCAGTAGATTGGCTTTATTGTGCACAGGGTAGTAGACTCAGGTTTGGTTCAGTAGCAATATCATCTTCCTTGTACTTGCCCATTTTTCCTTACTATGTGCTTGGACTCAAGCTACCTCTCAGCATGACTTAGCTTTACTCTCAGTATTTGCCAGACCCAGTTCTACCAGTCCAATAGCCTGCCCACATCTCTCAGATGGCATTTTTAGTAGGATTATTCTTTTCATATGGAGCTAGAAGAAATTGAGACATATGCACAAGGAAAAGAGGTCACAGTCATTATAGAGTCTTTGCTTATAAAACCAGCATGGGGAGGATGGTTTGGACCTGAGTCTACAATATGTAGGTATCCTACTTTCTCTCACCCCACACTCATAGTCTAGGCATTCGGAATCACAGGAGGAGGGAGAGCTGACTTTGCAGAGTAAGGCAACTTCATGCCTCCTTCCCCAACCCCCCCCCCCCAAACACATCAAACAAACATGAGCAGAAGACACAAGTCAGGCAGGAAGACAACATGATATCCACAGCCTTTGACATTTGAGGCAGCTCAATAGGGAACATTGAGCATCAGCCTCAGGCTCCCTAAGTCTTGCCAGTTCAAAATTTGATTCTTTTCATGTAAAGGAATGTGTAACAGCAATATTTTCCTCTAGTACTTACCCCAGAGGGTAGGAAGTATTGGGAAATTTTCCTATTTTATAAGCTTAGGGCTGAATGAAGACAGAGATTAAGAACAATTTTCTCAAACCATCCAGACAAATTTATTTGACCCTTCTGCCTTCCTATTGTTTTGACATACATGTGTTTGTTACTACTGAATTACTTCCAATTTGAATTTGAACGCATAGAGATTGGAGAAAGGGGACACTCAAAGAACCAGCAAGATTTCCTCTCAGAAGACTTTACACCCTAACAGGGTTGAGACAGTCTTCTAAATTTTTTATAACCTCCATCACTCACACACACACACACACACACACACACACACACACACACACACAGTAGATATTTCATCAGTGATGAAAAAAGAAAAAGATCTTTTTACTTTTAGTCAGTTTTGGTGACAAGTAAAAGAGAATTACAAGTTTATTGCCCTGAGAATCCATGTGAAAGAATCCTAGGAAAAGCTGAACACCTGTACTAATAAAGAGCAGGAACCCAGTGAAGTGGAGTTACAGGAAAGGCAGGGCTGATAACAGAAACAGACTGTGTCTTCGCTCTGGTGCAATGGTTTTAGTGTGTGGTGTCTGATTAGCAGCATTAGGATCACCTGGGAACATGCCTCCAGCTCATACTAATGCCCTGCCGGCTAAGGTGTGAAAATCACTGCTCTAGTTTACCATCATTATTTAGTATAACTTGACTATTTCATTTGGATTTACTTCTCTTCGTTTTGAGAAAGGTTGCATTTTTATGATGACTAGGGCTATATAATCACATGGGGAAAAAAAGAATATATATTTGGCCTATCTAAACCAGAGAGATTGACATTCTTAAGATCCTAAAGGTACAGTACAAATATTTTATGAAAATTCTTTCTAGAAAGTGATGCTTTTGGGGTTGTTCTGTCTATGTCTTCTCTTTCCAAGCAGTGTGGATAATTTAGAGATTACAGTGATTGAATACTGTGAGCCTTGCCTCCGTGTAACAGAAGATCCCAATTCTCCCACTGCAGAGGGCTGTCTCTGGGAGAGGAGCTGCCTTTGATGTGACAGAAAAATTGTCCCTGGGGGGAAGGATATTTGACAGGCACATATTTTAGAAATGTTTTTCAGGTAAAATTTTTCATCCATAAAATTGTATTAACATTTCAAACATACAACCCTCCAGAATTCAAAAATATAGTCTCTGGAGAGATTCTCCCTCCTTGTAGAGAGCTATATTTTTCTAGGGCAGACAGAACGTGATTTTCACCAAATGCTTTAACCATATTCCTGACCTCCATTTCAAAAGCAAACCTTTAACAAGCTAAGGGGGTCAGACATAGGGTAACAATAAAGGGAGGGCAAAGGCAGAAAAAATATACCCTCAGAAATAAACTGTCTGGATGACAAAATATAAATTGCCTGTCCCAAGTTCTGCATGGAATCACTCGGAACACTTGGAAATAAATCACAATTATTATGAAGCAGAAGACCAAAGACCTAGCAAACCTTCAGCCGTACACAGGCCCCACTTTGACGCTCTTCAATGTTCAAAATTGCCCCCTTCATTTCTTTTGAGCACTTGAAAATAACACACCCTTCCAGCATAGGGATACTTTGTAATAGATGTGAAGCAACTGAAAAGAATGTGATAATACCCAGAAAACCAATGGAATAAGAAAGGGATACAGCCCAGGTATGGAGGACCAGGGCTTAATGGGGGCCTCTGAGCACACTGTGTGAAGGAGGCTGTTCTGCTGTTATGTATGTGACTTTGTGGTATACCTCAATGCCAGTTTATTTGTCTTAGTGTGAAGTCTGTTGTTTACTTAATATTTTTAATATACATTATGATGAGCCATGTTTTTATTAGTCCTATTGAGCTCAGGAGAGGAAAAATGAACATATTTGAGTTTAGTTAAACAAATAAAGGTTAAATTATTATGATTTTATTATTACTAGAAGACAACACTCTCCCCTTCTGACCAAATATTCCCTTTCTTTAAGTGGCTGATGTGGTGTTGCGTCGTCCCAATTAAACGTACTGCTGAGAAGGCAAAACTGTTCAGGTAGCACATTAGTGGAAATGATCATTTTGGCCACAATTCACAGAGTGTCTACCATGTGCCCAGAACTGCCAAGAAATTTACATGTATTACTGCTAATCCTCATAAATGTGTGGTATAGCTATTACTATCCCTGGTTATACCTATTGGTCTACTGGTCTAAATGTTCCCTGGCTTATTGTTTTCCAGTGGCACTCATTCACTGTATAAATATGTACGTTGAGCCTCTACCAGTTTCCAAACACTGAGGTCCTGATCTTGTTCAGTTTACATTATCACAAATAATAAACAAGATAATATCTGCTAGCAATAATGCTACCTAGAAAGTTATAATACATAATTTACAATGGACAATAAATGTGTAGCTACTTCAGAGTAGTAGTCAGGGAAAGACTGGGAATGTGATGTAGAAGCCAAGTCCTAAATAACTAGAAAAAACTAACCATGCAAATAACAGAGTGCCTTCTAAACAAGGCGAACAGCTAGATTAATTATCCTAAAGTGGAAACATCCTTTTGGATATATAATGGACACCTAAGTCTTAACATACCCAAAACAATATTAAAAATTGTTTCTCCATATTTTCCACCAGACTGATTTTCTGTCTTTACTGCCAGTAAGACGCAGTACCAACTCTACACACCAGAGGCAGCTCTTCTCCCAGGTACTCAAGAAACTAATAATTATTGATTCTTTCCTCAGTTCCCACAGCTAATGCATTTGCAAATACTATTGGCTAGAATTCTAAAACATATCTAAATTCCACATTTATCCACCTCCACTAAAGTATTATCACTTTGCCCAAAATTAGAAACAATCCAGATGTCCTTCAGTGGGTGACTGGGTAAAAAATTGTGGTTCATCCATACCATGAACATTACTCAGCAGTGAAAAGAAATAATTAATATGTGCAACAACTTAGATGAACCTCCAGAAAATTATGCTGAATGAAAACAGCCAATCTCATAAATTTTTATGCTATATGATTCCATTTACATAGCATTCTTGAAATAACAAAATTAAAGGAATGGAGAACATATTAATGGTTGCCAACAGTTAAGAATGAGGAATGTGGGGAGAAGGGAAGTGTGTGTGACTACCAAAAAGCAAAAGGAGAGATCTTTGCGGTCATAGAAATGTTCTGTGTCTTGACTATGTTAATGTCAGTATCCTGCATGTGATATTATAATACAGTTTCCAATATATTAACATCAGGTGAAACTTGGTAGGGAGTATAATGGAATATGTCTCTATTATTTCTTATAATTGCATGTGAAACTAAAATCATCTCAAAATTTAAAAAAAAAAAAACTTTATCTATTACATTCAAATAATTTTCAACATAAATCAAGTGACCATGTATGTATAGTTTGTGGACTCTGTATTGTATATGATTAGTCCATCAGTCTTGCTCTAATGCCAGAGTTTTAATTATTTTAATTTTTAAAAAGATTTTATGTCTGATAGTGTGTGTCATTCAATGCTATTCTTCTTTAATATGGTGTTAGTTATCCTTGGTCTTCTGCATTTTCCCATATATTTTAGAATCAGCTTTTAAATTTTCACAAATTAAAATTTGCTATCATCTTGATTGAGTTTTTTTTGGGTGTATAGACCAATTTTGAGATAATTAACAATATCAGCTAATTTATGAGAATAACACTTATTAATGTAATTTAATTTTGTCTAAAGAGACCATTAGCATCTTTTATTAAATTCAATCCTATCTATTTAGTTTTTACAGTAATTATAAACTTACTCATTTTATCATAATTTGTGGCTGGTATTAAGGATGAGTGATTTTTATATATTGACCTTGTATTGAGTGGCCTTGCTAAATTTGCATCTATAAACCAATAATTGCCTGCAGAATATTTAAAATTATCTACATATCAATGTTATTTTAAATTAATAGAGTTAGTTTTATCTTTTATTTTTCAAACATTTTATATTTCTTTTTCTTGCCCTATTGCACTGTCTAGGAATTTTCATTGCTGTATGCTAACAGTGAATGAAAGCTGGGTAAACCATAAACACATTTTCCCCCCCAAATCATAAGACATCTGAAGTTGTAAGACAAACAGCCTGAAATCCAAGGATAGACCATTCCCCTCCCTTCACAGAGAAAGATAGGATGTCAGCCTCTGTCACCTATGACAGAGTACAGGTAGATGAGATAATTGCCATACAAGAGGGTAAAACTAAATCAGTCAAAATATTAATGAATTGCTAAAGACTGAGTGTGGGCTGTTATGACAAGAGATTTATATCCATTCACAAACTCTTTTCAAAGGAACTCATGAGAAAGGGCAAAAGGCTGGAGAGAGACTCCATAAGTGGTGAGGTGTGAAGGAGGAAATTGGTTGCCATTGTGGGAAATAGACAAACACCCACCACTTCATGCTTCCTTCAAGAAACTTAAGCTACTGCTCCCAGGCACAGGTAAAAATCCATTGTTGCTGAAGGAAAGACAAGGGTGGGGAAAATCGTCATTGAATCCAGCCCACATCCCAAGTCCGAAAGATCTTTGAAGAAATTTGAAGCATATCAAAGTCTGGGTATAAATTATATTTACCTCAGTTTCTCCTCTTCTACACAAGATGTCTTTCATTCAATTAAAAATAGGAGACTACAAAATAGCATCAAATGGAACCAAGTCATTATCAAGAGACAAAGTAATCAATTGAACCAGAATTAGAGATGACTCATGTTGAAATTAAAAGACAGAAACTTTAAAAATGTTATGATTAACATGTTAAAGGATCTCATTGAAAAGGAGGATAAAATATATAAACAGAAAAGAAACTTTGGCCAAGCAATGAAAATTATAATAAAATGGCAAATAGAAATTTTAGAATGAGAAAATATGGTAGTAGAGATGAAGAAATTCTTTGATGAACTCATCAGTAGACTCAGCCAAGTTGAGGAAAGAATTAGAAAACTTGAGAGTACTTCAATGCATCACACAAACTGAAAGACAAATTTAAAAAGAAAAAAAAATTGGAGCAGAGCATCGAAGAACAGTGGGGCTGCATTGTCAGTGCTCAAAATCTCTCCACTCCATGTAAGCTCTGGGAATGTGTTTTTGGATCACTGTTTCTTCTTTACCTGGCTGTTTGAAATTTTACTATATATATGTGCAGCATAGTACCAAGCAAGGCACCTCTATGTAGAATTCTGGGGTTCTATTTTTCTGCATATTTCCCTACTTCTCAAAACTCTGCCCTGCAGCGTCCAGCTGCCTCAACCTCCTTTATCTTTAATCTCCATTTCCTTAAATCAGCAAGCCAATAGGGCTCTGTTTTGGTTCTCCTCTCTCTCAGGGATGTAGGGATCATATTTTCTATTTCCCTTCTCTTCAGTTTACAACCTGCACTGCCTGATGTCCAATCTCTCAAGACAATTGTCTTATATATTTTGTCTAGTTTTCAATTTGTTTATGGTGGAAGGTCAAGACCAATCCTTGTTACTTCAACATTTCTAGAAGTAGAAGATCCCTATTGGATTTTTTTGTTTGGAGTTATATGATTAGATTCTTAAATTTCTAGTAGGGTCAAACATTACACTGAAGATACAAAACACTGAAAGAGAAGTGAGGAGTCCTAGAATATAAAACACAACTTCCCACATATATCTAGTTTCAAGGCTTTGCACAAATATAATGCCCTCTCTACAACTCAAGTCTCCTCATCTGTAAATTGAGAGAGTTGTACTTAATTGCTTCCAATTCTCTTACTAGCATGAACATTTCAAATCTATGGTAGAGAACCGTTTGCCAATTATTTATGGGTAGGTTGACCTTCTTATTGTTTACCTGAAAGCTGATTTTCAACATCACTCGTTAGAGCAAAACAAAAGACTATAGGCTCAAATTGTTGTGCTGCTGTAAGTCCTGCTCACACTAATAAGAATTACACACAGGCATCTCAGAGATAATGGTGTTGTCAATCTCTTTTATGAACCATGACAAATATCCAAGGAATAATGGATTTCAAAGTAAACATCCAGCATTTCAGGATGGTGTCAGCAAGGCTCAGTTCCAAATTTTTTTCATTACTTTCCCCATCCCCTTCCAGAGTCAAAACACCCATGAAATGTATCCACATCTTAGGCACTGTTGGCTGACTTTGTTGTGATGGAATTAACAACCAAATAAGAGGGTAGTTAGGCTGGAAATAAAATCCAAATGGTTGATAATCTTCCTTTCTGGTTTCAGGTTCCTGTTAATCAGATAATTGTTGATTAAAGGACTCACTCTATCCTTTTGAAGTCAAAGCAAATGCATTAAAGTGTTTCTGTTGATCATCAGGCTAGGAACCTGAGAGGAAATCTCCTCTGGTGTAGATGGTTCTGAGATGGCATTTTCTGGTGCTCTGGCAAACCAAGAATTCTTAGAGTCCTCTGACCTTCTGTGTGCCTCTGCTGATCCGTGTCTGAAATTTTTCCAACTGTTATTCTATCATCCTAGCTGAGGGAACTTGTCAAGGTAAAATAAACTGTTAAGTAAACTATCAGTGGAAGCATTGTTTCTAATAAGCATGGTAGAGCACATGTTGGGGTCCCTCCCACCTCTGTTAGTTTATCTATTGATGTTAGATTCACAAACATAAAGATGGAAGGGACTTTAGAGATAACATGAATTGTTGGGTAATATTATAACTCCTAATGGAGGAAAGCATGCTCATGCATTTAAACAAAAGTTTAAAGACAAAAATGTTTTCTAGTTAACCCTCAGCTAAAGGAGAAAATTGAATTAACCAGCCTCTCTTTCCTTCCCAGGTTATTCCAACTATATATACTCTAATTGAATGTAAAATTATAGAACAAATCACAGGAGTTTTGTTTTGTTTTCATTTGCAAATGTATTGTAGGTTGAGATGAATGAATGGTAGCTCACTGATATGTGCATATGAATGGGCCTGAGAACTTCCTGTACTTGCATGTAGAATGGGTCATTAGGGAATTATATGCCTCAATATCAATCAGCCCCCTATCCTGTGACACCAGAGGTCAGGCCTGCCATTTTTTACACAGAAAACCCTCCTATTCTTGTCGTTCTCTGGATAACTAAAGGATAAATTTGTGTCAGTTCTAAGGAAGCTGGGTTACTGTGGGCAATTTTACACTTCTGGTATAAAGAGCTCCAGAGAAGAATCTTTCAGGAGAGAAGTTTTTAAGAGAAAAGATTCTACCTCTTCTATATAAGCAAACTTGCAGCTTAGAATGATTTGGGATACAAAAACTGATATCAAAAGGTATTCTCTATTATTTATATGCATCAAATATGTTAGAATTGGTTTGCATATACTTGTTTGGAAGTACATCTACTGTTCTTCCTGCTCTAGAAATTTTTTTTATCTTATTCTTATCTTGTTTGACCAAGAAGTTTGATGATATGCCTAGGTCAGAAACTCTTAAATAAATGAATGGGAATTTAAACCCAAGTCTGGAAGATCACAGAACCACAATGTGACGCTGATGCTGTAACAATTTAGGGTGGGAGGAGAAGTAAGTATAGTTTTGTTGAAAGTCAGGGTGAAACAACACTGTCATCAGCACGTTAATTTCACATGTACTCCAATTTACTCATATTTTACAAATATGTTCTCACATATTTGTATATATACTTCAGTGTCCACAGGTTGGTGAAGCTCAGAAAATGAGAGCATCCCAGGAGGCATATCTCCAAAGTCAAGATTTGACATTCGGGTTTTCTGACTGAACTACAGGATATTTCAAACCTCCCTGCCAGACAACTCCCTTTTGACAGCACAGGCTCTAGAGCATATATTAGTTCAGCAAGTGTCTGCATTAAATTACCTTGTACACTTTGTCACTCCCAATTGCCTTGGTTTTAATGGATGCAGGAAAGAAATTCTATGCATCTGGTGACATATACTTATTTCAGATCTAACAAGGACTTTACCCGGCACTCTTTGAGAATAAGTGATTCCAATCCAGTATCCGGCTCCAATGTCTCTCAGACAACATTGTAGTGGTTCCTTGTTCTCTATGAAAGTTTGTTAAAATATTTATCTGTGAGGAATTTCTGTTGCTGTCTTGGAACCACAGGTAGCCTTGACTACCGCTTTTCTTGCTCATTTCCTATGCTTGAATATTTATGCTCCTGTTACCCATTGATTTTGAAAGAGGGGTATGGAAGTTGATTGGCAGCACCAGCAAATAGCTGATGAGATAATTTGGCCTCTGTATGAGAGTTACTAATGACAGAACTGTGCCACTGTGACTAATTCATATGGAGTAAGAGAGCTCTGGTGTGCCCTCTTTGCATGCAGTCTTCTGCAGCATTGATGTCAGAGGCAGGGAAGAGTATCTTCTTCACCACAAGGACTCAGGGATGTTCATCATTCTTAGTATTCAGTTGAACATACTATGTCAAACCTTTAATTTCAAGATGGAGTATCTCTATGGAACTCTCAGAAGCATTCATTCATTGGAGGCATGTCCAACACTGGGGTTATTAGCAGTCTGGGTTGGTAGACTTAGGATGGCAGTAGTATGGAATGCTGTGATTACAGGGCTTTATTTTCCATGGGCAGCCAAGTGATCGTTTCCTCCATTGAAAACCAAGTTGCTTTGCACCTACTTTCCCTTCACTCTCTATTCTTTTCCATAGGTTTGGGAAACATAAAGAACAATTATCCTTGCTCATTCACACATGAATGTGGTATCCATAATGTGTGAAAAGTGAAAATTTCAATTCACTTATCAACAGTTCATTTCATTTTTAAAAACTGGTGTGGTAGATTTTCTCCCCACAGTCCCACAGTAAAGTGAAGAATCACAATATTCATAGAGCATTTTTTCTATTTTCCAATCATGTTCATGTGGTAAGCACTTCATAAATATTTGTTAAATAGATGAATGAAAACACACATGCATTTATATATAAATTTGGATTCTCTAAGATACTTAGGAGGTAAATTGAGGTAGGCAAGGTAAGCGTTGCTTTCTTTACATATGGGTGAAGAATGTTCACATGAGGCTACAGAGGAGGATGATAACAGAGCTGGGTGTCAGCTCCACGATAGCACATTTTGAGTGCGGAAGTGACTAATCTATCCAGTTGGATAGTTGAGATATTTTTCAGCAGCACAGAGGTACAGCCTATGTGCTCTTAGGGGAAACTTCCTACCTTTAAAAGCATTGTTGAAAGGGATGGGAAGCTGGCAGGGGAAAAAGGTCCCAGATGAGCAGGAAGAATAAGGTACAAGAGTAACTGAAAAGGCAGGTCCCAGAGAAGAAAGACTGGAGAGTAGCTAAAATATAGATAGTGACCACATGAGGCTGGAAAATGGATAGCTCCTGATCTGCCCCCATCCCAACCCAGCAGCTGGGAACCCTCTCCTAGAACCATAAGCTCCACCAACAGCCTCTATTCCATTCATCACTGGTTTTGGGGTAGAGCCATCTCTGGTTTCTTTTGTTTATTTTGCCAAAGGATAGAGATTCCAGGAAGTTCTGTAACACAAAAAGTGACAATTCCATTATTTGTAATTTAATTTTAATTTTTCCCCCTGGGTAATTAAAATTTTATTTTAGCTTGGAATTCCGGTAAATTTATCCTGTATAATAGACAGTTGGCTGGGGTTTTCTTCTTACCTCGTGACTACCTACTATCATTTTCATGCCTTTCAGCCTTACTGTTATTTTCAGGATAAATAAAGAATTTGGGAATGGGACTATTTATTTTCCAAGACACCCACCATCACTACTCTGCACCTTCAAAGTTATACCGTCGATATATACACACTCCTTTAAATTCTCTCTTCCTTCCTGCCTACAACTAAATATACCCACATGAGACTTCACATACCTGGTCTATAATAGGAATAGATTTATGAAACTTAGATTCTGATCATCAGCCTTCTTGTATCATGATCTCTGCGCCCATTCCCATGGCATCCATGTTAGAGACATGTAAATCCTCCTACTATTTCCTGGGACACCTCTCTCTTAGTCTGTTTTGTGGTTATGGCCATGCTGGAATACACAGTACCTTCAAAATCCTTAATAGAACTAGGACTGACAGCTTGAAAACACAGTGTCAAGTGTCCAAGCTATCCTTAGAAAATACTACCTGGAAATATAATGCGGGTCTCCAAGTTCATAGAGCAAGATTCTAAAACAAAACATAATAAAACCCTGTCTGCCAATGACTGAGCTTTATCCATAAGTAGAATTAATGCACAAGGTCAAGTCCCGAGCATAATTTTGAAGTAGATAAATTTTGGTCCTTCCAACTTAACCCAGAAAAGTGGGAAAGGGCATTTGCCTTGCACTTATATCATAGACTGCTAATTTCAGAGCCTGTGCCAAATGCTGGTTAGGACAGAACACAGTCAAACATGGTTGGGAAAGCAGACCCAGGTCTCTAAGATAAAAAGAGTGTTCACTTGTGGGAAGAGTTGACTGAAGAGTGTAATGTTGGAGTCAAGTTTTAATGGTATTGGGGCTAATTAGGTCCATGGTCCTTGATATTCTCTGCTACCTGGTCTTCTGGGAAGGCCACCTTAATACTTTCTGAACAACTTCTTTGCAGATTTCTGTCATGATGTTTTCATAAGCATGATACAATTTAAAGAGGTGTGCCCTTAAAGTTTGATCTCCCAGATTTGAGTTCAGTTCTGAGACATTCTACCTGTGTCACATTGTAAAATATGCTTCAGTTCAAGTCTCAGTTTCCTCATTTTTTAACGTGAGGACAATAAGAGCTCCCATGTTAGATGGTTGTGGGTATTAACTACACATCAAGAATTTAAAGAATAGTAGTTGTTACTAATTATCATGGTCATTATCATCATAATCATCATAGTTATTTGTTCTCCTAACTTGGCCCAACTCTCTAGACAAACCAAAGTTTCCTGGAAACCTGTTCTTGGTTATATCTTCTTAAAGAAATATTCTCTCATTCTCATAGCATACTTTGCAGTTTTTAAGTTCTCCTTTCTCCTTCTCATAGTTAGGTGTTTAGGCACCAGTCCTTACTGCTAAAATTATTTGCCTTTAGCCGCCACAGAACATAGACCAATTCTTTCGAATTTATTATAACGAGATAATTTAAGTTGATTAATAGCCTGTGGCATTGTGAGTCGAGTACAGGGGTTTCATTGCATGGGATCCAAACATTTATTAAGCTGCTTTTATATTTTATTTTTAAAGTTATTTCTTAGTGTTTAGGCATGATCATAATAGTTTAAAGTGAGATTTCCAATTAACAGAGGTTATAACCACTTTAATATATTAGTTTATTTCATCCATTTGTGGACAGGACCCTCCCTCCCCCAAATGAAATCTGGTTATAGTTACCTTAGTTTTTGTTGTTATACTAGCACTTTATTATTATCAGCTGCCCTATATCGAACACTGCCTTATATGGAACTATACACCAGTTACTCTGCTAATTATTTCAATAATCCTCACAACTACCTTAAGTTAGATTTTTCTCTTAGAAATTTAAAGCTCAGAGAAGATATAAGGATAATATGCCCAAGGTCACACTGATAATAAGTGGCAACATTTGGATCTGAACCACGGCCTCAACATCCATGCTCTTAACCAACTCTACTATAAGGTCAGAAGTTGAAGATTTTTAAACTTAAAATGCAGTAATGTTCTTCACATCTCCAATATTTACTTCTCCTGTATTGTCCCCTCAGCCTTGTCCAATAACTACTTGTTCTGTTTTCAGTTCTAGAGAGAAGATAGGTTGCATCAAGAAGAGTAGTGGGAGTAGAAGAGAGAGGAAGAAAGAGAAATAGAAAGACAAGTGATTCAAGGAAAGAACCAAACTTCAGGAAAAAAAGAGAGGGGAGATATGACATCCTCCAATTATCTTTTCTATGCCACTCTCTACTTGTGGATTTTTCCTTCTTTTGCCTGAAACATATTCTGTGTCCTTCAGTTCTTGAAGATATTTAATCTCAATTTTCATAAACCTACTATGAGTTTAACTCATAATTGCTTAAAATTTTCTCTGTTTCCCAAGAGACATTTTCATTTTAGTAGAAGACATTTTGCAGACTAAAAATACTTCAGGATCAAAAGCAATGAATATTTTATGGTGGGTTTCTGGCACCAAGATAATTTGTGAGGAGGATATTTCTGGACTGATGGTCAGAAGACACAACTCTTTTTCTTATTATGTTCTTGGCCATATGGTTTGGAGCCAAGACCTTAAGCAAAGGAATAAGCTTTGAAGAAAAAGGAAGAAGAAAAAGAAAGAATGGAAAGGAAAACTGAGGTCTGACAAAATTTAGATTGAGTGGTCTGACTTCCTTTCTTGGAAGTTCTCTAAACGTACAAAGCTATGCCA
This sequence comes from Balaenoptera borealis, assembly GCF_965194805.1. Classification (NCBI taxonomy): domain Eukaryota; kingdom Metazoa; phylum Chordata; class Mammalia; order Artiodactyla; family Balaenopteridae; genus Balaenoptera; species Balaenoptera borealis. The sequence goes on from NC_138875.1 coordinate 29,405,591, forward strand.
CTCTATCCCCATTGGCAAGGTGGGCAAATGTAAAAGAAGTCACTGACTATAAAACTCATTTATCTCCCTGATTTTGGTAGGAAGTTTCAGCAACCACATGAGAAGAACATTATTGTCCATCAGGGAATTCTTTTCTCACAAAAGAGTTCTTTCCTGGGGAAGAAAACGAGTTAGATTCCCAAAGCCAAGTTTTTGAGACAAGTACACAGATTGGAAACAGGACGGATTTCAAAGTTCTGAGAAGTCTTCCCAAAAATGAATTTATTTTCCTTGAAACATAACACAATCAACTGTTTTTTTCAATGTATACAATTATATTCCTGGCCCTGTAAATACTCTTGGATTATTAAATAAAGTGAACTAAACTGGTATTTAGACAAACAATATACTTTAATGAAAGCCTTCAAAGTATAATTAAGCCATTGCTTGGTTTCTTTGAACAAGCACATATTAAGTGAAGCCAACATGTATTTGCCTTTGTAGAAACTGATACTAGAGGAGATACAGTTATAATCAAATGCAGAGCTCTCTCTTGATTTTTTTCATCTCAATCTATGCATCCTAATTAAGGCCATATGAATGAACTAAAGCTATTAATTTTATATAACCTGATATACTTACACTGCTGAATAAATCTAGAGTCCTTTAACCAAATTAGAGAAATTAACTGTAATGGATATATTTGTTGGCTGTGGCCAACATATAATTTACTTAAACCAATATTAGAATTGAAACCAATGTATCTGTGTCAACCACCTACATTTTCCCAGCATATGTAATTGTTATATAAATACATATTCCTCTAGACCACTTCATATTCATGAAATGAATGAATTAATTGCATTCAGCAGACGTGACAGAATAATCACCCCACCTTCCATTTTCTTTTTCTTTTTTCTCTTTTTAAACATAAACTATAAAACATACTTTTGTGAAACAGGTTAGCTAGTGAAAGAGAAAAGAGTATATTACAAGGCAAAATTAATGTGGGCTCTGCTATCTGTTGGCAGGAATGCAGGACTTGGAGTTAGCAGTTATAGCATCTGTTCCAATTTTGCAACTAACTTGTGTGTTCTAAGATAAATCACTTAACTCATACTGGCCTCATTTTTCTCATTTGTTAAAATGGAGATAATACTTCCTTAATCATACAGAGCAGTTATAAGAATTAAAAGGAGATAAATATGTAAACTTACTTTGAAGTGGTCTTGCAATCATTGCACAAATAATAGGCATTATTGTTCGTGATAATTCTCATGTCCTCAGTTTCAACAAATGGTTGTCAGTGACCAAATAGAAGCAGTCATACCAGTTCCATTGAACGTTTCTCCTTTTTCTGTGACAGTCTCAGGCTAGAATGATATTCTGAGTGGCTAGACAAGTGCACTGGTTTTTATTCCATATATTAAGCCACATTACACTTCTCCTTGGCCTCTTAGACTGGCAAGAGTAATAGCCAAGAAAGAAGAACAACTGCTGCTTGTTATCTATTATCTTTTTGTGATCCATATGGGGGAAGAAAATGTAGCAGAATTTTTTTCCTAGGCAAGTAAGAAAATAAAGAGTATACTATATCTCAGCAAGTTCTGAATAAATAATAAGTATGTTCTTCAAGGGAGAGATAATGAGTAATGCCTCATCCATTTTGGACAATGCACGATAAAAAGGAAATCAATGTTGATCCTACAAATATGGAATAACATTGGAAAAATCTGATAGAAGTTTAATTGAATGCCCAGTTACTCACAGGTGATGGGTGTCTGCAGACTTCAACATGACTTTATTACAGGAACTTTTCACCTCTGCATTTAAATGACTTTATTAGTTGAAAAGTGAGAACAATTATTTCACATTCTGTGAAACTCTAACACTTGACAAACTTTTCTGTAGTGCTGCTCTTCTCCTTTCTGAGCCCTCTCTTGAGGCCTCTCTCTAAGATAGCTTCCCAATAACAGTTGCCTTGGGCAACATTCTCATCACCTAGCCCAGTAACTTTCAAACTTTTTTTTCACAACAAAAAATGTTTAAAAATACATTTTACATTCTAAATCAGTATAGACATACATATATACACATCTATGCAATAGAAAAAAGATTTCTAGAAAAATTCTTGTCATTATGATATATGATACTCCATGAAATTATTTTGATTCTATACCATTGTGTAATATTTTATCAAATATTATTGGTCGATATCCAATTGCTGTCAGTACTCACCAAAGAGAAAATATACATAGTAGAAAGAACATTGACCTAAACAAGAGTTTTCTCTTCAAACACCTCTCCTGAAGAATCAGAGGTTTATATATTCACATAAGCATGTTTACTGAAAAGAATTCCCTTGTATTCACAGGAATATTTGTTTTCAAACTTGATTCTAAGTGAGTTGAAGAATTATGGTCTTTAGGGCCAGATTTAACCAGGTTTGAATCCTATGTATTTGAGAAAGGATTCATAAAAATCTCTGAGTTTTAGTTTCTTCAGTTGCAAACAGGGGGAAATCTTGCTTACTTCACTGGCTATTGTGAAAGTTAATGTAACAATATGTTTATGAATGTTCATATCTTAGGTGTTCAATATATTTTGGTCTCCTTCTTTCTCACTAGCTTCATTTTCTTTTTTTCTTTCTTCCTTCTTTACTTCTTAAGAAAGCAGTGTTTTAGTTACCTAGAGGATTGAACCTGGAATGGTTAGAATTAAAGGTATAATGCTTACAGTATTAATGGTGATTCAATTTGCAAAAAAACAAGGTCTTTATGAACGAGGCTGTCAGTTAGAGACTGAAAGAAACAAAGGAAATATTCTCAGCCACTGACCCAAGAAAAATCCTACCAGCAAATGTGGCAGAGAAAAGAGCAAATGATATTTGTGGATTTGGACAGCCACAATGCCGAGAAGTTATAGGATCTCCTGTTTGCTTTGTATTTTATACTTGCTAGTCTATCTAGCCTAGAGAGACCTCAAATTGGGAGTAAGTCCTGAGAGCAATTATTTTTAAGCCATACTAATCCAAACAGCATGATTCCCAGAGACTTTAACATGAGTTAGCCCTAGGAAAACATGAGATGTTTGTTTTCCTACAACCCTTTCCTTTGTCTGTCTCTCTCTCTCCCTTTGTCCCTTCCAAGACTCCAGAGTTCTCTTGTTGTCTGGAATCCTCACTCAGACTTTTCTTGATCTTCATATCAGGGTCAAAATTTATCTCTCCCTTGAATTACTAAATTAAAATGACAATTTGCTTAAGATTCTCATTAAGTATAAAAAGAAATAAGAAAAGTTAGTTTACTCAAAGTAGCAGATATGAAAATGATTAGAAACAGATTAGTGGTGAGTCCCTTTTTGATTCTGGGGAGAAAGAAAAACAAATAGTTCTGAATTTTGGCCTCCTCTTGAATCACCTACAGTGCTTGTTTCATTCTGGACTTTACTTCTGGAAATTTTAATTTAGTAAACTGGACAAAAGGCTGAGGATTTACCTTTTTACATATTTTTGTAGTCTCTTTTACATCATTTTAATTTTGCCTTTGATCAGTACTTTGATAAGTTCTGCCAAATTCAAAGAGGGTGCTTTACAAATGAAAGAATATATGAAGAAATATTTAGGTGTGAGAGTTTCCTTTCTTAAAATTGTACTGGATAAGGGATTACTCACAAAATTTATGCCTGAACTCCAATCTACTTTCCAACTACTTCCATTTCAATGTGGATGATAAAATAAGATTTTCTCATTGTGTAAATTTTAAGAGAACCCCCAGTAGGTATCTATGCTATGGCTCAATGTGTTATTCAGTAATGATCCTCACAGAGATATGGAACAGGGCATGTATCTTGAATTAGATTCTCTGAAAACACCATCAACCAATTATAATATTATAGGCATTTTGAGCTAGATTGATCCTTGAATTTTTCTAAATGGGAAAACCAAAGCTCAGAGAAGAGAAAATGGGCATAAAGTCAGACAAAACATTTTTATATTTAATTTCTCATTTGTTCATTACAAAGCATCAAGATAGAAAGTGTATGAAACATGATATCTGTCTATAGTTATAGAAACTGAAGCTCATAATATATTTGATGTGTTTGCAGTAATACCTCTACTCATTGAGGGAGTTAGGAATTAAGTCAGATCACCTGATGCTAATTCAGAGCTCTTTTGACTGCATTGTGCTTTATACAGCAGGGTCAAGTATGAATTATTTTTCAAAGAAAGTGTTTGCAAGAGAAGCAAGACTGATGTATTAGATATCTGTTGCTTAGTGACTTTCAACAGCACTGATTTAGCTTATGATTTGGGGGGTCAGAAATTTAAGTTGTATTCATTGGGTTGGTTTCTGGTCACGGCTTGGTTCACTCATTTGTGATCAGTTGCTGGTCATCTAGTGGTTCTGCTTTTGGGTATTAGTTGACTGTCAGTCCCAGGGAGCAAGGAAGCCATGTGTCTCTTCTCATCTAGCAGACTGGTCCAAGACTGTTTACATGGAAGTTTGACATAGTTCCCAGCAAGAGAGCAGAAGATGGAATGCTCCTTAAGGCCCATGCTTGAAAATGGAACAACATACCTTTGGTCACATAAAGTCACAAGGTAAGATTTGTGACAAGGAGTGGAGAAATAGACAAGGCATAGAGAAACAGACTCCACCTATTGGTGGAAGGAACAAGTTATATGTAAAAGAGCATGGAAGGGGAAGAATTAAAGTTATCTGTGCAACATACACAGTTTATTTAAAAATGTTAGATAAATTAACAAAAGATATAGTATATATACACACACAGCTAAAAATGTTTAAGGATTTACTGTGTTTTGCATATTTTCATTTATACTTTTATTTATTTTCCTGGTCTTTTTCATTGAAACAAATGCATTTTAAAAAGTTTAAGTCACACAATCTTTGAGGATAATTTAAATAATGGAAATCTATAAAGTTCAATACAAACTCTTGAGTATGGCTAGAAAATCTTCCCAGTTATGAGGATGCTCATTATATTTCTCCATATCCACATGATGGACTGACACTAAATAGTGTTTTGTGCACCAAAGAGTATTAAAGTAAGTGTAGATATTATGAATGTGAGGGTCATGAAATTCCTGATTAGATTATATGTGGTGAGAATTGGTGGATCCGCCATCTCTCAAAACTATTTTAAACTCTTTGAATAATTAGAAATATTCAAAGGAGGCTCTAATATAGAGACTCTTAGGTTTAATCGATAGACCATTTACAAGTTACATAATTTACCTAAGTTACTTCATGGATGTTAGCATTAGATTTACATCTTTAAAATAAAAGTAAACTTGGAGTGGCCAAGATAGTGGAGTAGGAACACCCTGAGCTCACCTCCTCCCATGGGCACACCAAAATTACAACTATTTACAGAGCAACTATTGATGAGGATGACATGAAGACTAGCAGAAAAGATCTTATATAACTAAACATTTGAAGAAGGAACCATAGTGATGTGGGTAGGAGGGTCAGAGACATGGTACACTCAAGACTCATACCTCCCAGTGGGAAACCACAAACAAAAGCATAATTACATTTGCAAACTTTCTCCCCAAAAAGTGAGAGGTTTAAGCCTCACATCAGTCTCCTGCACCTGGAAGATAATCCCCTAGAACATTTGGCTTTGAAGGCCAACATGGCTTACTTATGGGATAGCCAGAGGACTGTTGAAAATAGACTCCAATTTAAAGGGCACACAGAAAATGTCACATGTTCTGAGACCCAGGGAAGAGGCAGTCATTTGAAAGGAGCTTGGGTCAAACTCACTTGCTGATCTTGGAGAGCCTTCCAGAGAAGCCAGAGGTAACATTTACCCTGGGGACATAGACGCTGGCAGCAGCCATTTTGAGGTGCTCTTTCTACTATAAGGATACTGGTATCAGTGAGCACAATTTTGGAATTCTATCTCCAGCTTACTAGTATGAGGACCCGGTCCCAACCACCAGCTTGTCAGCACCAGTCCTCGCCGGGCAGGGATACATCCCCACCTACCAGCAAGCAAGCTGTCATAGGACCCCTTGAGCTCCCAGCTGCCCTGGGACCTTACTCCATCCACCAGAGACTCTAGGAACTAACCCCAGAACACCTGGAACTCTGCAGCCAGCCCTGTCAGTATCTGACCCCACCCATCAAAGGGCCAGCATCACCCTAGGTCTCCCCGAGTCCTGTCCCTGCTCACCAGTGGGCTAGCATCAACTCCAGGGCACCTTGGGCCCCTCAACCAGCCACACTGGGATCCAACTCCACCCACCAGTGCACTGACACCAGTTCTGAGACACCCTGGAACTCACAGCCAGACATATAAGAAACCAGCCCTACCCACCAGCAGGCCACCACCAGCCCAAGGAAAACTCCCAGGACATGGCTCCATCTACTGGCAAGCCAACTCTAGCTCTGGGATTTCTGACCCCACAACCAACCACCCTGGGACCTGGCCTCATACCACCAGCTGGCCAGCACCAAGACTGGGACTCCCTAGGTTGTGCAGCCAGCTGTGCTAAGACTTTCCCCCACCCACCAGTGGCTGGCAGCCTCCACTCTAAACAAAGACTGACAGACACCAAGACTGGGGACCAGCCATGCCTACTAGTGCACCCACAGTAGTCAGCCAACCATAAAAGAAGGGCCCACACAGCCCATATAAAGGGTACCCCTATAGCATATACCTCTGATGATGAGAGGGGAATGTGCTACTGAGTCCCTAAGGATGTCTCCTACATAAGACCACTTCTCCAAGGTCAGGAAACATAACCAACCTACCAAATACACAAAAATAAAAACAGATATTTAGGCAAAATGAAACAAGAGAAGAATATGTTCCAAATGAAGGAACAAGATAAAACATCAGAAGAACTAAATGAAGTGGAGATAAGTAATCACCCATAAAGAGTTCAAGGTAATAATCATAAAGATGGTCAGAGAACTTGGGAGAAGAATGGATGAACACAGTGAGAAGATAGAAGTTTCTAACAAAGTGTAAGAAAATACAAAGAACCAAACAAAGCTAAGGAATGCAATAACTGAAATTAAAAAAAAAAAAATACACTAGAAGGAATCAATAGTAGATTAGATGATACAGAGGAATACAGAGAACTGGAATACAGAGTAGTGCAAATCACTCAAGCTGAACAGAAAAAAGAATTTAAATAGAAATGAGGACAGTTTAAAGACCTCTGAGACAACATCAAGCATACCAGCGTTTGCATTATAAGAGTCCCAGGAGCAGATGGAGAGAAAGGGGCAGAGAATGTATTTGAAGACATAATAGTTAAAAACTTTCCTAAAATGGGAAAGGAAACAGGCATCTAGGTCCAGGAAGAGCAGAGATTCCCAAAAATCAACACAAAGAAGACCAAACCAAGATACATTATAATTAAAATGGCAAAAAATAAAGATAAAGAGATAATATTATAAGCAGCAAGGGAAATTCAACTAGCTACATTCAATGGAATTCCCATAAGACAATGAGCTAATTTTTCATCAGAAAATCTGCAAGCCAGAAGGGAGTGGCATGATAGATTTAAAGTGTTAAAAGGAAAAACTCACAGCCAAGAATAGTCTACCTGGCAAGGATAACATCCAGATTAGATGGCAAGATCAATAATTTTACAGACAAGCAAAAGTTAAAAGAGTTCAGCACCATGAAACCAGCTTTACAAGTAATGTTAAAGGGACTTTTCTAAGCAGAAAAGAAAAGACCACAACTAGAAATATGAACATTACTAAAAGAAAAATCACATCGGTAAAGGCAAATATACAATAAATGTAATATATCCACCACTTGTAAAACTAGTAGGAAGGTTGAAAGACAAAAGTAGTAAAATCATCTATATCCACATAAGCAGTTAAAGGATACACAAAATAAAAAGATGTAAAATATGTCAAAACCAGGAAATGTGAGGTGGGTGGGGAGTAAAAATGCAGGGTTAAAATGCATTCAAATTTAAGAAATCAGGGGCTTAAAAAAATCATGTGCATATACATATATAGATTGCTTATATAAACTTATGGTAACCACAAACCAAAAATGTATAATAGACATACACACACAAAGAGAGAAAGGAAACCAAACATAACACTAAAATAGTCATCATATCACAAGAGAAGAGGGTAAAAGAAGATGGAAGGACAAAAAAACACCCACAAAACAGTGAACAAAATGACAATAAATGAATACCTATCATAATTACTTTAAATGCAAATGGACTACATGTTCAAATCAAAAACATGGAATGGCTGAATGGATATAAAGACCCATATATATGCTCCCTACAAGATTCACTTCAGATCTCATCACAGACTGAAAGCAAAAGGCTGGAAAAAGGTAGTCCTTGTAAATGTAACCAAAAAGAAAACCAGGGTAGCAATGCTTATATCAGACAAAATAGACTTTAAAACAAAGGCTGTAACAAGAGACCATGAAAGACATTAAATTATGATCAAGGGATCAATCCAAGAAGAAGATATAACAATTGTAAATATATACACTTCAAACATAGGAGTACCTAAAACATTAAGCAAATATTAACAGACATAAAGGGGGAAATTGATAGTAACACAATAATAGTAGGGAACTTTAAGATCCCACTTACATCAATAGATACATCATCCAGACAGAAAATCAATAAGGAAACAATGGCATTAAATGACACTGGAGCAGACTAACTTAATAGATATATTATAGACCATTCCATCCAAAAGCAGCAGAATACACATTCTTTTTGAATGAACATGGAACATTCTCTAGGATAGATGACAGGCTAGGCAACAATCAAATCTCAGTAAATTTACTAAGATTGATATCATATCAAGCATCTTTTCTGACCACAATCCTATGATACTTGAAATCAACTACAAGAAAAAAAAAAAAAGAAAAAACACTGGGAAAATCCCCCACAAATTTGTAGAGGCTAGACAATATGCTACTAAACAGCTAATGGATCAAAGAAGAAACCAAAGAAATAATTTAAAAATACTTGGAGACAAAGGAAAATAAAAGCACAATGATCCAAAATCTATGAGACACAGCAAAAGCAGTTCTAAGAGGGAAGTTTACAACAATATAAGTTTACCTCAGGAAACAAGAAAAGTCTCAAAAAACCTAAACTTATACCTAAGGGAAATAGAAAATGTAGAGCAAAACCCAAAGGTAGAAGAAGAAAATAAATAATAATGGTCAGAGCTAAATGAAATCGAGATTGAAAAACAATAGAAAATATTGACACCAATAAAACTGAGTTGGTTCTTTGCAAAGATAAACAAAATTAATTAACGCTTAGTCAGACTCATCAAGAAAAAAACAGAGAGCCCAAATAAATATAATCAGAAATGAAATAGGAGGAGTTGCAACCAACACCACAGAAATACAATGGATCCTAAGAAACTACTAAGAACAGTCATATGCCTGTAAAATGGACAATCTAGAAGAAATGGAGATATTCCTAGAAATATACAATCTTCCAAGAATGAATCAGGAAGAAAATAGAAAATATGAACAGACTAATTATGAGTAATGAAATTGAATCAGTAATTTTAAAACTCTCAACAAACATAAGTCCAGGACCAGATGGCTTCACAGGTGAACTCTACCAAATATTTAAAGAAAAGTTAACATCTATTCTTCTCAAACTATTCCAAATATTTGCAAAGGAAGTAATGTTTCTGAACTCATTCCATGATGCCTGCATCACCCTGATACAAAAACCAAACAAAGATATCACAAAAAAAGAAAACTGTAGACCAATACTACTTAAGAACATAGATGCAAAAATCCTCAATGCAATATTAACAAGCCCAAATTAACAATACATTAAAAGGATCATGCACCATGAATTAAGTGGGATTTATCCCAGGGATGCAAGGATGGTTAAATACCTACAAATCAATCACTGTGACACACCATATTAATAAACTGAAGAATAAAAAATGATGTGTTCATCCCCATAGATACATAACAAACTTTTTACAAAATTCAACATCCATTCATGATAAAAACTCTCAACAAAGTGGGTACAGAGGGAATGTACCTTAACAAATATAGGCCATTTATGAAAAGTTAACAGTTAACATCATACTCAATGGTGAAAAAATGAAAATATTTTCCCTAAAATCAGACACAAGAAAAGGAAACTCCTCTTGCCACTTTTATTTAACCTAGTATTAGAAGTCCTAGCCACAGTAATCAGAAAAGAAAAATAAAAGGAACCCAAACTGGAAAGGAAGAAGTAAAACTGTTGCTGTTTGCAAATGACATGATACTGCACAGAGAAATTCCTAAAAACACTAGCAAAAACGACGGGAAATCAGTGAATTTAGTAAAGTTGCAAGATATAAAATTAATATGCAGAAATATGTTATCTTTCTGTACACTAACAATGAACTATTTGAAAGAGAAATTAAGAAAAAATCCCACATAAAATCACATCAAAAATAATAAAATACTTAGGAATAATTCAAACTAAGGAGATAAAAGACCTATACTCAGAAATCTGACACTAATGAAAAAAATTGAAGACAACAAAAAAGTGGAAAGATAAACTATGCTCATGAATTAAATGACCATACAACCCACTGCAATCTACAGATTCAATGTTATCCCTATCAAAATACCAATGGCATTTTTCACACAACTGGAACAAAAAATTCTAACATTTTATATGGCTATACCATAGACCTCAAATAGGCAAAACAATCTTGAGAGAGAACAAAAGTGGAGGTATCACACTACCTGATTTCAAACCATTATACAAAGCTAGAGTAATCAATCAAGTATGGCATTGGACTAAAAGCAGACACATAGATCAACAGAACAGAATAGAGATCTGAAATAAACCCACACTTATATGGGCAACTAATTGATGACAAAAAGGCAAGAATATACAATGGAGAAAAGTCAGCCTCTTCAATAAATAGTATTGGGAAAACTGAGTAGCTATATGCAAAAGGATCAAACTGCACTACTCTCTTCCACCATGTACAAAAATAAATTCAAAAATAAATTCAAAAAGGATTTAAAACTTTAATAATAAAACACAGGCAATCTTATTGTTAAATTGATATTAACAATCTGGTTTTTTTTGGATATGTATCCTTAGTCAAGGGAAAGAATAGCAAAAATAAGAAAATGGGAGCAAATCAAACTAAAAAGCTTTTGCACAGCATAGGAAACTATCAACAAAACAAAAGGGCATCCTACTGAATGGGAAAAGATATTTGCAAATGATATAACCAATAAAAGGTTAATATTCAAGATATATGATGAACTCATACTACTCAGTATAAAAAAAGCAACCTTATTTAAAAATGGGCAAAGGACCTGAAAAGGCATTTTTCCAAAGAGGACATACAGATGGCCAACCAGCACATGAAAAAAGGCTCAACATCACCAGTCATCAGGGAAATGCAAATCCAAATTACAATGAGATATCACTTCACACCTGTCAGAATGGCTATCATCAAAAAGATGAGAAATACCAATTGGTGAGGATGTGGACAAAAGGAACACTCATGCAATGTTGGTGGGAACGTAAGTTGGTGCAGCCACTAATGGAAAACAGTATGAAGTTTCCTCAACAAATTAAAAGTAGAATTACCATATCATCCAGCAATTCTACTCCTGGGTATTTATCCATGGAAAATGGAAACACTAATTTGAAAAAAATATATGCATTCCAATGTTCATTGCAGCAGTATTTACCATAGCCAAGATAAGGAAGCAAGGTAAGTTCCCATTAATAGGTAAATTGATAAAGAAGATATGATATATATGTATATATAATGGACTATTACTAAACCATAAAAAGAGTGAAATCTTGCCGCTCTAGGTCCATCCATGTTGTTTACAACAACATGGATGGACTTAAAGTGTATTATGCTAAGTAAAATAATTCAAATGGAGAATGACAAATACTGTATGATTGCACTCATATGTAGAATCTAAAAGGCAAAACATATGAACAAACATAAAACAGAATCATGGATACAAAGAAAAAACATGTGGTTGCCAGAAGTAAGTGAGGTTGGGGGGAATGGGAGCAATAGGTGAGGGAGATTATGAGGAACAAACTTCCAGTTACAAAATAAATGTGTCAAGGGTATAAAATATACAGTGCAGGGAATATAATCAATAACTATGCAATATCTTTGTATGGTGACAGATGGTAACTAGAGTTATCATGGTGATTATTTTGAAATATATAGAAAATTGAATCATTGTGTTGTGTAACAGGAACTAACACAGTGTTGTAAGTCAATTATACTAAAAACAAACAAATTCATAGAAAAAGAGATTTGTATTGTGGTTAACAGAGGTGGGTGTGGGGGAGGGAGGTATGGATGAAGATAGTTAAAAGATACAAACTTACAGTGGTAAGATAAGTAAGTACTAGGGTTGTAATGTACAATATAATAAATATAGTCAATACTGCTGTATGTTATATTTGAAAGTTGTTAAGAGAGTAAATCCTAAGAGTTCTCATCACAAGGAAGTTCTTTTTCTATATTTTAAATTTTGTATCTATATGAGATGATGGATGTTCACTAAACTTATTGTGGTCATCATTTCATGATGTATGTAAGTCAGATAATTATTCTGTACACCTTAAACAGATGCAGTGCTACGTCAATTATACCTCAATAAAGCTGGAAGAAAAAAATATAATAAAATGAAAGTAATTGTATCAGTTTGTTGTAGGATTAAATGAGATTATGTATAAAAAATGATTTTGTAACCTGTAAAGAGTTATAAAATGTAAGGTGTCAACTTCATCTGAAGTTATTTCAACAGTATCAAAGAACAGCAGTATTTTTCTATAGATTTTTGAGATCATGGTAGATTTATAAGTATAGAGTGACAGCTATTAGAATTGTTATTTTGGCACATTTCACTTGATGACCAGATCAGCTTGTCTACTTCCTGAATATGGATTTTCATTTTTTTCAAACTCATTTCTGAACATAATGTCTCAACATAAAGTCTTTTTGCTTATACCTCTTTAATTAAGATTTATCCATGTAAATTAAATCACACTTTCCAAAGCAGGGCTCTAAAACATTTCCCCTTGTGGAGACTTTCCTCCAATTCCAGTCCCAAAAAGGGAAGCATAAAGTTGACTGGGCTGGAAATGAGTCCCATCTGTGTCTTTGAATCAGAGTTGGTCTTTAGTTTCTCCTCTTTACAAAAGTCAAAGCTCACAATCACTCTTTAAAACCATAATTAAGTAGACAAGACACCCATGTTCTCTCTAGATTAGGGATTAGGGAACAGAGCTTTATCATGCCTGGTTTTTTGAGGAATAGTATAGTTAAGGTGAATCTCTTGCATTGGTTTACATATTTCTCCAAAAGTGAATTTGATGATTGACAGATAAGAGGTAGGCTTGAGAGTGAATTGATCAATACTAACAGCCTAGTCTTGCTCCAGGTTTCTCATTTAATGTTTCATCATCCAAATTTCCTAATAATTTTTCTTCATTCTTAATTCTCTATCGAGCATTATCATGGGGCAGTGTCCACTCCAATAGCATTGGATTTGACTACATTTTTAATTGATACCACCTTACTTTCCTTCCAACCTCTCTTCCTTTCTTTGTTCCTTCCCTCTTTTTACGCACATGTATATTAAATGCCTTTAATATGCCAGGTATTGGAGTTGGTGAAAGAAGTCAGTGACTAACAGACACAGTAACTGCATTACAGGGCTTAGCATGTGGGAATTTCTGACAAATGTTAAATGCCAAAAGAAATGTATGATTAAAAAGTGTGACAAGGTTGATGAAGGAAAGGCACAAGGGACTGTGAAAGAATACTCTAAGGGGAACTAATGTAGATGTGAAGTGAGGAAGACTTCTCTGAGGAAGGAATCTGTGAACAAAATCTAGAGAATGAGTAAGAGTTAGCCTAGTAAAGGGCTAGCAGTAAGTGGTTAATAAGAGAGAAGAGCATGTGCAAAGGAACAGCTGTGATAGTGCAACTCAGATAAGGTTAGGGCAGCAGGAATGTAGAAAGTGAGAAGAAAGTGTTGACACAGGACTCCAACTTTAGCCTAAGAACAAAATGAAGCAACTGACTGACTTTAAAAAGGAGATATTAACAGATTTTTAAAATATCATTCTTGGCTGATATTTTAAGAATCGTTTAGAGGAAGGCAAGAGTGGATTCAGGACCAGTATTGTGTCAGTCTGAGCAAGTAACAAGTGATGATGGTGGCTTAGATTTAAGTGGTGGTCCTAAAGTCAGAGGGAACTGGATGAACTAAAAATGTACTTTAAATCTGAAATTGACATAACTTTTTGAAGTATTGGAGTCCTAAGCTAATTTTTCTCAAGTCCTTTCTCTACCCATCTACAGTTTTAAATATTTTTCTACCGTCCCTCTAACCACACTCTGTTATATAAAACCATGATCGTCTGTATTGGTCTGTCTCCTTTTTCATTCCCAGGTGTCTAAAAACAAGATCTAATAATCTCCATTGACATGAGAAATCTCTTAGTGTTATACGACCCACATGGGATTTTTAAATTAGCATTGATGGCACAAAACAATTCAATATTCAAGAGGATATATGTCTTTTCTAAATGATATTTTCTGTCCCTGAGAGTCTTTAAAAACACAACTCCCAATCTCTAAAACTTAACTCCTGTTCATAGTAAAATGAGATTATGTGAAAAGTGTTTAACCTCCCTACCATACCCCCAGGCTTTAAAATCATGTGTTTATATAAGACTTAGCTTAAAAAAAAATTCCTCCTTGTGTATCAATTTAGTTTTCTTTTGGTCTAGTTTAAAGAGCAAGACAAGGCTTTCCACACCGGGTTCTATTACCAATAATGGACAGCTTCTGAAACACTATGTCCATTACCCTAGGGTTTCCTTCTTACCATTTCAAGCCATTTCCCCAGTAAAAGCAGTTTAATCTATTTGAACATATAATCTTACATGAACACACACACATTCACACACTTTCCTGAACAGACACAAGTGAAACTATTAGAAATAATACATTTCTGTTTTAGACCTCAGTCTGCCAAAGATTTTTCTGGAGAAAATATACAGGGAATAAGTTCTTCAGGGATATAAATCAAGAGAGACTTTTACCTTCATTGAAGGTGGGAGAATGCACTGAAAGCTGACTTCAGCTCTGTTTTATAACATGCATCCTTTTTACCACCAAAACGAGATGGACCTCCATTCTCCTTTCCATCATCTGTATGAATTCCACCCCACCTTTAGTAGTTAACCTACCTCAATTCTTCCACGTGGTTTTTCCTAAATTTTTCTATGTAGTCAAATAAGCTTCAATAATTGTTTAATGTACTTAAATCTTCTCATCCTAATCAAAAATAACATTTCCTAAATCAAACAAAACAAAACAAAACTAAACAAAAACCTATATCCTTCACCATGTCTATATCCGGTACTATACCCATCTATGGCCTTGGACACAGTAGGAAGTGTAAATTATTCTCATTGATTGATAGCTCATGACAGATAATGTAGTTATCAAATCAAGTGTGACAACTGAATAATATTCAAAACACTTAATTTTAAAAATTTTGTCAGGTACCTTCATATCCTTATTCAAAACACAAATTTATTACCTTACAGTTCTATAAGTTGGAAGTCTGAGTTGGCTTAGTTGAGTTTTGTGCTTTGGGTTTCAGGAGGCTGAAATCAAGGTTGTGGCTGACTGGGCTCTTATTGGGGGACTCGGGAAGAATCCACTTTCAAGCTCATTCAGGCTGTTGACACAATTCAGTTCCATGTGGTTGTAGGACAGAGGTCCCTGTTCTCTGAGTGTTGGTCAGAGGTAACTATCAGTTTTTAGAAGTTGCCCACATTTCTTGATTCCTTGGCTCAAAACCCCCTCCATCTTCCAAGCCATCAATAGCACATCAACTCTTTCTTGTGTTTCAAATCTCTCTGAGTCTCCCTTTTGCTGTCTCTCTCTTTTGCTTTTCCTCTTTTATTGCTCTTTGGTCCTCCTTTCCGTTTCTTTAAGGGTTTATAAGACTATGTTGAATCCACCTAGATAATACAGGTTACTTTCTCTATTTTAGGGTCATCTAACTGCATTTTCAGAGTTTCTTCAAAGCAATATTTAGATGAGTACTTGATGGAATAACCAGAAGGCAGGGACAAACTTAGAATTCTGCTTACCAAGCTCAAGACTCAAAAAGCTGCTCAGATAACTTTGATGATTAGCCAGGTTTGGGAACCACCTTACCAAATAATTGGTGAGAGCAATAGTTAATTTGGGATGTATAGACATAGCTGATGAAAGGCTGTAGTCACAGATAATGCTCATACAGAGTGAAAACATTTAAATTGATTTCAACAAGTCAAAAACACATTTATATCCCTGTTCACATACTTACAATAAAAATAAGATGAAAGAAAATGAAAGAAATATTAAACCCAAGACAATGAAAGAAACATGACTTTTTTGTTTTTCTCTTCTTTCCAAAGCTATAGTCCTAAGGTTCTTTTGAGCTGAATATAAGAGAAGTTTCTTTTATTTTTATTGAAGTGTAATTGATTTACAATGTTTCAGGTGTACAGAAAAGCGATTCAGTTATATATATATACATTCTTTTTCAGATAATGATACAGGTTATTACTAGATATTGAAAAGAGTTCCCTGTGCTAGAGTAGGTTCTTACTGTTTATCTATTTTATATATAGTAGAGTGTATCTGTTAATCCCAAATCCCTAATTTATCCCTCCCTCTCTGCTTTACCCTTTAGCAACCATAAGTTTACTTATATGTCTGTGAGTATATAACTATTTGGTGAATAAGTTTATTTCTATCATATTATTACTTCCACATATAAGTGACATAATATGATTTTGTCTGTCTCTGACTTTCTTCAAGTAGTATGATAATGTCTATAAAATATCATTATATATGAAATTACCTAATAATACAATTATATGTAAAATATATTATCAATTTATAATAAATAAATATATATTTATTGCATAATAAATATTATATATTATATAATACATATTATAATATATATAAAATACAATGTAAAATATATATCATATATGATATTTATATATAATGTATAATATAGAATATAATACAAATAATTTCATATTATATAATATATATAATTTGTTATATATCATCATATTATCATATAATATAAATAAAATAAAATGCAATAACATACAAAAATATATATTTATATAATCATAACATTATATATTATATTTATATAATCATCACATTCTATATTATATTCATATAAACATTCTAATAATTTATAATTAATATAATTATTAATAATATAATTTATAATAAATATAATTATTATTATGTTGTGCTTATATATTATAAATATTATATTAAATTATTATAATATATTCTATTATATTATATATAAATATAATAAAATGTAAAAATTATAAAATTATATATTATTGTGTAGAATCTAATACTATAATAATTATAAAACATAAAAATATATTATATAATCATAATATTACATTATATTTATATAGTATTACATTCTATTATATTTTTACATGATAGAATATATCATAATTATTATTATATAATAAATATTATTATATAATACAATATTATTATTGTGTTATTATATAATTACTATATTATATAATTACTACATTATAATATAACATAATTACTAATATATTTTAATATTTGTATATAAATATGTATTATATTAAATTTAATACGTTATTATAAATTATAAATAATTAATATATTATATAATTATAATAAATATTACATTATATATAATATAAAATAAATATTATATAATAATTATATAATATTAAAATAAATATAATAATACAATATATGATATATAATATATTTAATATATATTATGTATAATATATTATATTATATATTAGGTAACATGAAATCATTTATATTATATAAAAGATTATATAAATTATTAAATAATTAAATAATTATATAAATTATATACATTATTATATTTATATAATTACATCATATTATATTTATAAATAATTTAGTATATAATATTGTATAATATAATAATAATTATATTATATATCATTATATATAATATAATTATAATATAATTATAATATATAATTATTCATATTATATAATACATTATATATTATGTATTACATATAAATATAATATATATTATACATTATATGGTATATATAATATATTACATAATATAAAAATTTTTATATTTATATTATTATAATATATTATACTATATATGAATATAATATTATATATACAATCATTATATTCATATATAATATAATAATACAATCTATAATTATATATTATATAATATATAACATAATATACATTATATATTAGAAACATACTGATAATATATATTAGATAACATGTTTATTTTTATATATATTCCATTGTATATATATATATATACATATATAATACGATATATATATTCCATTTTATATATATGTATATATATATATATACATATTGATAATATATAATATTATATATCATGTTTATTTACATATAATATATATTCCATTATGTGTATATATATATATATATATATATATATATATACACATAATGGAATATATATATTCCATTTTATATATATATGTGTATATATATATATATATACACTCACATACCACATCTTCTTTATTCATTCCTCTGTTGATGGACATTTAGGTTGCTTCAATGTCTTAGCTATTGTAAATAGTGCTCTATGAATATTTGTGTGCATGTATCTTTTTGAACTATGGTTTTCTCCATATATACCTCCAGGAATGGGATTGCTGGATCCTATGGTAGCTCATTTTTTAGTTTTTTTGAGGAACTTCCATACTGTTCTCCATAATGTCTTCACCAATTTACATTTCCACCAGCAGTGCAGGAAGTTTCCATTTTCTCCACACTCTCTCCAGCATTTATTATTTCTATACTCTTTTGATACTGGTCCTTCTGGTCAGTGTCAAGTGATAGTTCATGTGGTTTTGATTTTCATCTCTCTAATAATTAGCAATGTTGAGCATGCTTTCAGTGCCTGTTGGTCATCTGTATGCCATCTTTGGAGAAATGTCTACTGATGTCTTATGTCCATTTCTTAATTGGATTGTTTGTTTGTTTTATATTGAGCTGTATTAGCTTTTTGTATAATTTGGAAATAACCCCTTGTCATCACATTGTTTGCATATATTTTCTCCCATTCCGGAGGTTGTCTTTTCATTTTGTTTATGGTTTCCTGTGCTGTGCAAAAGCTTTTAAGTTTAATTGGTCCCATTTGTTTATTTTTACTTTTGTTTCCATTACTCTAGGAGATGGATCCAAAAAGAGTCCTGCCTATGTTTTCCTCTAAGAGTTTTATAGTATCCACTCTTACATTTAGGTCTTTAATCCATTTTGAGTTTATTTTTGTATATGGTGTTAGAGAATGTTCTAATTTCATTTTTACATGTAGCTGTCCAGTTTTTCCAGCCCCACTTATTGAAGAGGTTGTCTTTTCTATGTTGTATATTCTTGCCTCTTTTGTCATAGGTTAATTGACCATAAGTGCATCGGTTTCTATCCTATTTTATTGTTCTATGTATCTGTTTTTGTGCCAATACCATACTGTTTGATTACTGTAGCTTTGTAATATAGTCTGAAGTCAGGGAGCATCATTCCTCCAGCTCCATTCTTCTTTCTCAAGATTATTTTGGCTATTTGTTGTCTTTTGTGTTTCCATGCAAATTTTAAACTTTTTTATTCCAGTTATGTGGAAAATGTCATTGGTAATTTGATAGGGATTGCATTGAATCTGTAGATTGTTTAGGGTAGTGTGGTCATCTTAACAATATTGATTCTTTCAATCCAAGAACATAGTATATCTTTTCATCTGTTTGCATCATCTTCAATTTCTCTCATCAACATCTTATAATTTTCAGAGTACACGTCTTTTTCCAACTTATATAAGTTTATTGCTGGGCATTTCATTCTTTTTGATGCAATGGGAGAAGTTTCTATATATCTGGCCATTAACTTTATCCAATTAATCATAACACTCTAATTCTAGTCATTATATCTGCTGAAAAACCACTGCACACAATCCTTATCCTGAAGATTTTAAAGCAGCTTATATTGTATACATTTTTGGAGTTTATATTTCAGCTGTTGACATCTACTTCCTCATGCTCTTTTTCCATTTATTTTTATATTTCTAATATATTCTCAAATTTCCATCCTTTTTTTAGATTTTTAAATGAGTTCCACACTAATCAAGACATGAGGAGAACTTAGATAACAGATTAAAAGGCCATCTGTGTATATTGGTCAGGGTTCTCCAGAGAAACAGAAAAATAAGAGTTGTATATTGAAGAAGGGAGAGAAAGAAAGAAAGAAAGAAAGAAAGAAAGAAAGAAAGAAAGAAAGAAGAAAGAAAAAGAAAGAAAGAAAGAAAGAAAAAGAAAGAAAGAAAGAAAGAAAGAAAGAAAGAAAGAAAGAAAGATTGATTTATTATAAGGAATGTATGAGGTTGTGGTTATGGAAGCTGACAAGTCCCAAGATTTGTAGTCTGCAAACTGGGTAGACCCAATGGTGTAAGTTTCCATTTAGGTCTGTAGGCCTGAGACTCAAGAGAGATGATGGTGTAACTCCAGTCCAAATGCTGGTAGGCTGGAGACCCAGGAAGAGCTGATGTTTCAATTTGAGTCCAAAACTGTAAAAAAAAAACCCTAAGAAGTCCCCACTCAATGTGGTTGGGCAGGAGAAAATTCCCCCTTACTCATGGAAGGGTAAGTATTTTTGTTCTTTTCAGGCCTTCAACTGATTGGATGGGGCCCACCTACATTAGGGAGGGCAATATTATTTACTCTGTCTACCCATTCAAATGTTAATCACATCCAGAAACCCACTCATAGACACAATCAAATTACTGTTTGACCAAATATTTGGAAAATCTGTGGCCCAGTCAAGCCAACACAAATAATCAACCATCACACTGTGGTAAGCTGAATAAGAGCCTCCAAAAATATATGCATCCTAGTCCCTTGAATCTATGAATATTACCTTATATAAAACAAAGGAAACCTTGCAGATATGATTAACTTAAGAATCTTGCACTGGACAAATTATCATAGATTATCTTGATTGGCCCTCAGTGTAGTCACCAGTGTTCTTATAAGAGGGGAACAGAGTAGAGTACGAGAGTAGAAGTCAATATGACCACTGAAGGAAGATATTATGCTGCAAGCTTTTCAGATAGAGGAAGGGGTATGAGCCAAGAAATACAAGGAATGCAACTCTAGAAGCTGTAAAGGCAAAGAAATGGGATTTTCCCCTTGGATCCACTAGAAGGACCATAGCCCTGCCAATACCCTGATTTCAGCCCAGTGAAATGGATTTGGACTTCTTGCTTCCAGAACTATAAGAGAATACATGTATGTTGTTTTAAGCTGCCAAGTTTGTTATAATTTGTTAAAGGAGCAATAGGACATTAATATGTTTTATTATATAGAAGCACCAGCAAAAAATATTGTGTATCATTTATAATGTTATTTATTTTATGGAAGTATGTTACATCTTATTTACTGCTCCATCCCCATCCCCTGCCTACCAATTCCTTTCTATCACAGATCAATCTGGATGCCAAGGAAAGAAAGGGAAGGGGATCTTTCTCCTGATTCCTACATAGTTCAGTGATTCAGTCTCTATTAGGGAAAGAATATAAAACTTTCTATTATCCACTCCATTCAAATGATTTATGTCATAGTGTTTTCATTGTTTTACCTTTAAAAATATTATCAATACTATCTAATCATACATATCAGTCAAGGGCCTGGCAGGAAACACAATTTCAACTCTGATGGCTCATGTGACTATAAAAGGAATTAATTACCAAAATGTAAATAGAGTAAGAGAATTGACAAGGAATATTGTGGCACCTAGAGATTAGAAAAAATTGGAAGCTATTGTCAAGCTTGGGCCTGAAGGAGCAAGGGGGAAGCTAGTGATACCCAGAGTCCTGTGAGAGATAAGAGTTGGGGAAGATCTGCTAATTGACATGAGTTTTAATTGCAGAGAGACATGGCTACTACTAGAAAACATGGCCCTGAAGAGGCAGAGTGTAGGGAAGACATATAACAACCTAGCTCTCTTCCGTTCCTCTGAGCTCCTGCCAAGGCCTCCCATTAGCCAAAACTAACTAAAAGCTAAAGGGCAAGGCGAGGTGATGGAGTTTGTAAATTTTTCCCTCTTGTGTCTCAAAGAGCAAAGAAGGTTTTAAAAATACATCTGGTGCTAGTGAAGGGAAGAAAACAGCGTAACTGGCATACTATAGAAATACACAGTGGTAGAATTAAAAGAAAAACAAGTAAAATTGGGTCCAATTTCTTTGTTCTATAGATCAGGACCCAGAGTGTCAGAGAGGTCTTGCCTAAGGTCCTGGTTGAAACTTTTGCTGTACAGATGCAATGCAGACCTTGGACATGCTGAATTATGTCTACATGTGAAGTTGTCTTCTTTGCATTGATCTAATTTCTTACCACAAGTAGTTAAAACCTACCTTCCTTTGCCTCTTGGTCAGCTATTCTTCTGAGACTATCAGAGACTTTGAGGTTTCTGAGGTATTTGGAATCAATGGGATGGTGTTTTATTGAATTATGTGAGGAGCTCTCAAGCTCTGGGGCATCAATTCTCCACTAAGATTGCGGAAAGAAAAGAGCAGTCTATGCAGGGTTTTGTAGATGTGTTCATTGGAAACAAAAACACTTTGCCCACAAATGATTACACAAAGACACAGGGATACAAAGTGTAAAATTCTAGAAACTCCGATTAATCTAACCCTCAATGATTTGAAAGATTTGGAAAGTTTTGTTTTATACTGATGCAAAAAGCATTAAGATTTCTGAAACCTGAGAAAATCATAGGCTTCACTTATCTGGAATATATTTTAGATGTCTCAGCAGAAAAAAATATACAAGTTTGTATCCAGTGGATGTGGACATTCAAGCTAACTGATCCATTCTCATCAAACACAGGTGCCTTTTGATCCATGCCAGATTTTAGTCTAATCACTTCAATAACACATTGCCTTACCCTCCTTGAGATGGAAGAAAGCAGGTATTTCAGAAGATACTGAGAGGACTTCTGCCATCTTTCATTGTTGATATGGTCTGAAAAGTATGCAGAAGGTATATAAGTCAAGGATCCTCCTTGTGGCAGTTATCAATCTCCTTGTAATTAAAGAATTCAACATGGCATATTGACATTATTATACCAGTGCTTTATCATCTGTGCTTGTAGGGATGGTCCCAAGAATGGAAGGTTGTATAGTCATCATCAGCTTTAAGAAAAAGCAAATTTTTGTACAATTTTAGAAGATTCATAGAGCTTAAGAAGCAAGAATGGAGGAGATAAAGCATTTAGAGGGAATGGAAAGATGTGAGAATGAGAGTGAGAAGGTGGGTCTGTGAATTCAGAGATGAGAAGTAATGGATAGATGAGAAGGATGAAAAGACCCAATGAGTCTAGTGGGAGTTTTTGAAAGTGAAGTGGTAGGAAATAAAGCTAAATGGAAGTTTATGATTTTGGCAGTGACATGACAAAGGCACTATTAATGGAGATGAGTCCACCAACTGTTTGCTGAAAAGATTAGAGGAGAGAGTGTCAGAAGGGAGGGAGGCCAACTGAGAGCCTGTTACAATAACCACCCTTCATGGCTTAAATACACACAAAAATGAATTGTAAACCCTTAAGCACATGTATGCTTCTATCACCCATATATCACAAAGATCTCATTTTGTTTAAAAGGCAGCAGAAATCTTCGTAATGGAAAGTCCCTCATATTAAACTTACACACTCATTTTTCTCCAATGTTTGGTCAAAGAAAAATCCAGGTAGGCAGAAGGGTCTTAATAAATAGCCCCCAGCCTCTTCTTTTGGTTCCACCTTCTCCTAGGGGTTCTCTTGTGATTTCTGCTGCTACTGTCTATAACACTTTTCAGGAAAACATTGTTTCTATTCCTGATTTAAAACTAGGCTAAGCAGAGACATATACCCTTTTCTGTCTTCCTATGTTTACAGTTAAGATGAGCTACAAAATTAGAAACAGGGGAAAGAAAACATAAATATAAACTTGACCCAATACCAAAGACTAACAGAATGAAGACAATTACCCACAGGTAGAAAAGCTTGCAAAGTTCATGTTTCTAATCCTGAGGTAACTGAACACTTGCTTGGCCCAGAGAGTTGAACAATGTCTTTGCATCTCTGGTTACTTTCTTCTGACTCCTTGCCTTCATATTGTGAGTGCCATACTTTTCTAAGAAACCAAAGACATCTCTGGGTTCAAAATTTACAGGTCCCTGATATACTTCATTTAGTTTTGATATCTTGTCCGAAGGTCAATGTTATACTCTTTCATCATCGTTTGACAGAACTGTGTTTATTTGACATAAGAAATGCTCTCATATTTTTTGGCTCTGACGATTCATGTGTACCTCCCCTCACCCCATACAAAGAAGAAACCATGATCACGGCAGACCACGTGAATCTATACTTAGATTCAAATGATCAAAAACTTAACAAGTATACAGGGAAATAAAATGAATATTTAGAAAAATAACAGAAGGTTTTTATATTATTGCCCCTATTATATTGAGAACTCCAGAGCATAACAGAGTTGAGGACACAATTTAATTCTCATTTTCCTGACATGTACTCAGAGCTCAATAAATGTTTGATAAATTTATGTGCATTGAAGTTCACTGATATCAGTGAGGGAGATTTCTGGAAAGACTTAACACTTGATATCCACAGGCCTTGGAGGACGAGTAACATTCAGATTGGTGGAGAGTTGAGAGGGAGGCAATGTGGGAAAGAACAGAGCATGGAGTTTGAATTACTTGGAGCAATTACATGGGGAAAAGAATATGTCCTGGGGAGCCATAGGGACACTCATTGAACATTTATGGAAATATTTATTATGTTAACTTAGGATAGGTCTAGAGAAATAGAATTTAAAATGGCAAAGTGATTATAGATTAGTTGTCTATAGTCCCTGACCCAATTTGCTAAATGTTTGGCTTTTTGATGGTCTACACCTTCTCTTGTCTCCATTTTTGCTTTCAGCAAGCCACTATGGGGAAGGGTCATCCCTGCCAGTGGGAATCTCCCAGGATGAGATTCCTCCAGGCTCATTTCAAATGACTCTGTCATTCCCTCTAGTCCATTTTCCTTTTGACCTTAATAGTCCATGGTTTCCCTCTCAGGACCTCCCACATCTTAGCTGAAGAGCTCTGACAACTTGATTTGGATTCAGCCTCCTCTCTATTCTCACAGTGAATTTTCTGCCAGAGATATGTTGGGAATCCGCCAAGTCTTCTTGTGCTTGAGCATTGCCCTGCTGCCAAATAACTCTGCTCAAAGCCATCTCTTCTTGCAGGCAACAGGCAACAGGCACTCCTCTGGAAGGGTGTTATGCTCCATTCATGCAATGTGCTTTATCCAGCTGTCACACAAACAGCCACTTTCATTCAGACAGGTACATTTTTCTAAGGAAGCCTTGAGTGGAGGAAATAGGAGGCCTAGTAAGTGAGTCATTTGCTCTATGTGTCTCTCCAAGGCACATAAGCTGCCTGCTTTGCATAGCTTGGACCACAGAACTTATTCATCATCTTAGGGAGAGTGGTCTGGATTTTTTTACCTACAGATATGAAATGTTTCTGTTCCTAAATAGTAGCACTCAAAACTACCCTAGGTCTGAATTTTTCTGTCATTATGACTACTTTTGCCTAAACCCCACCATTGCCTAGTTACCTATTATTGAATGAACGATTTCACCACAATATAGTTTAATTTCTCAAAGCAAATAACAAAATTTGCACCATTTTCTTCATAAGGTTCTTAGAAGCATGAAATATGTTCACAGAGGCTAAAGTGCTCTGCAAGCTATGTGTTGATAGTTTTTCAATGCAGATGCTCCCTAGGTTGAACAGGTAAGGTTGTTACCTGTAGAATTAGTAATGCAATATGCCCATTAAATACATCACTTACTTGACTGCAAAAACTTAAATGGCAGAATATTAGACTACACGCTGTCTGATTTTTTCCCTCTAACACTAATAATTGATAATTTTATGAGTTTTTCCTTCCATAGAGAGAACATGTCAATAACTAAGTGTGAGACCCAGAATTGTCCTGATTATCCTGCTTCTCCACCTAAATACCGATTTTACTGACAGCTTCAGAAAAGATTCATGAGATTTGTTGAATACCTAGTCTGTGAAGTATTGTGTTCATGCTGTGAGTACCATAGTGAATAAGACATATCCAGGCCATTCCATCAAACAGCAGTGTAATTGTTTGGGGGAAGTCCTGTTGTAATCTCCTAAATGTACTCTCTTTTACCTCTATTACCTCCAACACTTCACAGATTCTAGATACAAAGCAGAGGCAATGGATCAATGAATCAATCAATTGAAAGTTCTGACATCTCTGCAAATGCCAGACTCTCCACAGCAGGCTAGGCTTCTCAGATACATCAACCCAGGGAGAAGATGAGTAGAAGTTAATACTGATTGTATGCAGATTGAATAGTGTTCTAATTGTGTTATGGTAAGTTTGAATGTAGAGCTTATTAGTTTGTATGACTGTAGAATATAGAAACTATATCATAGCTGCACATTTATTTTTATGAAATCAGTTAGCAGCAAATGAAACCCATTGAAATGAACAGAAACTAATTGAAAGTAATAGGGAATTACCTGAACATATACTGCCAGTAAATTAAATTAATTGAAGGTAATTGAAAGTGACTGAAATTAATAAAAGTAATGGAAACAAATTGCACTTAATTGAAATTTATTGAAATTGAATTAAACTCAATAACTCAAAGTCTATTAAATTTAATAGATTCTAATTGATATTAATTATAGACAATGCCAGATAATAACAGACCATTCTTCAAGGCTTCCAACTGCATTTGCACCATACTATTGTCTTTAACATGTAAAAATAACTTCTAAGAAAAAATGTATTCACAGGAATAAAATCCTGCTTTGGAATTTTAGATTTCTCTGTGGAGTAGCTGAATTAGAAGAATTTGATTCTGATAACGGAGCTTCCTCTGAAGACTTAGGGAGATAAAAATGGCTTTACTTCTTTTAGGAAGCTAAATTTTATTAGAGTTTAATGAGAACATTTTACCTGTTAAAACATTAGCTTTGCTCTGATAAATACTCTTGCAGTACATGTTACATTCAGCATCTGCCATCTTTATAGTTGTGTTGTCAGATCCCTTTATTTCTTTTTTTCTTTCTTTTTCTCTCCCTCTATTACAAAGGATCCAAAAAACTCCAGGGGTTTTCATAACACGTATTGGAGGATACAAAGACTTGCATTTTCAGCTTCTTCTTCCTCAGCTTTGGGCATTCAGGGGAAAAAAAAAAAATCCCTTGCTGCATTTTCTGTTGTGGAATTATATCAGCTGGATCCCTCCACTTTAGTGACAGTGACAGTTCATGCATGCATTTGGTGATGTTTACATTCTTCATGTTTTCACCAACCTTGATGCTTACTGAATGGCATTTTTGGGGGAAAAAGTAATTTTCTCTCAAAAGAACTGCATCAAATTTATTTTACATGAAATATTTATTAAATGGTTAGAGGACTGTAAGTGAAGCTCACCATGTGGAGTGGGAATAAATGCCAAATCATTTGGCTTACCTCAGGAGAAGCCAAGGATTCAGTATGTAAAGCAGTGATTCTCATACTAACCATGTATCAGAAGCATCTATGTGACATGTTGAAAGCGCTCTAGACAGAGGAAGGGCCCACGCATCAGTATTGTTTTCAAATCTCCAGGTGAATATGAAGCAAAGCCAGGGAGAACCACTAGGCTAAATGCAGGTTTGTCTTAGCCTTCTTTTGTCTTAGCCTTTTCCTTCTGCCCATGTTTACTTTTCCTCAATCCTGGAGGCTTTGGGCTATTTCCTCATCCTTCTTTGGTTTAAAAATTGCTTTTGGAGATTTGATTAATTTCAAGGTATAAGAAGCTTATAAAAATCTAGACTACATTTACTCTCAAAGGAAATTGAACACAGTTCAAAATTTGATGAGAATTTTAGGCATGAGCAAGTAGGATGAGATAAAAGTTCCAGGGCCCTGGAAATCTTTGATAGATCCCTGGTCAGATACATGATGACTTCACTGACTATAGGATTACAGTCATTAAAACTCATGCTGAGGAAATAATACTGTCTCCTCAGTAAAGCACTTGTAATTTCATAAGGCTTTCTCTTATGGTAGGGGAACACCAACACATACTTTAACAATATATGTGTATGATTTAACCAGTATCTCTGTTTTCTCAAATCATAAATATTCAAAATCTTTAACCTGCCAGTACAAATGTATACGTTTTAATATAAACAATTCATTGGAACATTGGGTACAAAGTCATAACAGGATTTTATCTGGGTCCCTGCTTAAACTTGAAGCATCTAGCTTACAAGATGTTGTCTAATCTTTAGTTAGTACAATTACAATAAAAATGTTAACACTTCATTACCACCAACATCCAAGTTTGCATATATATTTAACAAAGCAAAAGAATAGAACCTCAAACGAGAAGTAAATTCATCAATAAACTAGGCCAGATGCTAACAAATGTAGTAAATATTCAAATATTTAGAAATTACATGAATGGACAAGAGTGATTATCCTTGATGTTTATGTTACAATGAGATCCTCATCTCTCTTATAATTTCTCAGGGAGCAATGAAGAAGTATGGTTGTATGCATTTCCTACCTTCTCTCCTGGTTCTTGAAATGCAGAAAATTATTTCCTGGTTCTTGAGTCTTAAGAAGCATTATCCTAGTGGAGACTATATTTTGATTTGTATTTTCAGAGGACTCTGGCTTCTAGAAGTTTGGAATTTCCTAACTTCTAGTGTTCTTCCCTGTGGGGAAGAAGCTGGAGGTTGCCTCAGGGGAAAAAAGACCTAATATAAACATATTTGGTTTCTTTCTGTATTAACTCTCATTAAAGATCAGGTTAGAAAGGGAGAATTTTAGCTTATTTTAACATATATTATACTTTTGGTCATCTTTTAAATTAAGCAATTTATGTAATATTTTTGTTCCTTGGTTATTGTCCTCATATTATTTGTGGTTGTATGATTAATTTATATTATGCCTCTATATACAAAAATGTTGCATGTTCTTTTAATTCCATTTACATAAGGAAGGTTTGTTCTAAAATTTGGTTATCTTTGCTTTAATCTTATCTTGAGATGATCTAGGACTTCCTTCTGCCCTTTTCCCCCATTATCCTGTTAAGGAAGAGTTAGATACTGGGCTAAATATAATAGATAGTTGTGATGGATAGATAGATAGATAGATAGATAGATAGATAGATAGATAGATAGATAGATGATAGATTTTCAAATAAATAAGAATATGCATTTATCCCTGAGAACCCCAAATAACCAACATTTCAATGAAATTTAAGAATATCAGCATAAGTTTTCATAGGGATGAAATAGAAGATCCCTTCTATTTCATAAGCTGAGACCACGAAGTGCAGAGTCAAGATGGCAGACTAGGAGGACTAAGAATTTGCATCTCCAAACAACTAGGGCACCTACCAGGCACTGGTGGGGGACCTCAGACACCTAAGGGGATGGGAGGAACCCCCAGCAACCAGGTAGGACCTAGGTGGGAGTGGGGAGGGGAGAAGTGGAGGCAGGACGGACTGGCATCCCTGAGGAGCAGCTGGGGGAGGGGAAGGGATTCCTCTCCTGGAGAGGGAAAGGGGGAGACCATTGGGGGTGCAGAGGATCAAAAGGGAGTTTGGTCAGTGTTTCCCCTGCCCACTTGGGCCCCTGGGAGCCTGCTGAGATCCCGTGCCTTATCCTCTGCCCATTGAGGCTCCCTCCAGCCATGCAGGTCCTGAGGGAGTGGGAGGAAGGGAAGGGGGAGCAAAACTAAAGGCTGAGCCTATGGGACCAGCACCCCTGAGGGGCAGCTGGGGGAGGGGAGGAGTTTCTACACCTGGCAGGACAGGTGTAGGTGTCCAGCAATGACAGGGGAGACACTTAGGGGGGCAGAGGAATGGAAGGGAGTGTGGCCAGTGTTTTCTCTGTCCACTTCAGCACTGGGGAGCCTCTTGGGCTCCCAGGCTTAGTACTTTGCCCTCCCTGCTGCCATGCAGAGCCCAAGCCCCAACCCAACACCCCCACCCAGGGCCCTACCTCTACACACAGCACTTGGAGACCTCATCTGAGACCCCCTCCAACAGCACTGGGCTTAAACCCCACCCACACACTCTCACCCAAGGCCTTACCTCCAAACTCCAGAACTCCACACTCCAGAGGTCCCCTCTGATTGTGCTGTATCTCCCCTTCCATGGAGGTCTTAAACCTAGGCCCTACCCCACACTTGAATATCACCCCCGCCTAGGGCCCTCCCCATCCTAAACCCCATCCCTGCCTAAGTTCCACCTCTTGCTTAAGCTCCACCCCACCATATCCAAGGCCTTTTATGGTCATTTTTTGTTTTATTCTTCTAGATTGGGATTCTGTTTTACCTTTTGTTTGATCCATTTATATTTTTATTTTATCTAATAAATCTTTTATTTGTCTAATTTTAATTTATTCTTCATAGTTTGCTATTGTTCTGCTCCTTTTGGCTTGTTCCCTTTTTTTCTTTATCGTCTTTCTTTTTTTCTGTTGTGGTTTTGATTTAACTTGTTGTTGTTGTTCCAATTACATTTTTATTTTACCTAATTTATTTTTACCTTTCTAATTTTATTTTATTTTTATTCTTTGTTATTGTACTGCTCCATTTTTTCTTTTCTTTTGCTGTGCCACACAGATTGCATGATCTTGGTTCCCACACTGGGGGTTGGGCCTGAGCTCCTGTGGTAGGAGCGCCAAGTCCAAACAACTGGACTAAGAACCTCAGATCTCAGGGAATATTAATTGGAGTGAGACCTCCTGGAGGTCCTCATCTCAGCACCAAGACCCGGCTCTACACAACTGCCCACAAACTTCAGTGCTGGACACCTCAGGCCAAAGGACCAGTAAGATAGGAATACAGCTCCACATATCCAAAAAAAAAAAAAAATGATGTGACAAAAAAATGTTACAGACGAAGGGGCAAGGTAAAAAAACTACAAGACTAAATAAATGAAGATGAAATAAGCAAGCTACCTGAAAAAGAATTCAAGTAAAGATAGTAAATATGATCCAAAATCTCAGAAAGAGAATGGAGAAAATAGAGGAAACTTTTAACAAGGACCTAGAAGAACTAAAGAACAAACAAACAGTGATGGACAACACAATGACTGAAATTAAAAATACTCTAGAAGGAATCAATAGCAGAATAACTGAGGCAGAAGAACGGATAAGTGACCTGGAAGATAAAATGGTGGAAATAACTGTCAAAGAGAAGATTAAGAAAAACGAATGAAAAGAATTGAGGGCATCTCAGAGACCTCTGGAATAACATTAAATACACCAACAGTCAAATTATAGGGTTCCCAAAGAAGAAGAGAAAAAGAAAGGGGCTGAGAAAATATTTGAAGAGATTATACTTGAAAACTTGCCTAACATGGAAAAGGAAATAGCCACTCAAGTCCAGGAAGTGCAGAGAGTCCCATACAGGATAAACCCTAAGACAAATATGAAAGACACATATTAATCAAACTAACAAAAATTAAATTCAAAGAAAAAGTATTAAAAGCAGCAAGGGAAAGCAACAGATAACATACAAGGGAATCCCCACAAGGTTCTCAGCTGATTTCTAAGCAGAAACTCTACAGGCCAGAAAGGAGTGGCAAGATATATTTAAAGTGATGAAAGAGAAAAACCTACAAGAAGATTACTCTACCCAGCAAGGATCTCATTCAGATTCAACACAGAAATGAAAAGCTTTATAGACAAGCAAAAGCTATGATAATTCAGCACCACCAAGCCAGCTTTTCAACAAGTGCTAAAGGAACTTTGTTAGGTGGGAAACACAAGAGAAGAAAAAGAACCACAAAAACAAACCCAAAACAATTAAGAAAATGATAAGAGGAACATACATATCGATAATCACCTTGAATGTAAATAGATTAAATGCTCCAACCAAAAGACACAGACTAGCTGAATGGATACAAAAACAAGACCCTTATATATGCTCTCTGCAAGAGACCCATTTCAGACCCAGGGAGACATACAAAATTGAAAATGAGGAGATGGAAAAAGATATTGCATGCCAATGGAAATCACAAGAAAGCTGGAGTAGCAATACTCATATCAGATAAAATAGACTTTAAGATACAGACTGTTACAAGAGATAAGGAAGGACATTACATAATGATCAGGGATCAATCCAAGAAGAAAACATAACAATTATAAATATTTATGCATCCAACATAGAAGCACCCCAATACATAAGGCAAATGCTAACCGCCACGAAAGGAGAAATCAACAGTAACACAATTATAGTGGGAGACTTTAACGCCTCACTTACACCAATAGACAGATCATCCAGACAGAGACTAAAAAAGGAAACACAAGCGTTAAGTGACACAATAAACCAGGCAGACATAATTGATATTTTTAGGATGTTTCATGCAAAAGCAGAAGAATATATTATCTTCTCAAGTGCTCACAGAACGT
Source organism: Balaenoptera borealis (assembly GCF_965194805.1). Taxonomy (NCBI): domain Eukaryota; kingdom Metazoa; phylum Chordata; class Mammalia; order Artiodactyla; family Balaenopteridae; genus Balaenoptera; species Balaenoptera borealis. The sequence goes on from NC_138875.1 coordinate 29,438,223, forward strand.
TCTCCAGAAAAGATCACATCTTGGGTCACAAATCAAGCCTGGGAAATTTAAGAAAATTGAAATCATATCAAGCATGTTTTCCAACAACAACACTATGAGATTACAATAAATTAATTACAGGGAAAAAAACTGTAAAAAACAAAAATACATGGAGGCTAAACAGTGCACTTCTAAATAACCAAGAGATCACTGAAGAAATCAGGAAGAAATAAAAAAAAATACCTAGAAACAAATGACAATGTAAACACGATGATCCAAAACATAAGGCATGCAGCAAAAGCAGTTCTAAGAGGGAAGTTTATAGCAACTGAAGCTCACATCAAGAAACATGAAAAATCTCAGATAAACAGTATAACCATACAAGTAAAGCAACTAGGAAAAGAAAAACAAAGAAAACACAATGTTAGTTGAAGGGAAGACATCATAAAGATCAGAGCAAAAATAAATGAAATAGAAATGAAAAAAAAAAAAAACAATAACAAATATCAGTAAAACTAAAAGTTGGTTCTTTGAGAAGATAAACAAAATTGATAAACCTTTAGCCAGACTTATCAAGAAAAAAAGGGAGAGGACTCAAATCAATAAAATTAGAAATGAAAAAGGAGAGATTACAACTAACACCACAGAAAAACAAAGGATCATAAGAGACTACTATAAGCAACTATATGTCAATAAAATGGACAACCTGGAAAAAATGGGCAAATTCTTGGAAAGGTACAACTTTTCAAGATTGAACCAGGAAGAATTAGAAAATATAAACAAACCAATCACAGGTCATGAAATTGAGACTGTAATTAAAAATATTACAACAAACAAAACTCCAGGACCAGATGGCTTCACAGGCGAATTCTATTAAACATTCAGAGAAGAGCTACCACCTATCCTTTTCAAACTCTTCCAAAATATAGCAGAGGGAGGAAAACTCCCAAACTCATTCTACGAGGGCACCATCACCCTGATACCAAAGCCAGACAAAGATGTCACAAAAAAAAGAAAACTGCAGACCAATATCACTGATGAACATAGATGCAAAAATCCTCAACAAAATACTAACAAACAGAATCCAACAGCACATTAAAAGGATCATACACAATGATCAAGTGGGATTTATCCCAGGGATTCAAGGATTCTTCAATATATGCAAAACAATCAATCTGATACACTATATTAAAAAACAAAACATAAAAACCATATGATTATCTCAATAGATGCAGAAAAAGCTTTTCAAAAAATTCAACACCCATTTATAATAAAAACTATCCAGAAAGTGAGCATAAAGGGAAACTACCTCAACATAATAAAAGCCATATATGACAAACCCACAAAAAACATCATTCTTAATGGTAAAAAACTGAAAGCATTTCCCCTAAGATCAGGAACAAGACAAGGATGACCACTCTTCCCACTATTATTCAACATAATATTGGAAGTCCTAGTCACGGCAATCAGAGAAGAAAAAGAAATAAGAGGAATACAAATTGGAAAAGAAGAAGTAAAACTGTCACTGCAGATGACATGATACTGTACATAGAAAATCCTAAGGATACCACCAGAAAACTTCTAAACCATCTAAATCAATGAATTTGGTAAAGTTGCAGTATATAAAATTAAGGCACAGAAATCACTTGCATTCTTATAGACTAACAATGAAAGATCAGAAAGAAAAATTCAGGAAACAGTCCTGTTTACCATCACAACAAAATGAATAAAATACCTAGGAGGCAAAAAACCTGTTTTCTGAAAACTATAAAACACTGATGAAAGAAATCAAAGATGACATAAACAGATGGAGAGATATACTATGTTCCTGTCTTAGAAGAATCAGTATTGTGGAAATGACTATACTACCCAAAGTAATCTACTGGTTCAATGTAATCCCTACCAAATGACCAATGGCGAAAGAACACAGAGCAGTTACCAAGGCCTTCAAGATGGCGGAGGAGTAAGACATGGAGATCACCTTCCTCTCCAAAAATACATCAGAAATACATCTACATGTGGAACAACTCCTACAGAACACCTACAGAACACTGGCAGAAGACCTCAGACTTCCCAAAAGGCAAGAAAGTCCCTATGTACCTGGGTAGGGCAAAAGAAAAAAGAAAAAAAACAGACACAAAAGAATAAGGACAGGACCTCACCTCTGGGAGAGAGCTGTGAAGGAGGAAAAGTTTCCACACACTAGGAAGACCCTTCACTGGTGGAGACAGGGGATGGCGGGGGGTGGGGAAGCTTCTGATGCACAGAGGAGAGTGCAGAAGTAGGGGTGCAAAGGGCAAAGTGGAGAGATTCCTGCACAGAGGATCAGTGCCAACACACACTCACCAGCCTGAGAGGCTTGTCTGCTTACCTGCCAGGGCAGATGGGGGCTGGGAGCTGAGGCTCCGGCTTCTGAGGTCAGATCCCAAAGAGAGAATTGGGATTGGCTGCGTGAACACAGTCTGAAGGGGGCTAGTGCACCACAGCTAGTGGGGAGGGAGTCCGGGAAAATGTCTGGACCTGCCTAAGAGGCAAGAGACCATTGTTTCAGGGTGTGCAAGGAGAGGGGATTCAGGGTACTGCCTAAACGAGCTCCACAGATGGGCACAAGCCAAGGCTATCAGCACGGACCCCAGAGACAGGCATGAAACACTAAGGCAGCTGCTGCAGCCACCAAGAAACCTGTGTGCAAGCACAGGTCACTATCCACACCTCCCCACCCAGGAGCCTGTGAGCCCGCCACTGCCAGGGTCCTGTGATCCAGGGCAACTGCCCCAGGAGAACGCACAGTATGCCTCAGGCTGGTGCAAGGCCACGCCAGCCTCTGCCACCACAGGCTAGCCCCACATTCCATACCCCTCCCTCTCCTGGCCTGAGTGAGCCAGAGCCCCCTAATCAGCTGCTCCTTTAACCCCGTCCTGTTTGAGTGAAGAACAGACGTCCTCAGGTGACCTACATGCAAAGGTGGGGCCAAATCCAAAGGTGAAACCCTGGAGTGGGTGACCAAAGGAGAGAAAGGGAAATTTCTCCATGAAGCCTCAGGATCAGCAGAAAAAATCTCCACAATCAACCTGATGTACCCAGCATCTCTGGAATATCTGAATAGACAACGAATCATCTCAAAATTGAGGTGGTGGACTTTGGGAGAGACTGTAGATTTGAGGTTTGCTTTCTGCATCTAATTTGTTTTTGGTCCTATGTCTATCTTAGCTTAGTATTTGGAGTTTAGTACCACTGGTAGATTTGTTTATTGATTTGATTGCTCTCTTCCTTTAAAAAAAAAAAAATATATATATATATATATTTTTTTTTTTTTCTTTTTCTCTTTTTGTGAGTTTGTATATTTAATTTCTTTGTGGAATTTTGCCTGTATAGCTTTGCTTTTACCATTTGTCCTAGGGTTCTGTCTGTCCGTATTTTTGTTTTTGTTTTTGTTTTTTTCAGTATAGTTTTTAGCGCTTTTTATCATTGGTGGATTTGTTTTTTGGTTTGGTTGCTCTCTTCTTTCTTTCTTTTTTTATTACTTTTTACATTTTTTAATAATTTTTTTATTTTAATAACTTTTTATTTTTCTTTCTTTTTTACTCCCTTTTATTCTGAGCCATGTTGCGGACAGGGTCTTTCGGCTCCAGCTGGGTGTCAGGCATGTGCCTCTAAGGTGGGAGAGCTGAGTTCAGGACATGGGCCCAACAGACAGATCCAGGGTCCACATAACATCAAATGACAAAAGTTCTCCCAGACATCTCAATCTCAGTGCCAAGACCCAGCTCCACTCAATAGCCAGCAAGCTTCAGTGCTGGACACCCTATGCCAAACAACTACCTACACAAGGAACACAACCCCACCCATTGGCAGAGAGGCTGCCTAAAATCATAATAAGGTCTCAGACACCCCAAAACACACTACCAGTTGCAGTCTTGCCAACCAGAAAGACAAGATCCAGCCTCATCCACCAAAACACAGGCAAGAGTCCCCTCCACCAGGAAGCATACAGAACCCACTGAAACAAATTTAGCCCCTGGAGGCACACACCAAAAACAACAGGAACTACAAACCTGCAGCCTGAGAAAAGGAGACCCCAAACACAGTAAGTTAAGCAAAATGAGAAGACACACAGTAGATGAATGAGCAAGGTAAAAACACACCAGAGGAAACAAATGAATAGGAAATACACAGTCTACCTGAAAAAGAATTCAGAGTAATGACAGTAAAGATGATCCAAAATCTTGGAAATAGAATGGAGAAAATAAAAGAAACATTTAAAAAGGACCTAGAAGAACTAAAGAGCAAACAAACAATGATGAACAACAAAATAAATGAAATTAAAAATTCTCTAGAGGGAATCAATAGTAGAAAAAAACTGAGGCAGAAGGACGGATAAGTCACCTGGAAGATCAACCAATGGAAATAAATACCACAGAGCAGAATAAAGAAAAAGGAATGAAAAGAATTGAGGACGGTCTCAGAGACATCTGGGGCAACATTAAAGGCACCAACTTTCAAATTATAGGGTTCCCAGAAGAAGAAGAGAAAAAGAAAGGGACTGAGAAAATATTTGAAGAGATTATAGTCAAAAACTTCCCTAATATGGGAAAGAAAATAGTCAGTCTAGTCCAGGAAGTGCAGAGTCCCATACAGGATAAATCCAAGGAGAAGCACGCCAAGACACATATTAACCAAATTATCAAAAATTAAATACAAAGAAAAAATATTAAAAAGAGCAAGGGAAGAACAACAAATAACATACAAGGGAATCCCTATAAGGTTAACAGGTGATCTTTTAGCAGAAACTCTGCAAGCCAGAAGGGAGTGGCAGGATATACTTACAGTGATGAAAGGGATAAACCTACAACCAGGATTAGTCTACCCAGCAAGGATCTTATTCAGATTCAATGGAGAAATTAAAACCTTTACAGACAAGCAAAAGCTAAGAGAATTCAGCACAACAAAACCAGCTTTGCAACAAATGCTAAAGGAACTTCTCTAGGCAGGAACCAAAAGAGAAGGAAAAGACCTACAATACGAAATACAAAACAATTGAGAAAATGGTAATAGGAACATATATATCGATAATTACCTTAAATGTAAATGGATTAATTGCTCCACCAAAAGATGTAGAATGGCTGAATGGATACAAAAACAATACCCATATATATGCTGTCTACAAGAGACACACTTTAGACCAAGGGACACATACAGACTGAAAGTGAGGGAATGGAAAAAGATATTCCATGCAAACGGAAATAAAAAGAAAGCTGGAGTAGCAATTCTCATATCAGAAAAAATAGGCTTTCAAATAAGGACTATTACAAGACACAAAGAAGGACACTATATAATGATCAAGGGATCAATCCAAGAAGATATAACAGTTGTAAATATTTATGCACCCAACATAGGAGAACCTGAATACATGAGACAAATGCTAAGAGCCATAAAGGGGAAAATCGACATTAACACAAGCAGAGTAGGGGACTTTAACACCTAAATTTCACCAATGGACAGATCATCCAAAATGAAAACAAATAAGGAAACACAAGCTTTAATGTTACATTAAACAAGATCGACTTAATTGATATTTATAGGACATTCCATCCAAAACCAATAGAATACATTTTCTTCTCAAGTGCTCAGGGAACAGTCTTCAGGATAGATCATATCTTGGGTCATAAATCAAGCCTTGGTGAATTTAAGAAAAATGAAATCGTATCAAGGATCTTTTCTGACCACAACACTATGAGACTAGATATCAATTATAGGAAAAAATTCTGTAAAAAATAAAAACACATAAAGGTTAATCAATACACTACTAAATAACCAAGAGATCACTGAAGAAATCAAAGATGAAATCAAAACATACCTAAAAACAAATGACAATGAAACAAGATGACCCAAAACCTATGGGATGCAGCAAAAGCAGTTACAAGAGGGAAGTTTATAGCAATACAATCCTACCTCAGGAAACAAGAAAAATCTCAAATACACAACCTAACCTTACACCTAAAGCAATAAGAGAAAAAAGAAAATCTAGAAAGTTAGCAGACAGAAAGAATATTAAAGATCGGATCAGAAATAAATGAAAAAGAAATTAAGGAAACAATAGCAAAAATCAATAAAACTACAAGCTGGTTCTTTGAGAAGATGAAAAATTGATAAACCATTACCCAGACTCATCAAAAAAAAGAGGCAAACACTCAGATCAATAGAATTAGAAATGAAAAAGGAAAAGTAACAACTGACACTGCAGAAAAACAAAGGATCATGAGAGATTACTACAAGCAACTGTATGCCAATAAAATGGACAACCTGGAAGAAATGGACAAACTCTTAGAAATGCACAACATTCCAAGACCGAACCAGGAAGAAATAGAAAATATGAACAGACCAATCAAAAGCACTGAAATTGAAACTGTGATTAAAAATATTCCAACAAACAAAAGCCCAGGACCAGAGGCTTCACAGGCAAATTCTATCAAATAGTTAGAGAAGAGCTAACACCTATCCTTCTCAAACTCTTCCAAATATAGCAGAGGGAGGAACACTCCCAAACTCATTCTACAGGTCACCATCACCCTGATTCCAAAACCACACAAAGATGTCACAAAGAAAGAAAACTACAGGCCAATATTACTGATGAACATAGATGCAGAAATCCTCAACAAAATACTAGCAAACAGAATCCAACAACACATTAAAAGGATCATACACCATGATCAAGTGAGGTTTATCCCAGGAACGCAAGGATTCTTCAATCTACGCAAATCAATGAACGTGATACACCATATTAACAAATTAAAGGAGAGAAAGCATATGATCATCTCAATAGATGCAGAGAAAGCTTTTGACAAAATTCAACACGCATTTATGACAAAAACCCTCAAGAAAGTAGGCATAGAGGGAACTTTCCTTAACATAATAAAGGCTATATATGACAAACCCATTACCGGCATCATCCTCAATGGTGAAAAACTAAAACCATTTTCACTAAGATCAGAAACAAGACAAGGTTACCCACTCTCCCCTCTATTATTCAACATAGTTTTGGAAGTTTTAGCCACAGCAATCAGAGAAGAAAAAGAAATAAAAGTAATCCTAATTGGAAAAGAAGAAGTAAAGCTGTCACTGTTTGCAGATGACTTGATACTATACATAGAGAATCCTAAAGATGCTACCAGAAAACTACTAGAGCTAATCAATGAATTTGGTAAAGTAGCAGGATACAAAATTAATGCACAGAAATCTCTTGCATTCCTATACTGATGATGAAAAATCTGAAAGTGAAATTAAGGAAACACTCCCATTTACCATTTCAACAAAAATAATAAAAATTTATCTAGGAATAAACTTACCTAAGGAGACAAAAGACCTGAATGCAGAAAATTATAAGACACAGATGAAAGAAATTAAAGATGATACAAAGATATGGAGAGATATACCATGTTCTTGGATTGGAAGAATCAACATTGTGAAAATGACCATACTACCCAATGCAATCTACAAATTCAATGCAATCCTTATCAAACTACCACTGGCATTTTTCACAGAACTAGAACAAAAAATTTCACAATTTGTATGGAAACACAAAAGATCCCGAATAGCCAAAGCAATCTTGAGAACGAAAAATGGAGCTGGAGGAATCAGGGTCCCTGACTTCAGACTATACTACAAAGCTACAGTAATCAAGACAGTATGGTACTGACAAAAAACCCCAGAAATATAGATCAATGGAACAGGATAGAAAGCCCAGAGATAAACCCACGCACATGTGGTCACCCTATCTTTGGTAAAAGAGGCAAGAATATACTGTGGAGAAAAGACAGCCTCTTCAATAAGTGGTGCTGGGAAAACTGGACAGCTACATGTAAAAGAATGAAATTAGTACACTCCCTAAAACCATACACAAAAATAAACTCAAAATGGATTAAAGACCTTAATGTAAGGCAAGACACTATCAAACTCTTACAGGAAAACATAGGCAGAACACTCTATGATGTAAATCACAGCAAGATCCTTTTTGACCTACCTTGTAGAGAAATGGAAATGAAGACAAAAATAAACAAATCAGACCTAATGAAACTTAAAAGCTTTTGCACATCAAAGGAAACCATAAACAAGATGAAAAGACAACCCTCAGAATGGGAGAAAATATTTGCAAATGAAGCAACTAACAAAGGATTTATCTCCAAAATTTGCAAGCAGCTTATGCAGCTCAACACCAAAAAAACAAGCAACCCAATCCAATAATAGCAGAAGACCTATATAGACATTTCTCCAAAGAAGACATACAGATTGCCAACTAACACATGAAAGGATGCTCACTATCACTAATCATTAGAGAAATGCAAGTCAAAACTACATTGAGGTATCACCTCACACCAGTCTGAGTGCTTCCATCAAAAAATGTACAAACAGTAAATGCTGGAGAGGGTGTGGAGAAAAGGGAACCCTCTTGCACTGTGGGTGGGAGTGTAAATTGATACAGCCACTATGGAGAACATTATGGAGGTTCCTTAAAAAACTAAAAATAGAACTGCCATACGACCCAGCAATCCCACTACTGAACATATACCCTGTGAAAACCATAATTCAAAAAGTGTCATGTATCACAATGTTAATGCAGCCCTATTTACAATAGCCAGGACATGGAAGTAACTGAAGTGTCCATCAACAGATGAATGGATAAAGAAGATGTGGCACATATATACAATGGAATATTACTCAGCCATACAAAGAAACGAAATTGAGTTATTTGTAGTTAGGTGGATGGACCTAGAGACTGTCATACAGAGTGAAGTAAGTCAGAAAGAGAAAAACAAATACAATATGCTAACACATATATATGGAATCTAAAAAAAAAAAAAAAAAATGGTTCTGAAGAACCTAGAGGCAGGACAGGAATAAAGATGCAGATGTAGAGAATGGACTTGAGGACAGAGGAATGGTAAGGGTACACTGGAATGAAGTGAGAGAGTGGCATGGACATATATACACTATCAAATGTAAAAGAGATAGCTAGTGGGAAGCAGCTGCATAGCACAGGGAGATCAGCTTAGTGCTTTGTGACCACCTAGAGGGATGGGATTGGGAGGATTGGATGGAGATGCAAGAGGGAGGAGATTTGGGGATATATTTATATGTATAGCTGATTCACTTTGTTATAAAGCAGAAATTAACATACCATTATAAAGCAATTATACTCCAATAAACATGTTAAAATTAAAAAAAAAATACCAATGGCATTCTTCACAGAATTAAAACAAAAAATATTTACAATTTGTATGGAAACACAAAAGATCCTGAATAGCCAAAGCAATCTTGAGAAAGAAAGACAGAGTTAGAAAAATCAGGCTCCCTGTCTTCAGACTATAATATAAAGCTACAGTAATCAAGACAGTATGGTACTGACACAAAAACAGAAATATAGATCAATGGAACAGGATAGAAAGCCCAGAGATAAACCCACACACATATGGTCACCTTATGTTTGACAAAGGTGGCAAGAATATACAATGGAGAAAAGAGAGCCTCGTCAGTAGGTGGTGATGGAAAACTGGATAGCTACAAGTAAAAGAATGAAATTACAACAGTCCCTAATACCATACGCAAAAATAAACTCAAAATGGATTAAAGACGTAAATGTAAGCTCAGGCAGTATAAAATTCTTAGAGGAAAGCATAGGCAGAACACTCTTTGACATAAATCACAGCAAGATGTTTTTTGATCCACCTCCTAGAGTAATGAGAATAAAAACAAAAATAAACAAATGGGACCTAATGAAACTTAAAAGCTTTTGCGCTGACAATGGAAACCATAAGCAAGCAAAACAAAAAGACAACGTTCCAAATGGGAGAAAATATTTGCAAAGAAAGCAACTGACAAAGGATTAATCTCCAAAATATGCAAGCAGCTCATGCAGCTCCATATCAAAAAAGCAAACAATCCAATCAAAAAATGGGCAGAAGACCTAGGTTGACCCTTCTCCAAAGAAGACATACAGATGGTCAACAAATACATGAAAAGATGCCTAACATCACTAATATTTAGAGAAAGGCAAATCAAAACCACAATGAGGTATCACCTCACACCGGTTAAAATGACCATCATCAAAACATCTACAAAAGTTAAATGCTGGAGAGGGTGTGGAGAAAAGGGAACCCTCCTGCCCTGTTGGTGGGAATGTAAATTGATACAGCCACTATGGAGAACATTATGGAGGTTCCTTAAAAAACTAATAATAGAACTAGCATATGACCCAGCAATCTTACTATTGGGCATATACCCTGAGAAACCATAATTTAAAATATATATGTACCACGATGTTCTTTGCAGCACTATTTACAATATCCAGGACTTGGAAGCAACCTAAATGTCCATCAACAGATGAATGGATAAAGAAGATATGGTGCATGTATACAATGGAGTATTATTCAGCCCTAAAAAGAATGAAACTGAGTTATTTGTAGTGTATGCCTAGAGTCTGTCATACAGAGTGAAGTAAGTCCAAAAGAGAAAATCAAATACCGTATGCTAACACATATATATGGAACCTAAAATAGTGGTACTGATGAACATAGTGGCAGAGCAGGAATAAAGGTGCAGACATTGAGAACAGATTTGAGGACACCGGGGCGGGGGGAGGGTACATTGGGATGAAGTGAGAGAGTAGCACTGACATATTTACATATGTCAATGCTAGCGTAAAATGTAAAATGTATGGGTAGTGGGAAGCTGCTAAATAGCACAGGGAGATGAACTTGATGCTTTTTGATGACCCAGAGGGTTGGGATAGGGAACGTAGGAGGGAGGCTCAAGAAGGAGGGTATATGGGGTTATATGTATACATAACTGATTCACTTTGTTGTACAGCAGTAACTAACACAACACTGTAAAGTAATTATACTCCAATAAAGATGTAAAAAAAAAGAATGACACCAGAATCAGCCATAAAATAAAAATAAAATAAGATGAAAACTGTTTCAATATACAATAAGTATGCAAATTAAAAAAAGAAATAAAGTTGAGATCACCAGTGGCCACACCCTCACTGTAGGAGTGAATAGGAAATAAATCTTAGAGATAAGCATCTTCATACTTCTCATAAAACTTAGCAGTTTGCCTTACACATTATGAATGGTTAATATATTTTTTCAAATAATCATTTTTCTTATAAGAGTTTACAGAAGGCATTTTTCTCTTCTGAATATAGCCATTGAGTATCCTATTGTGCCTGGAAATATGTTCAAGCATGTAATCATGATAAAAGACCTCTTATTGGAATCTGAAGGGGAAAAAAAACCCAAATTAATCCCTCAGAATTCTCCTTATAGAAATTAATCTTGCAAAAAAATTATGATACAGATTTATGTCACTCATTTATTCATTCAGGAATCCAAGAAAGCCAAAGCCAGGAGAATGTGTTTCTCAACATTTTTCACAAAACCATTGTCCTGGGGCAGCTTAACCTTTTCTGAGTGTCAATCCCACTGAATCTATTAACGATTATGATCTGGATTCTGTGCCACAAAAATCCTGGAAATTGTGGTATACTTTGTTAATCACTACTCAGTCACCTCAGAATATTTGGGGGTTTCATTTTCTTTTCTTCAGCAAGTGATAATGTTGATATTCCATTCCTTTTTGAAACCTTCTTCTTATTGCAGTAGGGCAATCCTTATTCTAATACCATTTTCAAAATATTCTCCACCCCACTCTTTCCTCAGTTCTTCCTTTGCCTCTCAAGTGCAGGGATTAATAATTTTACAGTCCTTGTGGACCTTAATCCCAGTTTTATTTACAGTATTTAGCATGATATCATTGCAACACATATTTTTCATTCAATGCATAAATGAAAAAGTACCTTCTATTACCCCTAATATGAGGGCCTTCTGTTAGGTTTTCACCTTTTCATTGACCTTTGCATCTGACTCCATTATGCAGAAGTCATTTAGCTACGAAACAGTGCAAGTAATGCAACCTACGACACATTCATCAGAGTTATTGTTGTAAATTGTCAGAATTGTTAGCTGGTTTGTGATTCCCTTTCCACAATACAGAAGACTCTAGTAGTACACTTTCTACTTTTACATCACCCACTCAACAGGAAATAGAGACTTAGGACTATGAAACACAAATATATTTACCTGTGTGATGATACTATGAAACTATATTAAGTGAAATATTATGCTGAAGTCAAACTACATATTTTCCTTTTCTTTATGTATCAATTTTGTAATTTGTCATAGAAGGAAATATAATTATTGCTTTTATGAAGTCTGGTTCTCCATTCTCTCCCTATAAAATTGAGTATAAGTGCTCACTGTGTCTTTTACACATGTTTATCACACACTTAAAACAATTTAACTACCTTCTTAATACAGAAGAGAATATTCTGTTCAACTAGAAGAAGTACAGAGATATGTGGTTAAAATATGAGTTCCAGATCTATATCGGACTGTTCATAGCCCCATCCCTGACTTATGAGCTTTGCAACCTTGGGCACGATTTCTTCAACTCTCTCCACCTAAATGTCTTCATCTTTGAAATGAAAGTAATAATGCCTATGGCATAGAGCTGTTGTGATAATTAAATGAATTTATTCATGTAAAGAACTTGGCATGGAATAAGAACTCAAAAATGTAAGAGAAATAAATACAGTATTGATACTCTTGAAGGCAAGGACAGTATCTGAATTCCTACTGTGTTCTAAGCATCTAGTTTAAGACAGTAATCCACCAGAATTCATCACACCTGAAACTCATCAATAATAGAAATTTAATGACTCTTTCTTATTCACTAGTCCCCGCACTCCAATTTCTTTCTTACTTTTCTCACTGCTCACTGAGCCCATATTTCATACATAATAGATAAATATGATGCAGTGATACTACATGAAGCCAAATCCATATCTGAATCTGGATAACACTAAAATAAGTCGATTTAATAAATCTACCTAATTTTTATCTGATTTTAGACATAAAAATTTTGTAAATTTTGTATATTAGCCCGAACAAAAGTAATTTACTAAAACACTTACTTTCTTGTTAGATGTTTCGGTGTCACAGAACATGTGTCCAGAATGAAGTCATCATTCAATAGCTAGATGTTTCTGTCTATCCATATGTTTTGGATTCCTTGATTGAACACCTGTTTGGTAACAGAATTCTCCATTTTTTATCTAAATATTTTTGTTAAAAAAGGTTCTGTCTTTTGCTGATTGAAATAATTTTATAATAAGACAAAAGTTTATTCCAATTTTTCTTCTTAGGACTTGTTATTCTATCTTGAATTTCTGAAGAGTATTCTTCAGGAAATCGCCTTAATGTTAGTTTGTATAATTTTTTATTTTCATTTCTCCATAGATCAGAAAATTCTTGAATTTTTTATAACTTATAGTTTAGCTATGAAAGACTCAGCTGAGTTCTACTGGAGCATTCAATGTTATAGCTATGATCCCAGGCTGGTTGACATTTAATTTACTCTTTCCTTACTTTTCTTCCAGCCTGGAAATTCAATTTAATCACAACTAAAACATGTTTTCCTCAGATTTTGTTGGAGAATTTAAAAGCACTTTTTGTTTCCATTCTTGGTGCCACCAGGCAACAAATGTCAATAGCAATCTGATTGATGATTCTTACTTACCAGCTAGCCAGAGAATGGAAAGCTTGATGCTCCGAGCCAGCTAGAAATGAGTAGCTCTATCAGATCACTTTCTCAACATTTAAACCATGCTAAAATCCTAATGCATTTCTGAGCCCATTAGTTTTATGAAATTACTTAGAGTGGCCTACTTGTTTTCTGAATAGACAGGTTAACTTCCATGAATAACTCAGCTCATTTGAAATGGCTGTTCAAATTTTCTAAACTGCCACATAACATCCTATCTGAAATACTTTCCTATAAATTCTGTGCAGTTGGATACAGCATTATTCATTTTGTTTCTCTCTTTCTCTCTGTGTCTTTTGAGATAATCACATCATTAGGGCATTATAAGGGAAGAGATGTATCCAAGCTCCTATAATCCCCAGGAGTGTGATTTCCTTGTGGTAATTATACCCTCCTTCCAAGATGTTTTATACTATTATTATGGTGCCTTATTGATCAAATATGACAGAGATATCTGATAATGTAATTACATCACCTTATCATGCTTTAATAAATAATATAGGAAAGATGACTTCTGCAGTGAGCTTGTCTAATGAGGCCAAGCATAAGGGAAAGTATCTGTAATATAGCTAATGTTAATTTGAAGAGCTTAAGTAACAGAAACATTAAAATCAGATATTTTGCTGTGAATGATTAAACAAAACAGGGTATATCAAATAAGGCAGGGTATATCCAAGTACAGCTCCCTGTTCAGCCACTTGAAGAACATTTTGCCCATTCATATGTGAACATTTTGGCAGTTAAGTGTCTTTTGAGGCATGAACATATACCTGAGATTTGTTGTTTCTCTGTTTCTGGACTTGTCCTTACCCTTGTATCTAACATAGTTGTTATAAAGGTGAATAAATATGTGTTTGAAACATTGGCTATTATTAAAAATGAGCTTCTTATGGTCATTTATTTAGTAACATCTAATGATTATTTCTCTCACTCACTTTCTTGAAGATTCCCAGCTTTTCCCTTTAGCTTTTTATATTTTAAAGGACTGTATTAATCAGTGATTGACAGACCATCCTGATTATAATTAAAACCCATCATTTTATACATGCAGAGCTCCTTCTTTTAATGGTATAGTGATATGCTTATTACCTAATTAAGGAATATTCTTCAGACTACAGCCATGATGGTGACTCTTATTAAGCAAAGAATAATCTAATCAGCCTTGAACTGTCTACTCAAAGAAACAAAAAGAGTACCTGGATCAGAAATTTCATGGGGCATAGTACAAGAAATGAGTTTTGCAATATAGGATGGGGCAGGAACTGAGCATTGTTTTAGGTGCTGTGCTCTCCAAATTGAGGGCAGTGTCGGCCACAAAATCAGTATTCAAAGTATGTGGAATAAATGGATGAATTAATGGAGAAACCAACCCAGTTAGAAAATTTGAGGAAACTAAATAGTAAACCATTTGGAAAAAGATTAAATGAATTAATTCACTAAAACACAGACATAGTAAATGTTTAAAAATGTTAGATGGTATTATTATTCAACTATTATTTAATTGTTAAGTTCATAATATTGTAATTGACTAAGCATATTCCTAGTAGAAAAAACAGAGGAAATCCAAATTTATTCCAAAACGGAGTTGCAAGGGAGAGAGAAAAGAAAGAAAGAAAAAAAAAAAAAAAAAAAAGATGGAGTCAGCTACCATATAAGAAAGAATATCCATAAACAGTTCTGTCAATCTAGATTTTAGAGATGAAAATATTGAGCCCTCTCTTCTCCTATGTGGCCCAAGACAGAATACTGTCATTGATTATCTACTATGTAACAGGCTTAGTGCTAGACCTTGATTTATACAAAAAACAATAAAACATAATGCCTATTTTCTCAATGTGTTTTCAACCCAGTGGTGATATAGAAAATAAAGTCGGATGATAACTTCTAAATGAGCAGTGCATTAGTTTTCTATTGCTGTTATAACAAATTACTACAAGCATAGTGGCTTAAAACAACATAAATTTATTATCTTACAATTCTAGAGGTCAGAAATACAACACAGATCTCACTGGGTTCAAATCAAGCTGTAGGCAGGGCTGAAGAGAATATATTTCTTTGCCTTTTCCAGCTTCTAGAGAGTCTTTGTGCCTTTCCTCCATCTTCAAAGTCAGCAATGGTGGGGTCTTCTCCTATGACATCACCCTGGCTTTCTCTTCTACTTAATTTTTCTACTTTTAAAGACTCTTGTGATGACATTTTGTGAATCTGGATAATCCAAAATAATCTCCCTATTTTAAAGTCAGCAGATTAGTAAACTTAATTCCATCTACAAGTTTAATTCCCCTCTGTTAAGTAATGTAACATATTCACAGGTTCTGGCAATTAGGATGTGGACATTTGTGTGTGTATGTGTTGGGGGGGGGCAGTTATTCTGACTACCACAAGCAGAATCTCAGTATTTATTTTAAATTAGATAATGGACTTTGGACTTTGTTTTCACATCAGCTAATCTTGAACAAACAAAGAGGAAATTAACATTCAAAGTATTGTCCTGTTCGGTCATTATTATGGGATATTTTGAAAGATACCTATACCTACAGAACGAGTATGGTTGGTGGATTCCCCTTGGATTGATAATGGAAATATATTTCCAGAAGTCTGAGGAAATATAGGAACACTCCAATGGAAACAGTCAGAACAAGAAATTGGAAAAATACTCTAGCCATAAACAAAATAAACACATAAAACAAACAAAATTAAAAAGGGAAAATTTTGTCTTATTTTACTTGTAAATTTGCTCCTGTGTAATAATGGAAAGACTATTGTCAAAAGTGACTTGTACCCAAATGTTTTCCCAGAAGTAAGAAATCCCAACTACCTCTTTGGGTTAAGGCCTTGTGGCTCCAGGAGTTTCTCACTAACATAAGAAAGAAAATATAATGTATAATTGTTGCCAACAATTAATGCAACCCAAGGAAATATTTTAATGAAAGCTAAACAATATATAAGGTTGTATCTGCCAGGGTTCAACCAGAGAAACAAAAAGAGTAGGAGATACACATTAAGTGATTTGTTGCAATGAATTGGCTAGGATATCTAAAATTCATAGGACAAGGCCATCAGGAAAAGAAGATTTGCACACTTGGGTATAAGCTGAAGTCCACAGGCTTAATTTTTTCTTCTTCTTCAGGGAAGCCTCAACTCTGCTCTTAAGGCTTTTCAAGTGATTGAAGCATTCTGATCAGGTTATCAATCTCCAATGGACTTTAATCATATATACAAGATACATTAACTGCAACACCTGAATTAGTGTTTGATTGATTAACTAGGTATTGTAGCCTACCCAGATTGACACATAAAACTAACCATCTAAATTTACAAACTGGTACCTATATATGTCTCCTTAAACCATACCAATATATCTCCTAATAAAGACAACAAATTAATTCTCCCACCTAACATGAAACAACTATCCTGCATACAACCAATACATGCTAAATCTTTCCCCTGAAGAGGATGCAAAATCCTTGGATGATGCTCACTCTTGTTCTTAATATTCTGTAATTTAAACACTGTGTTATAAAATTAACTATTATTAAAACAACTTAGCTGGCAAAGGCATAAGAGAAGGAAGAACACAAAATATTTTATTTATTATACTATTATATACTATTATTATTATAATACCATTATATACTAAATATAGTATGCATTATTATTATAATACATTGTATATTATATATACAGACATATTCATAACTATTACAGTTCTCATTTCTGTAACTGGTCATGTGGTCTTAATTGGTATTTTAAACTATTTCTTCCACTACCTAGTCTATATTCCCTTTGCATTCAGCAAATGCCTCAGCTGGTGGTGGTTCTTTGTGACCCAAACCTATATTCCTAAAAGATATAGGCCATGAGTAGTTATACCTGAATTGGGTTGTTGTATTGACTTTTAATCACAGGATATAGTTAGTACTAAAAAATGCTTTAAGGAATTGCCTGTATTCCAGACATACTCTTTCTTACCTCCATTTTATAGCAGAAAACAAATTTCCCCTTGGTTGCCAGTGTCAGTCACCCCAGCCAATCCATAACCACAAAATTTGTCTGTGATTAAGAGAAAAGGAAAGTCCAAAGTGATTGGATGGCAGTCTTAACTTCCAGTTCAAGGGAATGATTAATGTGTCTCCAAGAAGCATTCTTTCATTTGGAGTTAAGATCTCCAGACCAGAGAAGAATAGGGTCATGCTATCGGAAAGCAAAATTCTTGCTAGTGGATCACTAAAGTAAAAGTGAATGAAGTTACTCTTATCTCTACCCTTTGATTCGTGGACCAGTGAATCTTTGTAGAAACAGCACCATATGTTAGACCATGATTTAGAGCACATAAAGCATGCTGGAATATATTGCATCAGCCCTGCAAGTTATTACAACCTAGCTAGCACTGTAACTGGGTCTTCTGAAAGCCATTTCACCATTTCAATCCAGCTGCTTCAGAATGGTGAAAAACATAGTAAGGCCTGTGAATTCCACCAGCATGGGCCCATTGTCACAATTTATTTCCTATGAAGTGAGTTCCATGATCAGAAACAATGCTGTGGATGAGGCACTCTATAAGTCTATAGATAGTAGTTTTGGAAGAAGTATTGCATATACAGAAGACAAATTTATATCCAAAGTATCTATTCCAGTAAGAGAAAAGCACTGCCTCTTCCACGAAGAAAGCATTCCAATTCAATCAATCTGCCATCAACTAAGTGGCAGATAACCCTGTGAAATAGTGCCATACCAGGGACTCTGTTTGGTGTCTGCTGCCGGCAGTTTGGATTCTCAGCAATTGCTGTAGCCAGGCCAGTATGGGTGAGTGGAAGTGGATGTTGCTGAGACCATACATAACCTCCATCTACCACTGTGGTCACTTTGTTTATGACCTCATTGGACAGTGAGAAGTGGCTAGAGAAAGAAGCGTATTGGTATCCTCAGAATGGGATATTCTATCCACTTCATTATTAAAATCATCTCCTGCTATGACCACCTTTTCATGAGCATTCACATGGGGCAAAAATATCTTCACATTCTTTGCTCATTCAAAGAGGTCTATCCACACACCTCTTCCCAAGACCTCCTTCTCAATAATTTATCAATTGTGTTTTTTCAAGTCCCTCACCATTCAACCAAACCATTGGCCACAGCACATGTGGCTAATTGTATAGACTCATATCTCTGGTCGTGTCTTCTTCCAGGAAAAATAAGTCAACAGGGGCACTACTGGAAAAATCTATTAACTGGGAGGATTTTCCTTTACCAGTGTCCTTCAGGGATGTCTCAGAAAGTGGCTCTAGTGATGCAGCTGTCCACTTTTAGGTGGTGCCTGAATATCATGCAGAACTATCTATAAACTAGAAACAAGTTTTCTATTTTTCCATTAGCTGGTCATAAGGAACTTTCCATATGGTCATAGGTATGGGTTTAGAGAGAGAAGATAATGTAGCAGGAGTAGGGGTCATGGGCATTTGGGTTATTTCTTCATGCAATTTACTTATGCCTTTAAGTCCTGCTCAAGTTCACTTCATTTATACCATTTCTTTTTTTTTTTTTTTTAAAGAAATTCACGGTCTTTTATTTATTTATTTATTTATTTATTTATTTATGACTGTGTTGGGTCTTCGTTTCTGTGCAAGGGCTTTCTCTAGTTGTGGCAAGTGGGGACCACTCTTCATCACGGTGCGCGGGCCTCTCACCATCGCGGCCTCTTTTGTTGTGGAGCACAGGCTCCAGACGTGCAGGCTCAGTAATTGTGGCTCACGGGCCCAGTTGCTCCGTGGCATGTGGGATCTTTCCAGACCAGGGCTCGAACCCGTGTCCCCTGCATTGGCAGGCAGATTCTCAACCACTGTGCCATCAGGGAAGACCCATTTATACCATTTCTATTTGATGGCGGAGTGCTTCTGTGCATGCCCATCTTTATGGCTTAGTGGATCAGACAACATGTAGTTCATGATGGACAGCTCAGGTCACATGGTAACTTGGTGGTCCATGGTTAAGTCTCCAGTCTCTACTAAGCCCTAGAAGTAAGTCAAAAGCTATTTCTCTAAAAAGAGTACTTATCTACCTACAACATTAGAATTTTGCTCTAAAATTCTAAAACCTGAGGTATGATTCATCTCTAGGGGCCTGCAAGGGTTCCAAACAGCATCCCTATTTACCACTGACACTTAGAGCACCATTGAATCCACTGGATTATATGGCCCAAATGGCAGAGACATTTTTGCAGAAGCTGAACTTGTAGAGCCTTTTCTTATTCTGGATATATTCAGAACTTGCTGTTTTTCAAATCACTAGGTAAATGGACCAGAGTAGCCCACCCAAAATCCAAAGTTACCTCACAAATCTAGAGTCCTAGTAAGTTACGTACCTCTCTTTTTGGAGGTTGAAGTAGGTCCTTCTAATCAGAATAGCTCTTATTCCACAGGTCAGGCATTCTATGTGGAAATTCTGCCAGTTGTTGTGTATATAAATATTCCAAATATGCATTTGATTTGTGGGTTATTAGCCACGGGATACATTTTGGGACCAATGGTTCTACTGTGAGATGGACCTGAGCTAAAATTCCATTGATAACTTGACCTCCAGCAGCCTACTCTGACTGATAGACCACAGTGACATTTTGGGTAGTTAGAAATCAGTGTCAATTCAGAGCCAATATCCAGTAATCCCTGGAATTGTGATTATTTATGTTTACCCAAAATATAATCACCCTGGTAAATGGCTGTAAACCCCTTTGGGGAAAGTGAGAATAAGATTAACATTATACATTTTGTTCATTGTAGCAGTTCCTTCCTTGAGGGAACCTGGCCTCTCTTTCCTTCTAGTTGTTTTGGTTGTGTAAACTGGCTCAAGTCTGAGAATTGATTGAGGGGCAGTGACTTTCTGCTTTGGTGATTTAAGTTCATGACCTAGAACTTTTCTTCTTATTTAGATCAGATAAGAATAAATTGTCCATCTATTTCTTTTCTAGGGACAACATGATCAACTAGTCAATGCCATAGATTTCTGCAAGTCAGACTATTCCGATTACTGCTTTGACTCTGAAGTTCATTACAATAGCCACATCTACTTTGTCTTGGAAAATTATGTGTTAACTACTGGGCCCCTGTCACTCTGGGATTCAATTATCTCCATTTTATTTAGGGACCCCAATTAGATGGTAAAATTCCCACTGTAATTTCCGACTACACAAAAATGCACTCACAGAGATCTTCAAGGATGTGGGGCTCCCTTCACAAATTTATTTCTTATAGTGGTGAAAGACGTGTCCTGTGGACCTTCCCAGGGTAGATAAACAGATCTTCCATGAAAAATCTGCTTTAACATTCCAATGTCCCTAAACATTTGGATACCTTTCTCTATAGCATAACAAGGAACTTCCGGCATTTCAACTTCGTTTAGTGTAGGTCACCTTCAGGTGCATATTTTAACCAACTAAACTGATAGAGCTCTTTTTAACCCATTAAAATAAAACATTGAATCCAGAATCTCTGCTTATGCCCATATTAAAAAATTTAATAAGATCCAATTTGAAGTTCCTTCTACCATTATCCCACACCCTTAATATACATTTCCACACATATTTCTGTCTGTATATATTAGAACAGCCGTGCAGTTCTTTCGGCATATAGTGTACTTCATTGTGGATCATGCTTTGTAACAAACTATGGGGCCTCTGGGGCTTGAGTCTAGATATGGACCTAGAAGCAAATGTCAGGATGACTTGGGCAAAATCAACAGTGTCTTACAAGGCAACTATCCCAAGGGAGGCCATTATACGTTCTTCAGGCAAAGAAGGGTTAACCTCCTCAGGCAGGAATAAAAGGACTGCATCAGTGAGCAGAGAAAACTAGTCAAAATATAGGGGTTCAATATTCCTAGCTTCATTGAAATATCCTTACACGTCCCCATTCCAACGATCAGGACCCCATTATTTCACAATAATTTCCTTGCTTTAAGAGAAGATACCCTGATAAGTTGGGGATTCAATTTGAACTGTAATTCAGCCACTCACAGTATGAGACTCTGGGTTTGGTTTTCAGAAATCCCAGCCATGTAGCTACAGGAGGAAATAATTTTGGGTTTTTTTTTTTGTTTTTTTTTTTTTTGAGCAGATATAGAAGTTTCTAGGTCACTTATGAGGAGCTTGAACTGGGAGTCTAAAGCCTGAATTCATTCTCTTCTTTTCTCCATTTTCTCCAGCACAGTTAGGAGCAATCACCCAATCCCATTATACTCCTTAGTATGACTAAAATATTTTAAAGTAGTGAGTACATGTTTACTCAGAGCCTTGCCTTCTACAGGTATTTGATTAAGAGAGTCATGATTTTACCTTTTCCTGAGAATGAACTTTTAACAGTTTTCCAGTATGAGGATTCCACTGAGATGTCCAATGGTTTTATTTACCAGAGCCAGATAGACTTTGTTGCCTGCAAAGTGCAATTCATGAATTATTTAAGTCCAGGTGCATCTTTCTTGACTCCCCAAGACGAAATCAAAGTGACAAGAGAATTTTACTTTCTCTGTTTCTAATTTTAATCTTGCTCTCTATTAGGTTTGTTTTAATTTGTTATTAGTTTGTTTACAGCTGATAAGTTATTCCCCAGTGAGTCTTATGGTCTGACCATTTGGTGATATCTGTAAATGGGTTAATGGTTTATAGAAATCTTGTATCTGGGTGAAAGATGTCAGATAATCTGTTAGTCTTTTCTGTTTATATGTCTATTTTAAATCAAATCAAGTAAGAATTCCTACCCAAGGGAAAGAGATTAGCTCTTTGATACAGAGTGCTGAGTTCTGTAATTTGTGTTTACTCTTGACTGGCCCATGGCTGAAATCTTAGAATTAAAGATATAAGCTTTCTCTATTAGTGTCTGTATGTCTGTTTATGTTTCTGTAATTCAGAAAGGCCTTTGTGTGTATAATAGATTTCTACTTTTATATGGTATTAATTATCAAGTTTATAGAGCTGCTTTAAGGAATTCTATTCTGATTGTCTTAGAGAGATAAATATGTGCTTATATAAATTGAATATTCATATATTTCCCCTCCAAAAAGGAAGTTGACCTTCTAATACTTTTAATGTGCTAGATTTTTTAAGTATTCTGATGAAAATTAACTCAAAAATGTTTTAAGAATTCAAATTCACATAATTTAGGTAAATATTTGGCAAATGAAACTAGTTTAGTAAAAATGTATATTTTCATCATTAACTGTAATAAAATCCTGTATTTATTCTGTTGAGTATTTTCTTCCTAAACTTACACAGGTTTACTAATCAAATAGTTAACAGTACTTCTACTTAATGTTTAAGATTATAAAAAGAATTAAATTTATGTTTAACCAAATTGATTAATTATTCTGGTAAAATTTCAATCTCCACAGTAATTATGTTTTTGGCATGTTTGCTTGAGGATAATATCCAAGACCATTAAGTAACTTAAAACTTTCATGGATATTAAATGAGTTAATTTGGAGATATTCATTAAATAGCTAGATATTTTTTAAGATAAAATACTGAAACATTGATTACTAAGCAATAACTTTAAATTCATAAGCTTTTGCTTTGTATTTTCACATAATATAGTCAGACTATATCTCTGAGTCTCTTAATTCATGTTTATTTTTGCTACTTTGAGAAGCTGTATAAAGTATGACTGAAAGTTGTGTTGTGTGTACCCATGAGCACTGCTGGGCTACCAGAATGTTGGTGTGTGACATTCATGGTTGTCCATAGTTTTCTCTATAACATAGGGATTACTTTGGATAATAGTTTCTTCTTAGGAGTAATAGTTTTGGAGAAAAACAACTGTGTGTATTTCTGTTTTCAAGGAAAGAGTAGTTTTGCTCTAAAGGAGGAGACATTTTGTTTTGTTCTGTTTGCTGTTGTTGTTGCTGTTTTTAGTTTCCAAACACCTCTATGCTATTTAAACTTATTGAGGACCCAGAGAGTTTTTGTGGGTTGTAGCTATTGATTTGTACCATATTGGAAATTGAAACAGAGTTTTAAAAATATTTATTTATTGGTTCATTTGAAAATAACCAAGATGAATGCACTGCATGTTAACAACTTAATAATAATATGAAATTAGTTTTAATCTTTCAAACACTGCAATTGATCCTAAGGTAAAGTGTTTCTTTGTTCCAGAATATGAAGGGGCATAATGAAGTAAAAAAAACATTTAAGTACATTTTATTTACCATGGTTCATAATACCTGAGTCTGAAAGGCTATGACATGTTTTAAAATCTTGGCAAAGTGTCTCAATTTTGATAGGCTTTTTGTTGTTGTTATTGTTGTTGTTGCTTGTTTATTATCGAATGCTTCCACCTCCATGTAAAAAGGGTTTTTTTTTTGCATTGTATGTAATCTGTCTAGATAACAGATTCAATGTCCTACCAGAATAATCTATAATTTTCTTTCTGTTTACTATATCTCAGATTATTTAAGAAAACAAAGTTTTCTCACTTGAAATAAAGCTAAGTTCCTTTACAATCATGTTTTCTTCCATGTTTATTTTTTAATATTTTGTTGTCAATTGGAAATGTGACAACTATTGTTTCTCAGGCGTTCCTTATCTGATCTCTATCTTAGGTGTTAAAATCTTCTGACAGTTTTGATTTTTTGCCTCCCCAAAATGGCATCCTAAATGTAAACTGAAATAAGTAAAATAATCTTTTAGGATATCTTTTGCACCTAGAAGTGTCTACTATATTTGCCAAAGAGCCCCTGGAAAGTCACATAGATATGTTTTTTTTCACCTCATAAAACCAGAGGTATTAGAAATAATTAGGTTTACTTGGTATGTTACTATTAATGAATTGCATGGGAAGAGTTGTCATATTAGAAGAAATACTTAGCTTTCCCTAGGTTAAATTTGTAATGGTAAAATGTTATTAATATAAATACTTCAGAAATTTTACGATATATGGGAAATTCCTAAATAATTGTCAATGAGAAAAAAATGGGGCTGGAGGAATCAGGCTCCCTCACTTAAGACTATACTACAAAGTTACAGTTTTCAAAACAATATGGTACTGGCACAAAAACAGAAATATGGATCAATGGAACAGGATAGAATGCACAGAGATAAACCCAAGCATCTATGGTCACCTAATCTATGACAAAGGAGGCAAGAATATACAATGGAGAAAAGACAGTCTCTTCAATAAGTGGTGCTGGGAAAACTGGACAGCTACATGTAAAAGAATGAAATCAGAACACTCCCAAACACCATACACAAAAATACCTAAACTCAAAATGGATTAAAGACCTAAATGTAAGGCTGGATACTATAAAACTCTTAGAGGAAAACATAGGCAGAACACTCTTTGACATAAATTGCACCAAGATCTTTTTTGATCCACCTCCTAGAGTAATGAAAATAAAAACAAAAATAAGCACATGAGACCTAATGAAACTTAAAAGATTTTGCACAACAAAGGAAACCATAAACAAACACCAAAAAGACAACCTTCAGAATGGGAGAAAATATTTGCAAACGAATCAACAGACAAAGGATTAATCTCCAAAATATACAAACAGCTCATGCAGCTCAATTAAAAAAAACAAAAACAAAAACAAAAACAAAAACAACCCAATCAAAAAATGACTGGATTATCTAAGTAGACATTTTTCCTAAGAAGACATACAGATGGCTAAAAAGCACATGAAAAGATGCTTAACCTCACTAATTATTAGAGAAATGCAAATCAAAACTACAATGAGGTATCACCTCACACTGGTCAGAATAAAAAAAATCATCAAAAAATCTACAAACAATAAATGCTGAAAAAGGTGTGGAGAAAAGGGAGCCTTCTTAAATTGTTGGCAAAAATGTACATTGCTACAGCCACTATGGAGAACAATATGGAGGTTCCTGAAAAAACTAAAAATAGAGCTACCACATGATCCAGCAATCCCACACCTGTGCACATATCTGGAGAAAACCATAATTCAAAAAGATACATGCACCCAAATGTTTATTACAGCACTATTTACAGTAGCCAGGACATGGAAGCAAACTAAATGTCCAACAACAGAGGAATGGATAAAGGAGGTGTGGTGCATATATACAATGGAATATTACTCAGCCATAAAAAAAAGTGAAATAATGCCATTTCCAGCAACACCGGATGGACCTAGAGATTGTCATACTGAGTGAAGTAAGTCAGACAGAGAAACACAAATATCATATATCACTTATATGTGGAATCTAAAAAAAAAAAAAAAAAGGTACAAATGAACTTATCTACAAAACGGAAATAAAGTTACAGATATAGAAAACAAACTTATGTTTACTAGGGGATAAGGGAGAGAGGGATAAATTGGGAGACTGACATATACACACTACTATATATAGAATAGATGACTAATAAGGACATACTGTATAGCACAGGGAACTGTACTCAGTACTCTGTAATGACCTATATGGGAAAAGAGTCTAAAAAAGAGTGGATACATATGTGGGTATAACCTATTCACTTTGCTCTACACCTGAAACTAACACAACATTGTAAATCAACTATTCTTCAATAATTTTTTTTTAAAAAATGCCTTCACTTTCCCTGACAAGTTTCCAATTATCAGAATTCTGCTGCTGTGTTGCATAATATTAGACAAAATTGGTATGTTATTAGTCATAATTTCAGTTGCTTTTTAACATGTTAATTTGGTTGCATTTTTATTTCTTCAATTTTAATCCAATATATTTCAGGCAGTGATTTTCATTCACACCACTTACCTATGAGTTTTATTAATATATTGTGAAATAATAAGAAATATATATATGTGTGTGTGTGTGTGTGTGTTTGACCCCAGTTCCTGACAGCCCTTGTAATTTCCTGAGGAATAGGAGTGTCTGACATAGAATTGCTAAATCCCTTGGAATTTCCTGGGTGATAGGAGTATCTTTTGATCTAATTAGGCAACTGGGATGAGGAGCTCTTGGATGGGGGCTGGTCATTAGACAGACAAGACACAATTAAAAGCTTGGAACTTTTAGCCACACACCCCCGTTCTCTGGAGAGAGGAGAGGGACTGGAAATGGAGTTAATAATCAATCCTGCCTATGAGATAAAGTCTCCATAAAAATCTCCAAAATGTGGAGTTTAGGGATCTTCCAGGTCCCTGAACACATGGAGGTCCTGAGATGATAGCACACCTGGAGAGAGCATGGAAGTTCCATGCCCCTTCTGCATACCTTACCCTATATGTCTCTTCATCAGACTATTCGTCTGTGTACTATTATACCTTCTATAGTAAACTAGTAAAAGTAAGTGTTTCCCTAAGTTCTGTGAGCCATTCTAGCAAATTATTGAGCCTAAAAAGGGGTCATGGAAATCCTGGTTTCTATCGGATAGGTCAGAAGTATAGGTGACAATCTGGGACTTGACAATAGTTGTCTAAAATGGGAGTAGTCTTGTGTAACTGAGCCCTTAACTTATAGAATGTGACATTAATTCCAAGCAGATAGTGTTGGAATTGTATTGGATTGTATGACACGCAGCTGGTGTCAGAGAATTTCTTGATGTGTGGAAAACACACACATTTAGTGTCAGAAGTGAAGTATAGTGTAAAGTAAAGGAAAACACTTTTTTTCTAGAAGAAATAGCTGTTTAGAAACCACTCCATACTTACTGAATTTCTTTACTCAATAATTTTTATCTATTCTAGATATGCTTTTATTATATGCTTGGTATATTGATGGTATATTATATCAGGATTATTACATGTTATAAGATTTTTTCTCTGAAATGTATATATTTCATCCATTTTTATAAATTAGGTATAATGTTTGCTCTATTCTTTAAATGGGGTTAATCATTGTGTGTATAATAATTCTGTATAAGACTTTTTAAAAGAATTATGAAATATATTTATTGACAGGAAAGTATATCCATGATATGCCATTGAGTGAAAAACAACATAAAAGTAGAACACAATCTAGAAAGTTATGGACTACTTTGTATTAATAGTAGATTGCAGATTTATTTAATTACTCTTTATTCAGTGATTTTTTTTATTTTTTAAATTTTTATTTTATATTGGAGTATAGTTGATTAAAATGCTGTGTTAGTTTCAAGTGTACAGCAAAGTGAATTGGAAGAACTAGTGTTGTCAAAGTGACTATACTACCCAAGGGAATCTACAGATTCAATGCAATCTCTATCAAATTACCAATGGCATTTTTCACAGAACTAGAACAAAAAAATCTCAAAATGTGTATGGAGACACAAAAGACACCAAAGAGCCAAAGTGATCTTGAGAAAGAAAAATGAAGCTGGAGGAATCAGGCTCCCTCACTTAAAACTATATTACAAAGCTACAGTCATCAAAACAGTATGGTGCTGGCACAAAAACAGGAATATAAATAAATGGAATAGGATAGAAAGCCTAGAAATAAACCCATGCACCTATGGTCAATTCATCTACAACAAAGGAGGCAAGACTATATGATGGAAAAAAAGACAGTCTCTTCAATAAATGGTGCTGGGAAAACTGGACAGCTACATATAAAAAAATAAAATTAGAACATTCTTTAACACCATATATAAAAATAAACTCTAAATGGATTAAAGACCTAAATATAAGACTGGATACTACAAAACTCTTAGAGGAAAACATAGGGAGAACACTCTTTGGCACAAATCACAGCAACATCTTTTTCAATCTGTCCCCTAGAGTAATGGAAATAAAAACAAAAATAAAAATGTGTAGGACTCTTTTTTTGAATTGACTTTTTAATTTTGTTTTGCATTCTATAGAAACAAAGTCCCTTGTCAGTTGCCTTATTCTTGTAATGAACTCACATGAGATCTTTCATGTTAGAAAATAATCAACAATAAATTGACCACAGCATTTAGAGTTTTTTGTCATCTACAGATTACTTTTGTTAGTTTTACTCTGATGCTTCCTGAAAGCTTTTGCAATGTGTTACAGGTAGATTGCTTTATCTTCAACCAAGAAGGTGTCCCAGATCCCAGGTCCCATGGAAAAGGACTACAAAAGGTACATTTTTTTTACAATTTTTTAAGATTAATTAATTAATTTTTATTTTTGGCTGTGTTGGGTCTTCGTTGCTGCACACGGGCTTTCTCTAGTTGCGGTGAGCGGGATCTACTCTTTGTTGTGGTGCATGGGCTTCTCATTGCAGTGGCTTCCTTTGTTGTGGAGCACGGGCTCTAGGTGCGTGAGTTTCAATAGTTGTGTCATGCAGGCTCAGTAGTTGTGGCTCGAGGGCTCTAGAGTTCAGGCTCAGTAGTTGTGGTGCACAGGCTTAGTTGCTCCATGGCATGTGGGATCTTCCCACACCAGGGCTCAAACCTGTGTCCCCTGCATTGGCAGGCAGATTTTAACCACTACGCCACCAGGGAAGTCCTAAAAGGTACATTTGAATACAGTCTTCTGTTGGCATCACTTTAACAACTTTGAGACCATGATATGAGTCACTGATAACAAACTGAATCAGGATTTCCAGAACTCTACTGGAGAAGATGAGTTCATGAGATTGCTGACCCAAGAGGCAGGTGAACAAAACTTAATTACATAGAACTAAATGAACTGATGAGGCATAATTGTAATTTTGTTTAGAATAGTGGTGATACTATTTTAATGTTCTATTTTCTAGATATATAAGGAAGCCCTTTCTCTTTCTTCTTAAGCTACCTGTAACTCATTACAATTTAGAAGACTCTATTTTGTAAACTAAAATGAAGCATTCATAAGTGATATCTTATTCTCCCTTATTCTCATCTTAATTCAGAAACTCCTACTGCTTATTTCAATTTTCATGGGAATGTAGTTTTTTGCATGGGTTCAATAATATCTGTCCTTCTTTTCATTAGGACCTAATTGGAAACATTGACTGCAATGAAAGCCTTGCCACTGATGCCATATTTGAGTAACATGCTCATTTAATACTTTTAAGGAACTAAGGTTTACTTTATGGACTCAATGCTTACAAAGTTCTCATAGGAAAACTGACCTGGTGCCTGGCTTACAGGGTCCTCAGCCTACAGGTGAGTAAGGAGTGTCTCCTCCTGGCAGGCATAGGAAACTTAGATTATTGAGGACCTCAAGAAGAGAGAAATTTACCCAAATTAATAAGGAATGCCAGTGAAATCTTACAGCGAATATTTGCCTTGATTTCCTAGTCTCAAGTGGCTTTTAAATGTTCAACCTGATATTCCTTATGAAAAGTTTCAGCAAAGCAAATTTAAGAAAGCTCATATGACAAACTAACACTCTTGTTGCACTTATGTAAATAATAGGCCAAATCTAATGAGATCAGTTTTAATTTTGTGATCAAGAATAATAGTTTTTTGAAAATTGATTTTGATCAAAAAGGGGAGATTTTAGGAAAAAAATTTGTGTTTTGTCAAGATTTTAGCTAAGCTACTACATAGTACTGCTGCCACAGCATTCATTTTGTTTGGCCTAGTGGCCTATGGGGACCTTAAACTGACACTAGCCCTAATGTAAGAGCACACTCTAGAAAACAGCCTGGAGAGTCACAAGCAAATGTAAATTCCTAATATGACTTCCCCAACAGCCCCTGTGATCAACAGTTTCCCCTACCTCACCAGGTCTTTCCCTTGTATACCCCTTAAAAAAGACCCTTATGTAATTTACCAAAACCCAACTGTCTTTGGTTTGAATTGACTGATCTTAGCTTGGGAACCTCAAAACACTTTACACACAGACCCTAATAAAGGCATGTTTCTTTCTCTCTGCCTGTACCCTACCTTAACCTCCCCATGTGACCCCTTGGTATGCTGTGTACATCCTCCAGGACCTGTGAGATTAGAACATTTCCTCAAACCATATACAAAGATAAGCTCAAAATGGATTAAAGATCTTAATGTAAAACCTGAAACCATAAAAATCCTAGAAGAGAACATAGGCAGAACATTCTTTGACATAAACCACAGCAATGTTTTTTTAGATGTTTTATAAAGCAAAAGAAATAAAAGAAAAATAAACAAATGAAACCTAATTAAACTTAAAAGCTTTTGCTCATCAAAGGAAACCATCAACAAAATGAAAAGACAACCTACAAAATAGGAGAAAATATTTGCAAATGATATGAAAAATAAGGGGTTAGTATCCAAAATATATAAACAGCTCATATAACTCAATATCAAAACAAAAAATCCAATCAAAAAATGGGCAGAAGACCTGAATAAACATTTTTCCAAAGAAGATACACAGATGGCTAACAAGCATATGAAAAGATGCTCAACATCACTAATTGTTAGAGAAATGCAAATCAAAATATTAATGAGATATCGCCTCACACCTGTCAGAGTGACTATCATCAAAAAGCCAACAAATAACAAATGTTGGAGAGGATGTGGAGAAAAGGTAACCTTTGTACACTGTGGGTGGGAATGTATATTAGTGTGGTCATTATGGCAAACAGTATGAAGGTTCTTCAAAAAACTAAAAATAGAACTACCATATGATCCAGCAATTCCACTCCTAGGTATATATCCAGAAAAAAATTAAAACACTAATTCGAAAAGATACATGCACTCCAATGTTCATAGCATCACTATTCACAATAGCCAAGACATGAAAACAACCCAAGTGTCCATCAACAGATGAATGGATAAAGAAGATTTGGTATACACACATACACACACACACACACACACACACACACACACACACACACACACACAGTGGAATATTACTCAGCCCTAAAAAAGAATTGGATTCTGCCATCTGCAGCAATGTGGGTGGACCTAGAGGATATATGTTTAGTAAAATAAGACTGAGAAAGACAAATATTGTATGATATCACTTATATGTTGAATCTAAAATTAATACAAGAAAATGCAAAACAGAAACAGGCTCAAAGATATAGAAAACAAGCTAATGGTTACCAAAAGGGAGAGAGAAGGGGGAAGGGGCAAATTAAGGGTATGGGATTAAGAGATACAAACTACTGTGCATAAAATAGAAAAACAACAATCATATATTATATAGCATGGAGAATTATAGCCATTATCTTACAACTTTTAATGGAGTATAATCTTAAAAATACTGAATAGCAAAAAAAAAAAAAAAAAAAAAATACTGAATAGCTATGGTGTACATCTGAAATTATGATTGTGAATCAAGTATACTTCAATGAAAAAGCTGAAAAAAACTTTTCTATTTTAATTTTTTGTGATCTTTTGTTGAACTACATCTCACCATCTGACACCTTGTGCTCCACCTTAACAAAAGTTAATCTTAAAAAGTTATTACATGTTTCAGTAGAAAACTACATGATATTTATCAGATTATCAGGTTGTCAGATTCCAGTCCAGTTCATTGTATTTGAAATATTTAGCAACTTTCTGTAAATTGAAACTGATAGATGTGTAAATGCTGTTCTGTCTAAAAATGATTTTATTTGACTTCCTATGCCCACTGTGGGGAAAGATTTTCTCTATTTATAATTCTTTTCAACATTACTCAATGTAAAATATGTGATATTTGACTTGTCCTTTGAACTAATTATAACACCTGCCTGATTCCCTCATATCATGTGAGTAAAAAAAATCCTTTGACACATGTTTTTTAAAATACTTGTAGGAGAGTCATAATTTTACCTTTTTTCTGAAAATTATCTTTTATAAAACTGTATTTTATATCTATATCTTTATATCTACCTAAAATCAAAACTGAGAGAAATAGTAAAATTAACTAATTTAACTAATAAATTAACTAATGGCATACACTGATTGATAAGACTTAATTATCTTTTTCCCCCCATACTTCTCTCCCCATAACCAAACACTAGAGTGGAATCTAAGTTTCAGTGATAAAAAATTTGGGTTCTGAATAAGAGAGTGGTAGATGATATGACCAATCCTTTGGCCAACACTTACCCTAAGTCAAATATTGAAATTTATTTTGATATGGTAAACATACCAAATGCTTCTGTAAGGCATCCAGATTCTTTTCCTCCATACTAGTAAAAGATGTTAAGCTGACAGGTACATGTAAGATGGTCTCTTGGCAGATAATGGAATTATCATTAGAAAAACAGCAGATCTAGAGAAATGATACAATCAAAACATAGACGGTAGTGGCTAAGATAGTAGCTGTTACGGTGAAGGACCAAAGAACCTACTACTACCTGCTTATAGGCATTTGTATTAAGGAAACAGTAAGAGATTGTGACTGAGAAGTACTGATGTGTGGAAATATAATTTGCATCATAAAGTATTTGTGTTGAGCATCCTTAGGACTCTGTTAAAATAAAATCCTCTAGGTAATTATTATCATTATATAAAAAAATATGTCATTTGTATATTAGGTCTGGACATCTACTGAATGGAATAACCCATGGTTTATCATTGGCCTTAATTGGTAGAGAGAGTTCCTAATGACTGTTCTAGTTACCAGTTAAGGGCAGAGGTAACCCATGGGTGGGTCCTCCAAGGACGTGAATTTCTGGTGACTAAGCATTTCCTGGGATGCCTGGTTGGGTCATCTCTTCCAGAGCCAAATTCACAAATCCACATTATAAAGAAAAATCAGTATTATTTAGTGGTTAAATGCTATGACTCAGGAGATCCTGGAAGATTTATCAGAACACTCATCTCTGCTGTTCTCCCTTCCTAACAACAAAAAAACTACCAACCACTTCAGGTACCCAGATAAAGTGTGGCACTGGTGGCAGGCTGAGTCCACAAGTGGAAGCCAGCTTACAGCTGTTCCAGGATCAAAGTAGTTGTAAAATGACATAAGGGAATCTGGAATAAAGACTCCTAGTCAGGCATCTGAACTCTCTTACTCCTGTAGAGAGTTGGGTCATGTAAAGCTATGGCCCCTGAGAAGATGCATGTTATTTAGTGTCTTGACAAGGAAGCAGCAAATTGTAATCTGGCAAATCACTTCCCTACAGAGGCCAGGATTACTGAATCTCCTCTCAGCACTCATGGGATTTTCTCTCCAGTCATTGGCTCCAAAAAGTGAAGAAAATTCTGACTGGGGAAAACAAACAATCAGGAATTGGAGAGAAAAACACAGCATCCAGAACAGACAGCTTAAAACAAAATTACTATAAAATGTGGGTATTTTCTTAAACACTAAGTGTATATATATATATATATATATATATATATATTAAAGCATTAATAATCAATTAGAAAATTAGGCAATTAAACAAATAAACAGAAAGTCTTCCAGCAGAGTGGGATGGTTGTTTATAGTAAAAACATTCATTACATAAATGTAAGCAAAGAATTATCAGTTTAGAGACTTGTGGCTTGATTGTATCAATGCCCCAAGTCATCTTCTTTTCCTGTATTCTTGACATTTACCATATGTGTGTGTCCAGGCTGGGTTTCTGACTGGCCAAGTAAGGCAAAAGTGATGGTGTGCTAGTTCTGAGTAGAGGTCTGAAGAAGCTGAGGAGTTTTCACTTGTGCCTCTACCTTCACTATGAGAATATGCCCTGCTGGAAAATGCAACATGTAGAGCAGAGCTGAGTCACACCAGTTATTTTAGCCAAGATCATCCTAGATTGGCCAAGTCAGAGTTGACTATCAGACATTTAGAAGTGAAACCAGAGGAACTACCCAACTGAGCCCAGCCTAAATCACTGAACTGTAAAATTGGGAGCTAAATAAATGTGTGTATTATATGTCACTGAAGTATTATGACTGATTTTCTTTATTATGCAGCATTAAATTGATGGTAGATAATTGATATGATATATGAATGGGTGGCCTAGACGATCAAGTGGAAGAAAATGTGGAAAAACAACTCCACAAAATTATAGAGATCATGAGGAAAAGAAACGTAGAGGGCAGATATTCAGGAGCCCTAAACACCTATAATAAGAGTTCCTATTATTAAATAAGAGAAAAAGTAGGAAGAAAAGGCAATGCTTATATAAGTAATAGAAAATAGTTTTTCAAAACTGAAAAAGTATTGTGTGCAGTTTGAAATATCATTTAATTTCAAAGTAGCAGTAAAGAAAAAGACATATGCCTTAGCATGTTCTGTCAATATTCAAAACCAAATAGTGGAAAGAAAATTTTGCAAAAACATTAAAAAAAACACAAAATTCATATAAAGGTAAAATAATCAGATGAGCATTGGACCAATATTTAAAACAGTGGCCTATGGGCTAAATCCTATTGCTGCCTGTTTTTGTAAAGTTTTATTGAATCACAGCACATTTATTCTTTTACATATTATCTATGACTGCTTTTGTGCCACAACTGTGGTGTGAATAGTAAAAATAGAGACTGATCTGCAAATCCAAACTTATTATTATCTGAACCTTTACATAAAAATATTGCTGATAGTTAGACAATAATGGAAAAATGATGTTTGCTCTATTGAACTAAAAAGACGTTGAACTTGGAATGTTATTCCCAGCCAAGATATCATTCACATATGGGATTTAAAAATATAGGATATTAATAATCAAGTGCCCATAAGAAGAAATGACCTGAGGAAGAACATTAAACATCAAATAAATTGAAACTGAAATCTCAATGCAGGGAAAGAATTAGATCATCAGGAAATCATAGGTTAAGATATAGTTAAATCTATACTGATTATGAGATATTACTATATATAATATAATTATTAAATATAGATTTGTGAAATAGAAAAGACATATTGCAAGGAGAAATATAATAATAATATAGTTATATAAAAGAACTGAAATATTTCAGCAAAACCCAGGAGCTGTAAAATATCAAGAAAGGGGGGCTATAAAAACATTCTAAACTTCTGTGTAGGGGATGAGAGTCATGATAGGGAAAAATAAAAGGCTTTTGTTATATGTAATAATAGATAAATGAGTGTGATTAATACTGCAAGGAAAGCAACCACAGGAATGGAATGTCAATTAATCAGTGCAATTTCTGACTTAACAAGGGAAAGAGTAGAATGAATAGTAAATAAATGAAGTAAGTTAAAATCAGGAAAAATAAATGAAGACGTAGCAAAGTAAATTAACTGGCAGACACTAAATAGAGTGGTATCAATGTTCATACTACCTGTAAGTAGATAGACCTTTCAGACTGAACAAAATGTAAACATTTGGTTATATATTACTTGCAAAAACACTTTAAACAAAGCAATAAAAAAGTTTGAAAACAAAGGATGGGAAAATAGATACTAGACAAATGCAAACAAAACAAAGGAGTATTTGACTTAATACCAGAGAAAGTGGGATTGAAGGTTAAAACTACTGAAGAGGATACTGATGTACATTACACAAAGATAAAAGGAACAATTTATGAAGAATATATAAAAGTCATAAAGTTGCATGCACCAGGAAGATAGCAGCTAAATATATAAAGCAAAATATTAGAAATGCACATTGACCTTGATAAAAATGCAATTATGGGAGATTTTATTACATCACACTCAAGAATTGCACAGATATAATAGACAAAAAGTAAGTGAGGGCATAGAGGCATAGAATAATACTCAATAAACTAGATTTTATGTGTGGGTGTACAGACACACAATATGTACATCATTGCATCCTGCAAGAAGAGAAAAGACAATTTTCCTTATATTCAGGGCATATTTGCCATAATCATTCACATCCTATCCATAAATAATCTTAAAATATTTTCAAAAAGAGAAAATTTATAGTCTACAATCTCTGATCATAATCCAACGTAATTTTAATATAAAAATCCTTCAAATATTAATTTCTTACTAATTAAAGATTGTCTGCCTTCATAATTCTTAGGGCTGAAGAAAAGTCAAAACTAAAATTACAAACAGTCTAGGAGATGAAGAAAAGGCAAATAAGCACTTCTATGGTGGTTAGGATTATTTGGATATAAGTATCAGAGAGACCAGAGTCAAACTGTTTTAACAATAATCTCCTGCCGGCAGGAATAGAGATGTAGACATAGAGAACGGACTTGAGGACACAAGGGAGAAAGGGGAGGCTGGGACAAAGTGAGACAGTAGCATTGATGCATATACACTACCAAGTGTGAAATAGATAGCTAGTGGGAAGCTGCTGCATAGCACAGGGAGATCAGCTGGGTGCTTTGGAACTACATAGAGTTGTGGGATGGGGAGGGTGGGAGGGAGTCTCAAGAGGGAAGGGATATATGTATACATATAACTGATTCACTTTGTTGTACAGCAGAAGCTAACACAACATTGTAAAGCAATTATAATCCAATAAAGATGTAAATAATGATGATGATGATAATAATAATAATGATAATCTCCTATAACAAGGAATCCTGAGTTGGGACATTTCAAGAGTTTTTTTTTTTTTTTTTTTTTTAACGTCTTTATTGGAGTATAATTGCTTTACAATGGTGTGTTAGTTTCTGCTTTATAACAAAGTGAATCAGTTATACATATACATATGTTCCCATATTTCTTCCCCCTTGCATCTCCCTCCCTCCCAGCCTCCCTATTCCACCCATCTAGGTGGTCACAAACCACCGAGCTGATCTCCCTGTGCTATGCGGCTGCTTCCCACTAGCTATCTATTTTATGTTTGGTAGTGTATATATGCCAATGCCAGTCTCTCACTTTGTCTCAGCTTACCCTTCCCCCTCCCCGTATCCTCAAGTCCATTCTCTAATAGGTCTGTGTCTTTATTCCAGTCTTACCGCTAGGTTCTTCATGACCTTTTTTTTTTTTTCTTATATTCCATATATATGTGTTAGCATACTGTATTTGTTTTTCTCTTTCTGATATACTTCACTCTGTATGACAGACTGTAGGTCCATCCACCTCACTACAAATAACTCAATTTCGTTTCTTTTTATGGCTGAGTAATATTCCATTGTATATATCTGCCACATCTTCTTTAAACATTCATCTATTGATGGACACTTAGGTTGCTTCCATGTCCTGACTATTGTAAATAGAGCTGCAATGAACATTTTGGTACATGACTCTTTTTGAATTATGGTTTTCTCAGGGTATATGCCCAGTAGTGGGATTGCTGGGTGTTATGGTAGTTCTACTTTTAGTTTTTTAAGGAACCTCCATACTGTTCTCCATAATGGCTGTATCAATTTACATTCCCACCAACAGTGCAAGAGGGTTCCCTTTTCTCCACACCCTCTCCAGCATTTATTGTTTGTAGATTTTTTGATGATGGCCATTCTGACCGGTGTGAGATGATATCTCATTGTAGTTTTCATTTGCATTTCTCTAATGATTAGTGATGTTGAGCATCCTTTCATGTGTTTGTTGTCAATCTGTATATCTTCTTTGGAGAAATGTCTATTTAGGTCTTCTGCCCAATTTGTTTGTTTTTTTGTCTGATATTGAGCTACATGAGTCGCTTGTAAATGGTGGAAATTAATAATTTGTCAGTTGCTTTGTTGGCAAATGTTTTATCCCATTCTGAGGATTGTCTTTTCTTCTTATTTATGGTTTCCTTTGCTATACAAAAGCTTTTAAGTTTCATTAGGTCCCATTTGTTTATTTTTGTTTCTATTTCCATTTCTTTAGGATCTTGTTGTGATTTATGTCATAGAGTTTTCTACCTATGTTTTCCTCTAAGAGTGTTATAGTGTCTGGCTTTACATTTACGTCTTTAATCCATTTTAAGTTAATTTTTGTGTATAGTGTTAGGGAGTGTTCTAATTTCTTTCTTTTACATGTAGCTGCCCAGTTTTCCCAGCACCACTTATTGAAGAGGCTGTCTTTTCTCCAGTCTATATTCTTGCCACCTTTATCAAAAATAAAGTGACCATATGTGTGTGGGTTTATCTCTGGGCTTTGTATTCTGTTCCATTGATCTATATTTCTGTTTTTGTGCCAGTACTATATGGTCTTAATTACTGAAGTTTTGTAGTATACTCTGAAGTCAGCGAGCCTGATTCCTCCTGCTCTGTTTTTCTTTCTCAAGATTGCTTTGGCTATTCGGGGTCTTTTGTATTTCCATACAAATTGTGAAAATTTTTGTTCTAGTTCTGTGAAAAATGCCTGTGGTAGTTTGATAGGGATTACATTGAATCTGTAGACTGCTTTGGGTAGTATAGTCATTTTCACAATGTTGATTCTTCCAATCCAAGAACATGATATATCTTTCCATCTATTTGTATCATCTTTAATTTCTTTCATCAGTGTCTTATAATTTTCTGCATACAGGTCTTTTGTCTCCTTAGGTAGGTTTATTTCTAGATATTTTATTTTATTTTTTTGCAGTGGTAAATGGGAGTGTTTTATTAAATTTCATTTTCAGATTTTTCATCATTAGTGTATAGGAATGCAAGAGATTTCTGTGCATTAATTTTGTATCCTGCTACTTTACCAAATTCATTGATTATCTCTAGTAGTTTTCTGGTAGCATCTTTAGGATTCTCTATATATAGTAATCCGCAAACAGTGACAGCTTTACTTCTTCTTTTCCAATTTGGATTCCTTTTATTTCTTTTGCTTCTCTGATTGCTGTGGCTAAACCTTCCAAAACTATGTTGAATAATAGTGGTGAGAGTGGGCAACCTTGTCTTGTTCCTGATCTTATTGGAATTGGTTTCAGTTTTTCACCATTGAGGACGATGTTGACTATGGGTTTGTCATATATGGCCTTTATTATGTTGATGAAACTTCCTTCTATGTCTACTTTCTGCAGGGTTTTTATCTTAAATGGGTGTTGAATTTTGTCAAAAGCTTTCTCTGCATCTATAGAGATGATCATATGGTTTTTCTTCTTCAACTTGTTAATATGGTGTATCACACTGATTGATTTGCATACATTGAAGAATCCTTGCATTCCTGGGATAAACCCCACTTGATCATAGCGTATGATCCTTTTAATTTGCTGTTGGATTCTGTTTGCTAGTATTTTGTTGAAGATTTTTGCATCTATGTTCATCAGTGATATTGGCCTGTAGTTTTCTTTCTTTGTGATATCTTTGTCTGGTTTTGGTATCAGGGTGATGGTGGCCTCGTAGAATGAGTTTGGGAGTGTTCCACCCTCTGCTATATTTTAGAAGAGTTTGAGAAGGATAAGTGTTAGCTCTTCTCTAAATGTTTGATAGAATTCGCCTGTGAAGCCATCTGGTCCTGGGCTTTTGTTTGTTGGAAGATTTTTAATCACAGTTTCAATTTCAGTGCTTGTGATTGGTCTGTTCATATTTTCTGTTTCTTCCTGGTTCAGCCTCGGCAGGTTATGCATTACTAAGAATTTGTCCATTTCTTCCAGGTTGTCCATTTTATTGGCATAGAGTTGCTTGTAGTAATCTCTCATGATCCCTTGTATTTCTGCGGTGTCAGTTGTTATTTCTCCTTTTTCATTTCTAATTCTATTGATTTGATTCTTCTCCCTTTTTTTCTTGATGAGTCTGGCTAATGGTTTATCAATTTTGTTTATCTTCTCAAAGAACCAACTTTTAGTTTTATTGATCTTTGCTATAGTTTCCTTCATTTCTTTTTCATTTATTTCTGATCTGATCTTTATGATTTCTTTCCTTCTGCTAACTTTGAGTTTTTTTGTTCTTCTTTCTCTAATTGTTTTAGGTGCAAGGTTTAAGTTCTTTATTTCAGCTGTTTCCTGTTTCTTAAGGTAGGATGGTATGCTATAAACTTCCCTCTTAGAACTGCTTTTGCTGCATCCCATAGGTTTTGGGTCATTGTGTTTCTATAGTCATTTGTTTCTAGGTATTTTTTAATTTTCTCTTTGATTTCTTCAGTGATCACTTGGTTATTAAGTAGTGTATTGTTTAGCCTGCATGTGTTTGTATTTTTACAGATCTTTTCCTGTAATTGATATCTAGTCTCATAGCATTGTGGTAGGAAAAGATACTTGATACAATTTCAATTTTCTTAAATTTATCAAGGCTTGATTTGTGACCCAAGATATGACCTATCCTGGAGAATGTTCCATAAGCACTTGAAAAAAATGTGTATTCTGTTGTTTTTGGGTGTAATGTCCTATAAATATCAATTAAGTCTATCTTGTTTAATGTGTCATTTAAAGCTTGTGTTTCCTTATTTATTTTCATTTTGGATGATCTGTCCATTGGTGAAAGTGGGGTGTTAAAGTCCCCTACTATGATTGTGTTACTGTTGATTTCCCCTTTTATGTCTGTTAGTATTTGCCTTATGTATTGAGGTGCTCCTATGTTGGGTTCATAAATATTTACAATTGTTATATCTTCTTCTTGGATCAATCCCTTAATCATTATGTAGTGTCCTTCTTTGTCTCTTGTAATAGTCTTTATTTTAAAGTCTATTTTGTCTGATATGAGAATTGCTAC
Source organism: Balaenoptera borealis (assembly GCF_965194805.1). Taxonomy (NCBI): domain Eukaryota; kingdom Metazoa; phylum Chordata; class Mammalia; order Artiodactyla; family Balaenopteridae; genus Balaenoptera; species Balaenoptera borealis. Next base: position 29,479,073 of record NC_138875.1, read on the forward strand.
TCCAGCTTTCTTTTGATTTCCATTTGCATGGAATATCTTTTTCCATCCCCTTACTCTCAGACTGTATGTGTCCGTAGGTCTGAAGTGGGTCTCTTGTAGACAGCATATATACGGGTCTTGTTTTTGTATCCATTCAGCCAGTCTGTGTCTTTTGGTGGGAGCATTTAATCCATTTACATTTAAGGTAATTATCAATATGTATGTTCCTATTCCCATTTTTTAAATTGTTTTGGGTTTGTTATTGTAGGTGTTTTCCTTCTCTTGTGTCTCTTGCCTAGAGAAGTTCCTTTAACATTTGTTGTAAAGCTGATTTGGTGGTGCTGAACTATCTCAGCTTTTGCTTGTCTGTAAAGGTTTTAGTTTCTCCATCAAATCTGAATGAGATCCTTGCTGTGTAGAGTAATCTTGGTTGTAGGTTTTTCTCCTTCATCACTTTAAATATGTCCTGCCACTTCCTTCTGGTATGCAGAGTTTCTGCTGAAAGATCAGCTGTTAACATTATGGGGATTCCCTTGTGTGTTATTTGTTGTTTTTCCCTTGCTGCTTTTAATATCTTTTCTTTGTACTTAATTTTTGATAGTTTGATTAATATGTGTCTTGGCGTGTTTCTCCTTGGATTTATCCTGTATGGGACTCTCTGTGCTTCCTGGACTTGATTACCTATTTCCTTTCTCATATTAGGGAAGTTTTCAACTATAATCTCTTCAAATATTTTCTCAGTCCCTTTCTTTTTCTCTTTTTCTTCTGGGACCCCTGTAATTCGAATGTTGGGACATTTAATGTTGTCCCAGAGGTCTCTGAGACTGTCCTCAGTTCTTTTCATTCTTTTTTCTTTATCCTGCTCTGCAGTAGTTATTTCCACCATTTTATCTTCCAGGTCACTTATCCATTCTTCTGCCTCAGTTATTCTGCTCTTGATCCCATCTAGAGTGTTTTTACTTTCATTTATTGTGTTGTTCATCATTGCTTGTTTCCTCTTTAGTTCTTCTCGGTCTTTGTTAAATGTTTCTTGCATTTTCTCTATTCTATTTCCAAGATTTTGGATCATCTTTACTATCATTATTCTTAATTCTTTTTCAGGTAGACTGCCTATTTCCTCTTCATTTGTTAATCTGGTCGGTTTTCACCTTGCTCCTTCATCTGCTGTGTGTTTTTCTGTCTTTTCATTTTGCTTATCTTACTGTGTTTAGGGTCTCTTTTTCACAGGCAGCAGGTTTGTAGTTCCCGTTGTTTTCGGTGTCTGTCCCCAGTGGCTAAGGTTGGTTCAGTGGGTTTTGTAGGCTTCCTGGTGGAGGGGACTAGTGCCTGTGTTCTGGTGGATGAGGCTGGATCTTATCTTTCTCGTGGGCAGGTCCACGTCTGATGGTGTGTTTTGGGGTGTCTGTGGCCTTAATATGATTTTAGGCAGCCTCTCTGCTATTGGGTGGGGTTGTGTTCCTGTCTTGTTAGTTGTTTGGCATAGGGTGTCCAGCAATGTAGCTTGCTGGTCGTTTTGTGAAGCTGGGTCTTGGTGTTGAGATGGAGATGTCCTGGAGATTTTAGCCATTTGATATTACATGGAGCTAGGAGGTTTCTTGTGGACCAGTGTCCTGAAGTTGGGTCTCCCACCTCAGAGGCACAGCACTGACTCCTGGCTGGAGCACCAAGAGCCTTTCATCCACCCAGCTCAGAATAAAAGGGAGAAAAAATAGAAAGAAAGAAAGAAAGAGGATAAAATAAAATAAAATAAAATAAAATAAAATAAAAAGTTATTAAAATTAAAAATAAAAAAAATTATTAAGAATAAAATTTTAAAAGTAACAGAAAAAAAGATAAAGAAATGGACGGACAGAACCCTAGGACAAACGGTGAAAGCAAAGCTATACAGACAAAATCTCACACAGAAGCATACACATAGACACTCACAAAAAGAGGAAAAGGGGACAAAATAATATACCTTGCTCCCAAAATCCACCTCCTCAATTTGGGATGATTTGTTGTCTATTCAGGTATTCCACAGATGCAGGGTACATCAAGTTGATTGTGGAGCTTTAATCTGCTGCTTCTGAGGCTGCTGGGAGAAATTTCCCTTTCACTTCTTTGTTCGCAGAGCTCCCGGGTTTCAGCTTTTGATTTGGCCCCGCCTCTGCGTGTAGGTCACCTGAGGGCGTCTGTTCTTTGCTCAGACAGGATGTAGTTAATGGAGCAGCTGATTCAGGGCCTCTGGCTCACTCAGGCAGGTGAGAGGGAGGTTTACCCAGTGCGGGGCAAGCCTGTGGCAGCAGAGGCTGGCGTGACGTTGCACCGGCCTGAGGTGCGCCATGTGTTCTCCTGGGGAAGTTGTCCCTGGATCACGGGACCTGGCAGTGGTGGGCTGCACAGGCTCCTGGGAGGGGAGGTGTGGATAGTGACCTGTGCTCGCACACAGGTTTCTTGCTGGCTGCAGCAGCAACCTTAATGTCTCATGCCCGTCTCTGGGGTCCGCTCTGATAGCCATGGCTCGCGCTTGTCTCTGGAACTCCTTTAAACAGCTCTCTTAATCCCCTCTCCTCAGGCCCCAGGAAAGAGGCAAGAAAAAGTTTCTTGCCTCTTCGGCAGGTCCAGACTTTTTCCCAGACTCTCTCCCAGCTAGCCGTGGCACACTAGCCCCCTTCAGGCTGTGTTCACGCTGCCAACACCAGTCCTCTCCTTGCGATCTGATGGAAGCCCCAGCCTCAGTTCCCAGCCCCTGCCTGCCCCGGTGGGTGAGCAGACAAGCCTCTCGGGCTCATGAGTGCTGGTCGGCACTGATCCTCTGTGCGGGAATCTCTCTGCTTTGCCCTCTGCACCCCTGTTGCTGCGTTCTCCTCTGTGGCTCCGAAGCTTCCCCCCTCCGCCACCCACAATCTCCGCCCGTGACGGGGCTTCCTAGTATGTGGAAAGCTTTACTCTTTCACAGTTCCCTCCCACTGGTGCAGGTCCCATCCCTATTCTTTTGTCTCTATTTTTTCTTTTTTCTTTTGCCCTACCCAGGTACGTGGGGAGTTTCTTGCCTTTTGGGAAGTCTGAGGTCTTCTGCCAGCGTTCAGTGGGTGTTCTATAGGAGCAGTTCCACGTGTAGATGTATTTCTGATGTATCTGTGGGGAGGAAGGTGATCTCCGTGTCTTACTCTTCCACCATCTTCTCAAATCCTCCATTTCAAGAGTTTTAACAAGGAATCCTGAAATGTGATGTTTCAAAGGATACTTCAGCTGCTCAAGTACCTCATCAGGGCCCTATGTTTCTTCCAATTGATCTGCCATGCCATTCTCAGTTTGCTGGATTTGTTCTCAGTCCCCTCTCCTCATATTTACAAGAGAGAAGTTTCATTTCCAGGTACGGTATTCAAATATGCCACCATCCTTTGGGTGAAGAGAGCATTTCTTTTAAAATATCTCTTTATAAGAACAAATAAACTTTTGCTCAAAATCCCCTAGTAGATATCCATTCACATCTCATTACCATAATTTGGTCATATGCCCAAGTACAGAGTAATCACAGGTAAAAGTGAATTTGATCCACAATTTACTGACAGTAATTAGGATGACTTGACTGGGTTAAATGGGTCTAATGGAAGAATGTGTGTTTCATATGTGTGTTTCATAGACACCTCAAAATATTTATAAAACTTCTTACCACAACTGATAGAAAACATGTAAAACTTTTAAAATTTATAACTTTAAAGTTAATAAGTTCATGCTAAAATTTTTTAAATAGTGCAATATATAAATCAAAAGACACCATAAAGATAATAAAAATAAAAAAGATGAAAATTAATGAAACATAAAATTAAAAATCAAAATGAAAGATTAACACTACCCCAAAGTTATTCTAGAGCCAAAGTTTCACAGCTGAACTCTATTTAACAATTGAAGAACAGAAAATTCTAATGTTCTATAAATTATCCCACACTATGAGTGGGATACCAAACTTTAATAAAAGTCATATATTAAAAAAATTGTATAAATCAGTCTTATTTAGGAATATATATGTAAAATTCCCACTAAAAATGGACAAATAGAATCCAGACAGATATCAAAGAATAATATATTTCAAAAAGAGGATTTATTCTAGTAATAAATCCTGTGATAGACACAGTGAACCTGTGTCTAGAAGGCTACCAATATAATTAATGAATAAAAAATCTATGATTATACAAATAGTTGCTAATGAAAGTTATCCAGTAATCATAAAACAAAACCCAATTCCCTGATATACTCACAAGACTTATCTAAAATAAAGTGATTATTTATAAAAATAAAGTGATGGAAAAACTTATACAAGGCAATACTATCACAAGTAAATAAGATTTTTAAAAATAGCTAACAATTAGAATTCACATAAAAAAGCATTAATCAAGAAAAAAAGGCACTTTATAAAAACTAAATTATGACTACCACTGCACCAAATAACAACAGCAACACACACAAAGCTAAACTACATGAAACATAGGGAGAAATAGAAATGTAGGGAGAATTGCACTGGTAGTCTGAAACCTTATTTCACAGCTTTCACTCCATGACAGAGCATGTATAGTAAAAAGAAAAAAAAAAATGGTGAGTATTAATAATGTAATTAATAAGCTAAATTTATATAATCTAATAATATATAATAATATAAATTTTCAATTATATTATGTAGTATAATAAACATCTATGATATGTACATTTATTTTATATAAATAAAATTACATGTAATAAATATATATGCATATCATTATATATAACAAACTCTGTACCCTGAAAATAGAGGTTACAGCTTTGTCTTTTCAAATTTCATGAACATGATAAAAATTGAATATATATATTATACCACAAAGAAAACTTTGGTAAATTTTAAAAATTAGAAATATTAAATATCATCTTTTCTATTCAAAAGAAAATGAAAATTGAAATTAACAGAATCAAAAAGCCAATAGGATCCTCAACTAGAAATCAGTAAATTATGTCTACAAAAATAACTATTCAACTCTTAGGTCAAAGTGGAAGAAGAAATTGTCTTTGTGAAGTTTCTAAAAAATTGTTGAATGTATTAAAAGCATTAAATACTACTGTCTATCAAATGTGGATTTGAAGGTACTAAAAAAATAGTTTTGTTGTTAAAAAACAGGTAACAATATAAATAATAAATAGACAAGACCAGTTGGTTACCTAGTCAAGAAACAAAGTGGAAAAATTTCAAGTGCAGAAATTTTTAAAAAAGAAAAATTCAATTTAAATTCAAAAATTCAGTTTAAAAGAGAAAAAAATATAAGATAATTTAAAATACCATACAATACTGTATGCTCAACTGTATGTAAATAAATTCAAAGACCTGGAAAAAATGGATAATATTGGAGGAAAATATAATTTACTTTACTATGTCAACTGCTAACTCCCACAAAAGACCACTGAATAACCTGTTGATTAAGCGAAGCTAAGTTCATTAAACGATTGCAGTAAGGAAGAACACAACCATGACGGAGGCTTTGTAGTATCTCACAATGGAGAGGCCTAGGGTTTTGGAGTCTGGGATCAAGTGTTTTAAGATGGGTCTATCAAGGTAGGTAACTCTTTGAGATTGGGGTAAATTCATGATGTGATATATTAGGATTGGTGAACACAATGCAATGAGAGTAGAGAAACAAGTCTTGATCAGTAAACTGTTCTTTATTAAGCAAAATGCTTGCCTAGATAAACAATCTATTGTTTATCAGAATAGCTATTTGACAAGGTGAGTAAACTGGACAAAATGGTTTTCAGGCATTTCTGTAAGCAAATAATCAAGTTATTTATTGATTTATATTTTTATCTTCCTGGGAAAGAAATTTCTTATACCAATAGTAAAGTCAGACTGACGTAAGTGGTCTTGGATCTCAGTGCTGGTAATTACTATGTGGAAGCAAGTGGATTCAGTTCTTAACCAAAACTATCCCAGAAGAGAGAGAACTTTTTACCAGACTCCTTTCCAATTCTGAACAAGAAACCATGGGGAAAAAGCAATATTTTCTACTGGTTTCACATTTAAAGAATGGGTATGAGAGAGCAGCAAGATGGCGGAAGAGTAAGACGTGGAGATCACCTTCCTTCCCAAAGATACAGTAGAAATACATCTACACGTGGAACTGCTCCTACAGAACACCCACTGAACGCTGGCAGAAGACGTCAGACCTCCGAAAAGGCAAGAAAATCCCCACGTACTTGGGTAGGGCAAAAGAAAAAAGAAATAACAGAGACAAAAGAATAGGGACAGGACCTGCACCAGTAGGAGGGAGCTGTGAAGGAGGAAAGGTTTCCACACACTAGGAAGCCCCTTCACGGGCAGAGACTGCGGGTGGCAGAGGGGGGAAGCTTCAGAGCCACGGAGGAGAGCGCAGCCACAGGGGTGTGGAGGGCAAAGTGGAGAGATTCCCTCACGGAGGATCAGTGCCAAGTAGCACTCACCAGCCCGAGAGGCTTGTCTGCTCAGCTGCTGGGGCGGGCGGGGGCTGGGAGCTGAGGCTCGGGCTTCCGTGCTAGCCGGGGGGAGGGAGTCTGGGAGAAAGTCTGCAGCTGCCGAAGAGGCAGGAGACATTTTCTTGCCTCTTTGTTTTGCGGCACGCAAGGAGAGGGGATTCAGAGCACCGCCTAAACGAGCTGCAGAGACGGGCGCAAGCCGCGGCTATCAGCGCGAACCACAGAGACGGGCGCGAGCCGCGGCTACCAGCGCGGACTCCAGAGACAGGCAGGAGACGCTAAGGCTGCTGCTGCCACCACCAAGAAGCCTGTGTGCAAGCATAGGTCACTCTCCACACCGCCCCTCCCGGAAGCCGGTGCAGCCCTCCACTGCCAGGCTCCTGTGATCCGGGAACAACTTCCCCGGGAGAACGCATGGCGTGCCTCAGGCTGCTGCAACGTCACGCCGGCCTCTGCCACCGCAGGCTCGCCCCACCTCCTCTGTACCGCTCCCTCCCCCCGGCCTGAGTGAGCCAGAGCCCCGAAGCAGTTGCTCCTTTAGACCCATTCTGTCTGGGCAGGGAACAGACGCCCTCAGGCGACCTACATGCAGAGGCGGGTCCAAATCCAAAGCTGAACCCTGGGAGCTGTATGAACAAAGAAGAGAAGGGGAAATCTCTCCCAGCAGCCTCAGAAGCAGCGGATTAAAGCTCCACAAACCACTTGATGTGCATGCATCTGTTGAATACCTGAATAGACAATGAATCATCCCAAATTCAGGAGGTGGACTTTGGGAGCAGGATATATTAATTTTTCCCCTTTTCCTTTTTTTGTGAGTTTATATGTGTATGCTTCTGGGTGATATTTTGTCTCTATAGCTTTGCTTTAACCATTAGTCCTAGGGTTAGGTCCGTCCGTGGTTTTTTTTTTTTTTTTTACTTAAAAATTTTTTTTCCTAATAAATGTTTTCTTAATAATTTTTTCCTTATTTTCTATTTTTATAAATTAAAAAAAATTTTAAAAAGTTTTTTCATATTTTTTATTTAAAAAAAATTTTTCTTAATAATTTTTTTCTTATTTTTTATCATAAAAAATTAATAAATCTATTTTTAAAAATTAAAAAAAATTTTTCTTAATAAATTTATGCTGAATAATTTTCGTTCTTATTTTTTATTATAATAGCTTTATTTTATTTCATTTTATCCTCTTTCTTTCTTTCTTTCTATTTTTTTCTCCCTTTTATTCTGAGCTGTGTGGATGAAAGGCTCTTGGTGCTCCAGCCAGGCATCAGGGCTGTGCCTCTGAGGTGGGAGAGCCAACTACAGGACACTGGTCCACAAGAGACCTCCCAGCTCCACGTAATACCAAATGGCAAAAATCTCTCAGAGATCTCCAACTCAACATCAAGACCCAGCTTCATTCAACGACCAGCAAGCTACAGTGCTGGACACCCTATGCCAAACAACTAGCAAGACAGGAACACAGCCCCATCCATTAGCAGAGAGGCTGCCTAAAATCATAATAAGGCCACAGACACCCCTAAACACACCACCAGATGTGGACGTGACCACCAGAAAGACAAGATCCAGCCTCATCCACCAGAACACAGGCACTAGTCCCCTCCACCAGGAAGCCTACAAAACCCACTGAACCAACCTTAGCCACTGGGGACAGATACCAAAAACAACGGGAACTACAAACCTGCAACCTGTGATAAGGAGACCCCAAACACAGTAAGATAAGCAAAATGAGACGACAGAAAAACACACAGCAGATGAAGGAGCAGGGTCAAAACACACTAGACTTAACAAATGAAGAGGAAATAGGCAGTCTACCTGAAAAAGAATTCAGAATAATGATAGTAAGGATGATCCAAAATCCTGGAAATAGAATAGACAAAATGCAAGAAGCATTTAACAAGGACGTAGAAGAACTAAAGAGGAATCAAGCAATGATGAAAAACACAATAAATGAAATTAAAAATACTCTAGATGGGATCAATAGCAAAATAACTGAGGCAGAAGAAAGGATAAGTGACCTGGAAGATAAAATGGTGGAAATAACTACTGCAGAGCAGGATAAAGAAAAAAGAATGAAAAGAACTGAGGACAGTCTCAGAGACCTCTGGGACAGCATTAAACGCACCAACATTCGAATTATAGGGGTCCCAGAAGAAGAAGAGAAAAAGAAAGGGACTGAGAAAATATTTGAAGAGATTATAGTTGAAAACTTCCCTAATATGGGAAAGGAAATAGTTAATCAACTCCTGGAAGCACAGAGAGTCCCATACAGGATAAACCCAAGGAGAAACACGCCAAGACACATATTAATCAAACTGTCAAAAATTAAATATAAGGAAAACATATTAAAGGCAGCAAGGGAAAAACAACAAATAACACACAAGGGAATCCCCATAAGGTTAACAGCTGATCTTTCAGCAGAAACTCTGCAAGCCAGAAGGGAGTGGCAGGATATACTTAAAGTCATGAAGGAGAAAAACCTACAACCAAGGTTAATCTACCCAGCAAGGATCTAATTCAGATTTGATGGAGAAATTAACAACTTTACAGACAAGCAAAAGCTGAGAGAGTTCAACACCACCAAACCAGCTTTACAACAAATGCTAAAGGAACTTCTCTAAGCAAGAAACACAAGAGAAGGAAAACACCTACAATAACAAACCCAAAATATTTAAGAAAATGGGAATAGGAACATACATATCGATAATTACCTTAAATGTAAATGGATTAAATGCTCCCACCAAAAGACACAGACTGGTTGAATGGATACAAAAACAAGACCCATATATATGCTGTCTACAAGAGACCCACTTCAGACCTAGAGACACATACAGACTGAAAGTGAGGAGATGGAAAAAGATATTCCATGCAAATGGAAATCAAAAGAAAGCTAGAGTAGCAATTCTCATATAAGACAAAATAGACTTTAAAATAAAGACTATTACAAGAGACAAAGAAGGACACTATATAATGATCAAGGGATCGATCCAAGAGGAAGCTATAACAATTGTAAATATTTATGCACACAAACTAGGAGCACCTCAATACATAAGGCAAATACTAACAGCCATAAAAGGGGAAATCAACAGTAACACAATCATAGTAGGGGACTTTAACACCCCACTTTCACGAATGGACAGATCATCCAAAATGAAAATAAATAAGGAAACACAAGCTTTAAATGATACATTAAACAAGATGGACTTAATTGATATTTATAGGACATTCCACTCAAAAACAACAGAATACACATTTCTCTCAAATGCTCATGGAACATTCTCCAGGATAGATCATATCTTGGGTCACAAATCAAGCCTTGGTAAATTTAAGAAAATTGAAATCATATCAAGTATCTTTTCTGACCACAACACTATGAGACTATATATCAATTACAGGAAAATATCTGTAAAAAATACAAGCACATGGACGTTAAACAATACACTACTTAATAACGAAGTGATCACTGAAGAAATCAAAGGGGAAATAAAAAAATACCTAGAAACAAATGACAATGGAGACATGACGACCCAAAATCTATGGGTTGCAGCAAAAGCAGTTTTAAGAGGGAAGCTTACAGCAATACAAGCCTACATCAAGAAACAGGAAACATCTCGATTAAACAACCTAACATTGCACCTAAAGCAATTAGAGAAAGAAGAGCAAAAAAACCCCAAAGCTAGCAGAAGGAAGGAAATCATAAAGATCAGATCAGAAATAAATGAAAAACAAATGAAGGAAACAATAGCAAAAATCAATGAAACTAAAAGCTGGTTCTTCAAGAAGATAAACAAAATTGATAAACCATTAGCCAGACTCATCAAGAGAAAAAGGGAGAAGACTCAAATCAATAGAATTAGAAATGAAAAAGGAGAAGTAACAAATGACAGTGCAGAAATACAAACGATCATGAGAGATTACTACAAGCAACTCTATGCCAATAAAATGGACAACCTAGAAGAAATGGACAAATTCTTAGAAATGCACAACCTGCCGGGGCTGAAACAGGAAGAAACAGAAAATATGAACAGACCAATCACAAGCGCTGAAATTGAAACTGTGATTAAAAATATTCCAACAAACAAAAGCCTAGGACCAGATGGCTTCACAGGCGAATTCTATCAAACATTTAGAGAAGACCTAACACCTATCCTTCTCAAATTCTTCCAAAATATTGCAGAGGGAGGAACACTCCCAAACTCATTCTACGAGGCCAGCTTCACCCTGATACCAAAACCAGACAAAGATGTCACAAAGTAAGAAAACTACAGGCCAATATCACTGATGAACATAGATGCAAAAATCCTCAACAAAATACTAGCAAACAGAATCCAAAAGCACATTAAAAGGACTATACACCATGATCAAGTGGGGTTTATTCCAGGAATGCAAGGATTCTTCAATATAAGCAAATCAATCAACGTGATACATCATATTAACAATTTGAAGGAGAAAAATCATATGATCATCTCAACAGATGCAGAGAAAGCTTTTGACAAAATTCAACACCCATTTATGATAAAAGCCCTGCAGAAAGTAGGCATAGAGGGAACTTTCCTCAACATAATAAAGGCCATATATGACAAACCCACAGCCGACATTGTCCTCAATGGTGAAAAACTGAAACCATTTCCACTAAGATCAGGAACAAGACAAGGTTGCCCACTCTCACCACTACTATTCAACATAGTTTTGGAAGTGTTAGCCACAGCAATCAGAGAAGAAAAAGAAATAAAAGGAATCCAAATTGGAAAAGAAACAGTAAAGCTGTCACTGTTTGCAGATGACATGATTCTATACATAGAGAATCCTAAAGATTCTACCAGAAAACTACTAGAGCTAATTAATGAATTTGGTAAAGTAGCAGGATACAAAATTAATGCACAGAAATCTCTTGCATTCCTATATACTAATGATGAAAAATCTGAAAGTGAAATTAAGAAAACACTCCCGTTTACCACTGCAACAAAAAGAATAAAATATCTAGGAATAAACCTCCCTAAGGAGACAAAAGACCTGAATGCAGAAAATTATCGGACACTGATGAAAGAAATTAAAGATGACAAAAATAGATGGAGAGATATACCATGTTCTTGGATTGGAAGAATCAACATTGTGAAAATGACTCTACTACCCAAAGCAATCTACAGATTCAATGCAATCCCTATCAAACTACCACAGGCATTTTTCACAGAACTAGAACAAAAAATTTCACAATTTGTATGGAGACACAAAAGACTCCGAATAGCCAAAGCAATCTTGAGAACGAAAATCGGAGCTGGGGGAATCAGGCTCCCTGACTTCAGACTATATTACAAAGCTTCAGTAATCAAGACAGTTTGGTACTGGCACAAAAACAGAAATATAGATCAATGGAACAGGATAGAAAGCCCAGAGATAAACCCACGACATATGGTCACCTTATCTTCGATAAAGGAGGCAAGCATATACAGTGGAGAAAAGATAGCCTCTTCAATAAGTGGTGCTGGGAAAATTGGACAGGTACATGTAAAAGTATGAAATTAGAACACTCCCTGACACCATACACAAAAATAAACTCAAAATCGATTAAAGACCTATGTGTAAGGCCAGACACTATCAAACTCTTAGAGGAAAACATAGGCAGAACACTCTATGACATAAATCACAGCAAGATCCTTTTTGACCCAGCCCCTAGAGAAATGGAAATAAAACCAAAAATAAACAAATGGGACCTAATGAAACTTAAAAGCTTTCGCACAGCAAAGGAAACTATAAACAAGACAAAAAGACAACCCTCAGAATGGGAGAAAATATTTGCAAATGAAGCAACTGACAAAGGATTAATCTCCAAGATTTACAAGCAGCTCATGCAGCTCAATAACAAAAAAACAAACAACCCAATCCAAAAATGGGCAGAAGACCTAAATAGACATTTCTCCAAAGAAGATATACTGATGGCCAACAGACACATGAAAGAATGCTCAACATCATTCATCATTAGAGAAATGCAAATCAAAACTACAATGAGATATCATCTCACACTGGTCAGAATGGCCATCATCAAAAAATCTAGAAACAATAAATGCTGGAGAGGGTGTGGAGAAAAGGGAACACTCTTGCACTGTTGGTTGGAATGTAAATTGATACAGCCACTATGGAGAACAGTATGGAGGTTCCTTAAAAAACTAAAAATAGAACTACCATATGACCCAGCAATCCCACTACTGGGCATATACCCTGAGAAAACCATAATTCAAAAAGCGTCATGTACCAAAATGTTCATTGCAGCTCTATTTACAATAGCCAGGACATGGAAGCAACCTAAGTGTCCATCATCGGATGAATAGATAAAGAAGATGTGGCACATATATACAATGGAATATTACTCAGCCATAAAAAGAAATGAAATGGAGGTATTTGTAATGAGGTGGATGGAGTTAGAGTCTGTCATACAGAGTGAAGTAAGTCAGAAAGAGAAAAACAAATACAGTATGCTAACACATATATATGGACTCTAAGGAAAAAAAAAAAAAAGGTCATGAAGAACCTAGTGGCAAAACGGGAATAAAGACACAGACCTACTAGAGAATAGACTTGAGGATATGGGGAGGGGGTGGGGTGAGATGTGACAGGGTGAGAGAGTGTCATGGACATATATACACTACCAAATATAAAATAGATAGCTAGTGGGAAGCAGCCGCATAGCACAGGGAGATCAGCTCGTTGCTTTGTGACCACCTAGAGGGGTGGGATAGGGAGTGTCGGAGGAAGGGAGATGCAAGAGGGAAGAGACATGGGAACATATGTATATGTATAACTGATTCACTTTGTTATAAAGCAGAAACTAACACACCATTGTAAAGCAATTATACTCCAATAAAGATGTTAAAATAAATAAATAAATAAATAAATAGATAAAGAAAGAAAGAAAGAAAGAAAGAATGGGTAAATTAATGTTATGTAAAATGTTCCAGAAAGTAGGGAAAAAAGCAAATATATCAATTTCTTTTCATGAAAATAGTTTAATATTAATGTTGAGGGGGCTTCCCTGGTGGCGCAGTGGTTGAGAATCTGCCTGCCAATGCAGGGGACACGGGTTCGAGCCCTGGTCTGGGAAGATCCCACATGCTGCGGAGCACCTGGGCCCGTGAGCCACAATTACTGAGCCTGCGCGTATGGAGCCTGTGCTCGGCAACGAGAGGCCGCGATAGTGAGAGGCCCACGCACCGCGATGAAGAGTGGCCCCCGCACCCCCATGAAGAGTGGACCCCGCTTGCCACACCTAGAGAAAGCCCTCGCACAGAAACGAAGACCCAACACAGCCATACATACATACATACATACATAAATAAAAAGAATGTAAGCAGACAAGAATAGCATTAAAAAAAAAAAAAGATACCCTGGGATTTGACAATTACCATATGTTAATTCTCAGAACTTTAAAAAAAATATTAATATTGAAACTGTACAACTGCAAAAATTCCACACACCAACCTTACTTATGTATTTGTGCAAAAATATTAAGGACAACATAGAAAAACAGAATCCAAAAAAACATGAAAAAATGATGATGAAGGAGTGTTTATTCTAAGAATATAATGATAATTCAATATTGATAAGCCTATTAATATAATTTATTTTACCAATAGTCTAAGGAGAAAAATTATGTGAGCATCTGCACAGATGCTGGAAAAGCATTTGACACCAAAAATTCTTATAAAATTTTTCAATAACATAGCAAAAGATGAATGCTGTCTTAATATATCCATCTTATCCTCAAAGCCAGAATCATGCTAATGGGAAAATATTGGAGTTTATTAAAATGTTAAACATATAACTGCCATATAATCCAGTCATTCCACTTTTGATACTCTTCCAAGAGAAATGAAAACAAATGGCCAAACACAGCACCTGCTGTCCTGGAAGTGCCCAAGGACTGCTACACCTACACACCCCATATCAAGGGAATAGCAGCCAGCACACATTGAGGAAAGAGGCAGCAAACATCCAAACTAAAAGCGGCCCCTCAATTCTGGACAAGATGGTGGACTAGAAGGACTTGAGATCACCTCCTCACATGGAAACAACAAAATCACAACTAACTGCCGAACAACCATTGACAAAAAAGATGGGAACCTACCAAAAAAGATCTTTAACATATAAAGACAAAAAAGAAGTCACAATGGAATTTTAGGAGGGGCACTTTTATGACATAATCAAACCCAATATCTGCTGCGTGTGTGACCCACGAACTGGAAAATAATTATATTGCAGAGGTTCTCCCACAAGAGTAATGGTTCTAAGCCTCATGTCAGGCTCCCCAGACTGAGGGTCTGGCATTGGGAGGAGGAATCCCCCCAGAACAGTTGGCTTTGAAAGCCAGCAGGGCTTGAGAGCAGGAGCTCCACAGGGCTGGGGAGAACAGAGCTTTCACTTTTGGAGGGTGCACACAAGGTTTCATGTACAATGGGACCCCACACAAAGCAGTAACTCCATAGGAGCCTGGGTTATACCTACCTGCAGGTCTTGGAGGGTCTCTTGGGGAAGCAGGGGTTGACAATGTCTCACTGGGGTGGGGGCAAGGATGCTGGTGGCAGAGGCCCCAGGCAATAAGGTCATCAGTTGACTTTTCAGTAGAAAGTCTGCAGGCCAGAAAGGAGTGGAACAATATATTTAAAGTGACAAAAGGGAAAAATCTACAACCAAGAATACTCTACCCAGCAAGGCCCTTGTTCAGATTTGACAGAGAAATCAAAAGATTTACAGACAAGAAAAACTAAGAGAAATCAGCACCACCAAACCAGCTTTACAACAAACGTTGGGTTAGCCAAAAAATTCCTTCTGTATTTAAGTAAAAATAAAAGACATATTTTTCATTTTAACCAAGAACTTTATTGAACAACATACCCACCATTTTGTTCCACTACCTTCTGCCGTTTTTCATTTTTCAACTTCATAATTCCATCTTCTCAAAATTTTTTATCTTTTTGAGCAAAGGACTCTTCCAGGTACCTTTTACAGTCTTCCAGGGAATTGAAATTTTTTCCATAGAGAGAATTTTGTAAAGACCAAAATAAATGGAAAACCAAAGGTGCAATGTCTGGTGAATACGGTGGATGAATCAGAAATTCCCTGCCAAGCTGTAACAGTTTTTGCCTGGCCATCAAAGAAACATGCAGTCTTGCATTATCCTTATGGAAGATTATGCATTTTCTGTTGACTAATTCCAGACACTTTTCACCGAATGCTGCTTTCAGTTGGTCTAGCTGGGAGCAGTACTTGTTGGAATTAATTGTTTGGTTTGGCGGAAGGAGCTCATAATAGAGGACTCCCTTCCAATCCCACCATACACACAGCAACACCTTCTTTGGTTGAAGACTGGCCTGTGGTATGGTTGGTGGTGGTTCATTTCACTTTCCACATGATCTGTTCCCTCCTACATTATTGTACAGTATCCACTTTTCATCACCCACCACAATTTTTTAAAAAAACGAAACGTTTTCATTATGTTTAAATAGAGAATCACATGTGGAAATGCGGTCAAGAAGCTTTCTTTCATTTAAATTATGTGGAACCCAAAAATCAAAGCGATTAACATAACCAAGCTGGTGCAAATGATTTTCAACACTTGATTTGGATATTTTGAATATGTCAGCAATCTCACATGTGGTATAATGTTGATTGTTCTCAATTAATGTCTCAATTTGATTGCCATCAACTTCAACTGATCTAGCCAACTGTGGCACATCATCCAGCAAGAAATCTCCAGCACAGAACTTTGCAAACCACTTTTGACACATTTGATCAGTCACGGCACCTTCTCCATACACTGCACAAATCTTTTTTTGTGTGTTTCAGTTGCATTTTTACCTTTCTTGAAACAATAAAGCATAATATGCCAAAAATGTTGCTTTTTGTCTTCCTTCTTCAATATTAAAATGGCTACACAAAAATTCACCAATATTGGTAAGGTTTTTTTTTTTTTTTAATGTAAGCTGATATGATAGCTGTCACAATACAATCTAAAAAAATTGTTTTGAATGAAGTTAAAGAAAACTTAGCACTACTAGAGCCACCTTATGGAAAAAAGCTGAATGAACCTTTTGGTCAACCCAATACTAAAGGAACTTCTCTAGGTGGAAAAGAAAAGGAGGCCACAATTAGAAAGAAGAAAGTTACAAATGGGAAAGCTCACCAGTAAAGGCAAAGATACAGTAAAGGTAGGAAATCATCCACACACAAATATATCAAAACCAACAATCGTGAGAAGAGGAGTACAAATGCAGGATATTGGAAATTATGAGATTAGCAACTTTAAACAGTCTTCTTTGTATATATATATACATATATACATACAAGTCCATATATATATATATGGACTGCTGTAACAAAACCTCATGGGAACCACAAGCCAAAAATCTACAGTAGATAAAAACACACAAAAAAGCAAACCAAGCACAACACTAAAGATAGTCATCAAATCACAAGAGAAGTGAACAAAAGAGTAAGGGAAGAAAAAAGACCTACAAAAACAAATCCAAAACAATTAACAAAATGACAATAGGAACACACATATCAATAATTAACTTAAATGTAAATGGATTAAATGATCCAACCAAAAGATATAGACTGGCTGAATGGATACAGAAACAAGACCCATATATATGCTGTCTACAAGAGACTCACTTCAGATGTAGGGATGCATACAGACTGAAAGTGAGGGGATGGAAAAAGATATTCCATGCAAAATGAAATCAAAAGAAAGCTGGAGTAGCAATACTCATATCAGAAAAAATAAACTTTAAAATAAAGACTGTTAAAAAAGACAAAGAAGAAAACTACATAGTGATTAAGGGAACAATACGAGAAGATATAACAATTGTAAATATACATGCACCCAACAAAGGAGCAACTCAATATATAAGGTTAACAGTCATAAAAGGAGAGACTGACGGTAACACAATAATAATGGGGGATTTTAACAGCCCACTTTCATCAATGGACAGGTTAACCAGAGTGAAAATAAATAAGGAAACACAAGCTTTAAATGAAACAGTAGACCAGATGGACTTAATCAATATTTACGGAACTTTCCATCTGAAAACAGCAGAATACACTTTTTTTCTCAAGTGCACATGGAACATTCTCCAGGATAGATCACATCGTGAGCCACAAGTCAAGCCTTTGTAAATAGAAAAAAGTGAATCATATAAATCACCTTTTCCAACCACAATGTTATAATATTAGAAATCAATTACAGGAAAAAAAAACTGTAAAAAACAAAAACAAATTGAATCTAAACAATATGTTACTAAAAAACCAATGGATCAATGAAGAAATCAAAGTGGAAATAAAAAAAATTCCTAGAAACAAATGACAAAAACACAATGATTCAAAACCTATGGGATGCAGCCTAGCAGTTCTAAAAAGGAAGTTTGTAGCAATACAATCTTACCTCAGAAAACAAGAAAAATCTCAAATAAACAACCTAACATAACACCTAAAACAACTCGAGAAAGAGGAAAAAACAAAACCCAAAGTTAGTAGAAGGAACAAAATCATAAAGATCAGAGCAGAAATAAATGAAATAGAGACAAAGAAAACAATAGAAAAGATAAATGAAACTAATAGCTGGTTCTTTGAAAAGATAAACAAAATTGATAAAACTTTAGCCAGACTCATCAATAAAAAAGGGGAGAGGGCTCAAGTCAATAAAATTAGAAATAAAAAAGGAGAAGGTATAATGGATGGCACAGAAATGCAGATGATCATGAGATTACTACAAAAAACTATGACAATAAAAAGGACAATCTAGGAGAAATGGACACACTCCTAGAAAGGTACAACCTTCAAAGACTGAACCAGGAAGAAAGAGAAAATGTGAACAGACCAATCACAAGTACTAAAATTGAAACAGTGATTTAAAAATTTCCAATGAGCCAAAGTCCAGGACAAGATGGCTTCACAGGCGAATTCTATCAAACATTTAGAGAAGCGTTAACACCAATCTTTCTAAAACTGTTCCCAAAACTTGCAGAGAAAGGAATACTTCCAAATTCATCCTATGAGGCCACCATCACCCTGATACCAAAACCAGAAAAAGATACCACACAAAAAGAATATTACAGGCCAATATCACTGATGAATATAGATACAAAAATACTCAACACAATACTAGCAAACTGAATGCAACAATTCATTAAAAAGATCATACACCATGATCAAGTGTGATTTATCCCCAGGATGCAAGGATTCTTCAATATCCACTAATCAATCAGTGTGATACACCACAAAAACAAACTGAAGAATAAAAACCACACAATCATCTCAATAGATGCAGGAAAAGCTTTTGACAAAATTCAACAACTATTTATGATAAAAGCTCTCCATAAAGTGGGCATAGAAGCAACTTACCTCAACATAATAAAGGCCATATATGACAAACCCACAGCTAACATCATTCTTAAGGATGAAAAGCTGAAAACATTCCCTCTAAGATCAGGAATAAGACAAGGATGTTCACTCTCACCACTTTTATTCAACATAGCTTTGGAAGTCTTAGTCACAGCAATCAGAAATGAAAAAGAAATAAAAGGAATCTAAATCGGAAAAGAAGTTGTAAAACTGTCATTGTTTTTAGACAACATGATACTATACATCGTAAATCCTAAAGATGTTACCAGAAAACTACTAGAACTTGTCAATAAATTCAGTAAATTTACAGGATACAAAATTAATACACAGAAATCACTTGCATGTCCTATACTAACAATGAAAGATCAGAAAGATAAATTAAGGAAACAATCCCATTTACGATTGCATCAAAATAATAAAAAACCTAGGGATAAACCTACCTAAGGAGGCAAAAGACCTGTACTCTGAAAACTATAAGACACTGATGAAAGAATTTGAAAGAATTTGAAGATGACACAAACAGATGGAATGTTCTTGGACTGGAAGAATCAACATTGTCCAAATGACTATACTACCTGATGCAATCTACAGATTCGATGCAATCCTTATCAAATCACCAATAGCATTTTTCACAGAACTAGAACAAGAAATGTTAAAATTTTTATGGAAACACAAAGGACCCTGAATAGTCAAAGCAATCCTAGAAAGAAAAACGAAGCTGACTGAATGAGGCTACCTGACTTTATACTATACTACAAAACTACAGTAATCACAACAGTATGGTACTGGAGCAAAAATGGAAATATAGATCAATGAAATAGTATAGAAAGCCCAGAAATAAACCCATGTACCTATGGTCAATCAATCTATGACAAAGGAGACAAGAATATACAATGGAAAAAAGACAGTCTCTTCAATAAGAGGTGTTGGGAAAACTAGACAGCTACATATAAAAAAATGAAATTAGAACATTCTCTAACACCATACACAAAAATAAACTCAAAATGGTTTAAAGACCTAAATGTAAGCTCAGACAGTATAAAACTCTTAGAGCAAAACATAGGCAGAACACTTTGACATAAATCGCAGCAAGATCTTTTTGGATCCACCTCTTAGAGTAATGAAAATAAAAACAAAAATAAACAAATGGGACCTAATTAAACTTAAAAGCTTTTGCATGGAAAAGGAGACCATCAACAAAATGAAAAACAACCCACAGAATGGGAGAAACTATTTGCCAATGAAGAAGCCAACAGGGGATCAATCTCCAAAATATACAAACAGTTCACACAGCTCTATGTCAAGAAAACAAACAACCCAATCAAAAAAATGGGCAATAGACATTTATGCAAAGAAGACATACAGATGGCCAATAGGCTCATGAAAAGATGCTCAACATCACTAATTATTAGAGAAATGTGAATGAAAACTACAATGATGTATCACCTTACACTGGTCAGAATGGCCATCATCAAAATGTCTACAAACAATAAATGCTGGAGAGGGTGTGGAGAAAAGGGAACCTTCCTACACTGGTGGTGGGAATGTAAATTGGTACAACCATTATGAAGAACAGTATGGAGGTTTCTTAAAAAACTAAAAATTGAACTACCATATGATCCAGAATACCATATATTCCCACTCCTGGGCTTATATCTGGAGAAAACCATAATTCAAAAAGATACATGCACCCCAATGTTCATAGCAGCATTATTTACAACAGCCAAGACATGGAAGCAACCTAAATGTCCATCCACAGAGGAATGGACAAAAAAGGTGTGGTATATATATACAATGGAATATTACTCAGCCATAAAAAAGAATGAAATAATGTCATTTGCTGCAACATGGATGGATATAGAGATTACCATGCAGTGTGAAGTAAGTGAGAAAGAGAAAGACAGATATCATGTGATATCACTCATATGTGGAATCTAATTTTAAAAAATAATATAAATGAACTTATTTACAAAACAGAAACAGGCTCAAAGATTTTGAAAACAAACTTATGGTTACCAAAGGGGAAATGTAGAGGGAAGTGATAAATTAGGAGCTTGGGATTAACATACACACACTACTATATATAAAATAGATAACGAACAAGTACCTGCTGTATACCACAGGGAACTCTACTCAATATTCTGTAATAGCCATATGGGAAAAGAATCTGAAAAAGAATGAATGTATGTATATGTATAACTGAATCACTATGCTGTACACTTGAAACTAACACGACATTGTGTCAACTATACTCCAAATAATTTTTTTTTAAAACTAGAAGAAAAAGAAAGCAAATGGCCATACATGCAGGAACGTTCATAGCAGTGTTACTTGTAATACTCAAAAACTGGACACAACTCAATAGTCCACCAAGAGGAGATTAAAGTAATTGTAATGCATCCATATAATAGAATACAACTCAGCAACAACAACAAATGACTATTGATACATGCAAAAATGTGTGGAAGAACCTCAAAATAATTATGCCTACTGAAAGAAGACAGATCCCCCCCCAAATGAATGCATACTATATGATTCCCTTAACATAAAAGTCTAGAAAATGCAACCTAATCTATAATGCCAGAAAGTAGATCAATGCGTTGTTGTTGTTTTATTTTATTCTTTACCACTGGACACCATTAAGTTTATTCCAGGGAGAGTGTGTGCCCATGAAGAGGCAATGAGGATGTTAGAGGTTACCTGGTGATAGGCTGCCCAAGGATGGTTGCAAGTTCAGGCCCTGCAGGGCCTGATTCTTTGGTGGGTTGGGAAGCTCCATCTTCTGACCCAGCCCAAGGGGAGAAGGCACTCACTGATTAGCAGTTTTGTTTTGTTTTGTTTTGTTTTGTTTTGTTTGTTTTCAATTTGCAGGGTTCATTAATAGACATTTCAGCAGGCTTGATTCTCACACACATAGGCGATGGCCTGGTCTTCTAACTCTCAGGGTACCCAGGAAGAACAGTTGGCAGAATGGAAGTTTGAGGGATCCCCATAGGCCAGAATCAGACACCTTGTTAAGGATGTAGATAGAGTAGACACACTACACCAGAGCCTTGGAAAGTTGCATGGGGGATGGCTTACAAAGGGTGTGAAGAGACTTTGGTGGGGAATGGATATGTTCACTATCCTGGTTATGGCCATGGTTTTACAGGTGTACACATATGTCAAAAGTTATCAAATTGTACATTTTAATTATGCACAAGATATGTCAATTATGTTTCAATAAATATTTTAAAATTTTGTTTAAATAGCTGCAAACTATTAGTGGCTACTGAATTTGACAGTGTAGCTCTACACTGATGTAGTAGCAAAGTAAATGTAACTAGGAAACAGAGACAACAGCTCAGGATAAATTCAAGTATTCTGCTTTGGTGAGATCTCTTTTAAAGGGGTACTTTCCCTTCTGTATATCTCTAAGAATTTTTTTTTTTATATAAGTGTGTTCTCCAAATGGAGGCATTTTTCTTTTTTTTTTTTTAATTTATTTATTTTAATTAATTTATTTTTGGCTGTGTTGGGTCTTCGTTTCTGTGCGAGGGCTTTCTCTAGTTGAAGCGAGTGAGGGCCCCTCTTCATCGCGGTGTGCGGGCCTCTCACTGTCGCAGCCTCTCTTGTTGCGGAGCACAAGCTCCAGACGCGCAGGCTCAGTAGTTGTGGCTCACGGGCCCAGTTGCGCCGCGGCACGTGGGATCATCCCAGACCAGCGCTCGAACCTGTGTCCCCTGCATTGGCAGGCAGATTCTCAACCACTGTTTCACCAGGGAAGCCCTATCTCTAAGAATTTTGAAGGAACAGAATGGTTTATTTTTCTGCTACTTGCTGGCAAGAAGATTATCATCTAATCATGGAGATATGAAACTATAAATAACAACTTGAAAGAATATGCATGCAAATGACCAATGAGCAGGGATTACTATTTCCATTTAAGTTAAAAATGTTAATTAAGTTCAGAGGGTCCTAAGTGGAATTTGAAATAAGCTAAAAAAATTTATAAATGTGATAGGACATGACTAGCTCTGGAACAAAAATAATATAGCAATAAAAATGGGTAGGATAGCATGAAGAATATTTAGAGACAGGGGAGGCTGATCATTACTTTTGTCTGATAAGTGCCTCTAAAACTTCTCTCTTCTTCTTTCATATCCTGTCCTCTCTTACTTTCTGTCAAATAACACTGCCTCCTTTGTATATTGTTGTAAAAAGAACACCATGTTAGAATTTCGAATACTTTTGTTCTAATCTCTTTCCAACACTTATTAGCTGTGTCTTTGAGAAAGTAGCAATGTCTTTACACCTCACTTTCTAAGGTGTAAAATATATGTATGTATACATATATATCCCTGCCTTACTTATTTTGTAGGTCTGTTGTGAATATGAAGTGAGATCATGAATATAAAAGTGGTTTGAAAATTGCCAGGTGCTTTACAAGAGGAAGGGGTTATTCTTTGCCTTTATAGAAGTAAACATTTTATTTCTAAAAGCACTTAGAACAATTTAATATTTACATAATAGCTAAGAAAGTGCACTTGTGGCAGTGAGAAACAGGGAAAACCTAGATTTGCACTTATAAATTCCTTTATATCGTCCAGAGCAGCTCCCTCATTGTCCTGCCTAAAGTGAGTACTGAGTAATATTTGATTACATAGTTTTGACTCCATGCCTGATTTCTGAATGCCTTACTTATGTGATACTTTTCCTAGATTTTTGTAGTTTTAAGGATCTGTTCATGTGAATATGTTAACTTCTAACTTTTGTGGGAACTCTTGAAGAATATAGGAATCAGGTTATATACAAAGTAAAAATACTGAGAGTCCAGCACAAATTGTATCAAATAGCAAACTTTTAATAATGAATCTTGCAGGCTTAATAAATGAGTTTTTTCTAACACCTAGATGAAACTGAGGGAAGATCGTGTGTTTACTTAGCCTTCTGGAAGACCTTACATTAGAATGAAAACAAATATTCAAAATAAACTAGTTCCATTTGCAGAATTATTAAAAAGAGCAATACCAATGGCCCTATGAAGGGTGAATTCCTACATTTCCCACAATTCTTTACAGACAAAAACTACAGTTATCAAGAGTGATTTTGCATTCCCATAAGAAACAAACTTTAAAAATGTGTAATTTGCCTTTTGAAGGGAGGCATATATTTAGAAAACTCTTATTACAAGTAGATAAAATTTTAAAAGATAGAATCAGGGCATTCTACATTTCTTGATGAATTGAATGATTCTGTTTCTCTTTTGCTCTTCATAACCAAATGGCTAAGTTATGTTTTCCCAGTTGCATGTGGAATTTGACAAGATAGAGTAGTAACCTGGAGTTTATGTTGTAGACCACAAGGCAGGTTTCTGACTAAGCAGAAGCTTGAATTCCTGCCTTTTCAATCCCAGCTACAAACTGAAGATGGTGTTTGGAATAGAATCTAGGGCATTTGACTTTCAGTTCTCAACACCAACCATTTCATGACCCTTATTCATCACACTACTCAAAATGAGACATTTAATTAAGTGTGCTCAGATTTTAATACCCCACTTGATTGGCTATAACCCCAGGAATGCATGCAGATCGTATTGTTCTCTTCTTGGTTATCTTTTGCACCATACATTACTTTTCCTGTGAAGACATAACTGTATGCTCCATTATGAGTTCTTCTGCTAGAAATTCAGGCTTTCTCATACCACATCCACAGGAGGATGCTTGCTACAACCAGACAAGCAGACTAAACTTCTGACATTCCTGTTAACATTGCTCATGAAACTTTGTAATACTGAAATACTGACAGTACTGAAAATAAATTTCAGAGCTGCATTTCCCTACCTGAGTCTATTATTTTATCTAAAACATTTTGATCTTTGTAAATTCACTTTTGAAATGCTCTATGTATTTGGAGTTAGAGTAACTTTCATTCTTTGGGAAGGAAAACTACTGCCCTGTTCTATATTACTACGTCGGACAGACCTGATCATCTATACTTTAATGTGGAGGGGCCATCAATCAGCACATACAAGAGATAGTGGTCATCATTGTGGTAGTGGGGGTCTTCTCCTTTCAATGTATGTGTCTATTCGATTTGACATAACACAAAGTGACTGTGTTTATGTTTGTAGATGTCAGTTTTACTGAATCATGTATACACACTGTTAAGATTAATTTCCTTTATAATAGGGACTATGGCAGGCTCAAAAGAGCAATAGTTTTGGAGTCAGAAAGTTGTCTGAACCCCAGCTCTGGCACTTGGTACCTGTGTGATCTCAACAAATTATGTTATGCTTTCTGGAACTCAGTTTATCATCTATAAACATGGAATATTTGTACCCATGTCAATGGGTTCTCATAAAGATTAAAACTATATTGTTATGTATATTACATATGTAAATATTATTTTTACATTTTTATGCTTTTCTTTATTACCCCAGTTCACAGAAATTACCCCTACCTCCTTCTGTAAGGGTTCCACTGAGCTCAGCCTTGTGGTTATTTATATGCCATTTAACCATTAGCAATGTGTTTCTTGGATATCTGAGTACATTGAAAGCTATTAGACAAAGAAAGCATATGGCTCTCAACCTGATAAGCACTCATGATTGATCTGTGGTCTGTCAGAAAGGTCAGTGTAAGCTGGAATGATATCTAGAGAATAGAAAAACACAATATTGGAAATTATGCAATATTTTCCCATTTCCCACCAGCTTACTAAGTTATTGGGTCAATATTCTACCTTGCTCTTGTAGACATAGCTTATTTTATGGAAATAAAATTATAGAATCCCCTGAAAAAAGTAGATTGCTACATCCTGGTTTCAGGAGCACAGCAGCCTAAAATGAATGAAGACATGTCACAGTGGGGACATGCTAGGGGGAAACATAGTTTTGTGTTTTACTTTCTTCCACATTGCCTGGGAGTTCCAATGCCCGCTCTTGAGTCATTATGAAGCAGAGAGAGGCAGCACCTCTCAGTGTCAGACAGGCATTGTGTGTGTAATGTTGGTGGAGAAGTAGCCTCCATCTGGGACTACAAGCATACAACATATGCAAGAAAATCCACAAACCCCTGAGTATACCTACCCCTACCCACATATTCCTAAGCAATGGGTAACTGTAAAGAAGAAGCCACACTTGGAAAATCTTAGCCCCTGAAGCAGAGGGTAACAAGAGTTCTCTGAAAGGCAGTCACCTGTGGGAGAACATATACAAATGAGATTTAGTTGAGCTCAGATTGTAACACCGGAAGATCTTCACTGTGAGGCACAATACGCTTCATTCCTACCTTCCCTAAGCCAACTAAGGAATTTCAAGATAAAATGGTACAAATGAACCTATTTGCAGGGCAGAAATAGAGAGGCAGATGTGGAGAACAAATGTGTGGACACTGTGGGGGGAAAGGGGTAGGATGAATTGGGAGATTGTTATTGGCATATATACACTACCATGTGTGAAACAGATAGTTAGTGGGAACCTGCTCTATAGTGCAGGCAGCTTAGCTCAGTGCTCTGTGGTGATGTAGATGGGTGGGATGTGGGGTGGGGTAAGAGGGAGGTCCAAGAGGAAAGGGATAGATGTATACATATAGCTGATTCACATCGTTGTGCAGCAGAAACTAACACAACATTGTAAAGCAACTATACCCACCCCCCCCAAAAAAAGATGTACCCTGGATGTACCTTTCCTCATGCATATTTGCAAAGTTCCAGATATTGCAGAAGAGTATGAGCTAACAGAAAAGCAACCAATGAGCAAAATAGATGCATAAGTATCATCACTGTTATAAAATTAAAAAAATCATGCACTGGAACATCTTATACCAAAGGAAGAATTAACAACCATTTTAAGTTAACATAACAAACATTCTTAATGAGATCAAGGCAATATTTGGCATGAAAAATGTGTGTGAAAATAAATAATTTAGTTTAATTGAGTAGTAGAATGTGTAAAGCTAGAGAATAAATTAATAAATTTAAACATTGGCTAAAGAAACACTTCAAGATATGAAGAAGGCATAAAAACTGAAAATTAAAAAGAAAAATAATATAGGCGATAGAAATGGGAATGTCAATATTTGCAAAATATATTTCACAGAAAGGGCAAAATTCATTTGATTAAAGGAAAAATATTTGAAGAAAATATTACTAATAATTTTTAAGAATTAAATATTTTTAAAAATCTAGACTAAAAGTGTTCAACATTATCAAACAGGAGCTATAAGAAAAGAAAACACTAACTTAGAAATATTTGATTGAAATTTAATAATATCAAATATAAACAGAATTAAGGTTTCTGGAAAAAATGAGTAATCTATAACGAACAAGTGTCATTTTGATGATAATCTTCTAACTAGCAACACAAAAACCAAGAATAATATGGAGTAACATATTCAAAATATTAAGAGAAAAAGAGTAGTTTCTATGTAGAAGATTATTTTATCTATTTGGTTAAACTTTTATTTAAATTTGAAGGTGCAATAAAGGTATTTTAAGCTCTTCAAAGCTTTATACATGACCTCAGTTGTGCAAAATCTCAGGTTTTACAGGCTTCAGATAAATTGAGTTTCTCTGTGAAAACGTCTTGGAAGAAGTATTCCAGCAAGAAGCCCACTAAATTCTAGATAATGTCCCCAAACCATATATAAAAAATGAATAAATAATCAAAACAGCTAGAAATCTGGTTTAAGCATTAATAATATCACTGAGAGAATACAATTTTCTAAATAAAAAATATGAATCCATCTATCATGAAATCCTCCTATTAGATAGGGATAAGTTTGATTTAAAGAGAAGCCCCAACTGAATGAATTTCATTTTTGTATGGAATTTAGCTACAGAATTCAAGTTAATTTTAAATTAGTGAAGAAAACTTCATATTCTAAAATAAAGTGTACCCTTCATAGTAGTCATCTTTGGAGGTTTAAACTTATGACTGTGGTACTTTCCTTCAAAGAAAGTTAAGAAGCAATAAATAATAAGAACAACAATTATAAAAATAATCTGATTAGTACCCTCTATCCCCATTTTGGGATCCAAAATTACATCATCTATTGGAGCCCTTCATCTAACTCCAAAATAGTAATTTTTAAAATTATTTCCCAAAATCAAATTTACCATAAATGGACAAAACACTGACGATATCAGAAAGGTTTACACAGTCACCTTGATAAAATTGTGAAGGTGCTAGTATACACAAAACCACGTCAGTCTTTCCCATCTCTGAATCAAATTCATTCGTGGCTCTCACTCTCCTCAGCTCTTAGGCTTCAGATTATTCCTCCTCCTATCCCTTGACTGTTTATTCTGACTCTTTTTTTCAACGTCTAGTCTACTGTTCCTGTCACATGGCAAATCCCTAACAAACTGATTCACATCAATTTGTAGATGACAGCAGTTGACATTACTATGTTCCTTTTTTGGGACAATAATCATTAGCATTAGGGAATTCAAATCTAACTGTGACAGGCATAGTCGTCTTTTTACTCCTACAGCCAGGGGGAGGGGTGGATGATGTTTAAATAGGGGAATAGAGAGCTTCTTGTAGTCTATGATCTCTTTACACACATTTGACTGAAAGGCTGGATCAGGATTAATTTGTTTCTCTTTTCACAAACAAAATCATTATGACATGTGAGAAGCTGGTATTTTTGTCCATTTGTGATCAATCTCAATAGCTTGAGGGGATAAAAATCTAACACATGGTTATATGATCATTAGACTTGAAACATAAGCAAGAGAGTCAGACACTCCTTTACCAAAATGGATCCAGCAGAAAATCCCAGAGTATTTAATGAAAATGAAAGGGTAAGTTTCCAAGAATCTAGGTCACTCTAAGCAATGGAAAGTAATGGGTTCCTGAACTCTTCAATAGCACACGTACCCAGAATAGGAACTCATGTAATCCATCAAGTACTCCCTTTCCATATATCACCAAAACAACTCATTGTTAAGAGAAAGCTTAGTTTATTTCTTTCCAAGGTAAGGATGACTACTACCTCAAAAAGGGAAAAAAAACAAAGTTGCTATATTTATTGAGACTTTGAAGTCTGGTTTAAGTGCTGAAAACTTATTAGGATCATGATATAATTGATTAAGATTGGAGGACATTTGAGGCAAAGTGTTAAAAGGCTATAAATTTTCAACTGATACTTTCTATTGAAAAGTTGATGGATCTTTCCGAAGATTGGGAATAAACAATAAAGTTATTTGATACTTCAATCTTTTTGGAAAGGGTCTCCTGGATTAGTAAAGTTATCCTAATGAAAACAAGATGGTAGTCAAGTCATATTTATATAGATAGTAAAGTGTGTGGCATGTGGTTTCAAATATTCAAGAATCTTCCCAATTTTTGGTAATCCACCAATGTCTCATATACTACATTAATTTTCATATTTCTTGAATCTTTTAAAGTTTCTAGTATGAAAACATTAAATAACTGATGAATAAGTATAATAAAACGATCAAATTAATACCAGAGTGTACATGAATAATAAAAGGACTTTTTAAAAAATAGGTTTTGCTACAAGATCCAGTGGAAAGATATATGGATCATGAAGAATCAGAGGAGAACACCTCATAGAATAAAAGGAATAACACTGAAATGAGACCAGAAGAAAATACAATATTTACATTTCTTCACCAATTTTCTAAGAAGTCTTTGTCTAAAACCACAATTGCACTCTAGACACCACTAGAAATCAATAATGATAATAGATCTTTGGATATATCTTAGGAAATAGTGTTTCTGTTTCTCTGAGTCAAAGATTTTGTTGTAAGAAAGGAGGATAAGGAGATTTTCTATGTCTCCATGGACCTGTCAGCAGGACTTTCAAGCCCAGGAATTTGGATTTTCCCTCTATTCTCTTGTTTCCTCCAAGAAGGCATAGATCCTTTGGAAAATATCTGGAGGTCCTATATCTGACTTTGAATACTTACAAATAATCAGTAAATTTAGATTATCCAACCTGGAAAATATCAATAGAAACCTAGAGGAAATCAGACATATGATCTACTACAATCCAGATAGTAGGCCCATAAGACAGAATCCTCTACATGTATGTTATAAACAATAAGTAATAAATGAGTTAGGAAATACATTCATCTTCTACTTTAAGCTTCCTTTTTTGAAACTCTTTATGGAAATAAGAATGAGGGTTAGAATGAGGGAAGAATTTGTGGATAATTAATATAGATACTCTTGTTCACTAGGCTTTGCATTTAAGCAAACAGGGCCCAAATTGGGAAAATCCTTAGAATGTGAGCCAGGTTCAAGGACAGGCTGGAGTCTCCTAATTTCAGTTCAGCCTGATGGATAACCTGTTCAGTTATATATTTGTGTAACTCAAGGAGTTAAAGATTATCAGAGGGCACCGACCTCTAATACATAGTCTATGTGGTGTATTATCTGACAGAATTCAATAGAAGAGGATAGTGTGGTTTTCTTCCATGTTCAACATAGGGATGCCTATGACATATCTAGAGCTGCAGGAAAAGCCAGCCCAGCCCTATAATATGTGGGGATAGAGGTCAGGAATGGGGTTAGGGGGAGACAGGGAGAAGAAAGAGGGGAAGGTTGTGTATCAGGGATCAGAAAGCTCTGTGGAATTCCAAGGAAGAAATGGTCTGAAAGATCAACAGTAAACACACTAATTGTCCCAGCCTTGCCTCACCCACAATTCTCTGACTAACCCTGTGTCATGCTAATTCTAACTTGACATGTTTCAATTCAGATCTAGATTCTATGTTCCCTGGGTATCTCATAAGAATGTTAGCTAGCAGTTCTGTTAGACTGTATACAAAGCCAGCTTATCCCAAATAGAATACACAAGGAGGACAGCAAAACAAAGCAGACAATACAAACAAAGAAAAAACCAAACCAGAACTCTTTTCTCTTGCAAAGAATGCACAGGTAGAAAGCTAAAACAGCTATAGTAGCCTATAGGAAATGGCAGACATTTTTAAAATAATGTTTTATTAAAAATTTAAGAAGTTATAAATGATTCTTGGAAACAACAGGGCAATTTGAAAATGCTTAATATAATTACCTATACAGAGGCAGTGCTTGACTCAGATTGCTTAGCAGGTAGGGTAAACCTTGTAGTGGAATTAATTTTTCCCTTCATATCTAAACACTTAGTTTCTATATAGATTGGGAATTTCTATAATAAGAAAAAAGTCTTAACAATTGTTGGACAATAGCATGCAAACTGTTTTAAATTTCTTCTAATAGTAAATTACCCTCTGCTGATTCCTTTGTTCAGTGGTTTACCCTTACTTCTGTTTTTCTCCTTTGCACCCTTAAAGAAATCACATTCAGGGGAAACTTGAGTATTTGTCAGTAAAGTTTCTTAACTGCTTGCTTTTCCAAGGGTTTTCAAATAGTCTCAAAGATATCTGTTTAGTTGTATATACCACTATTAGCTGGAATGGCAAAGGATGTTGGCCACTGCTTTTTGTCAGTTACATGAAGTATCCCATATGTGATGGCCTCTGCTGGAGAATAAACAAGAAACATGAGAGGGATTCCTTTTATCCCTGTGAACCTTGGAGTGTGGCTGAACCACAGATGAGAGCATAAGAAATGGAGAATTCTACTGTTATAAAATAATAGTCATTGTCCCTCTCCCCCCCAGTTCCCATGTATGCCCAGTTCCCTCACCTTCTCTTCCCACATTTTTGCATTTGTACTGTCCTCAGATATTTCAGTAACACTAGGAAAATGTAAGTAATACATTTTCTTTAAAAAAAGCCAACTTAAAAAATATAGGTTTTAAACTGTACATCAATACATTCTCAAATCAAAGAGCTGGCTCCTATTTTCCTTTCATTCCTGCTCTCTGCCTGGCTTCACTTGGAGGGAGACATGTTATTTCCAGCTTGCTTATTTATTTAGTTATTTATTCATTTATTAAGTGTGTCTGTCAATTCAGTATCCAATCCATGCCAGTCACTTTGACCCATGCTGAACACCCAGGGTGCAGGTTGTAGATAGGGAAGATTAAAAGAACTCCCAGGATGCAAAGTAAGGGGCATTCTAAGGTCAGTGGAAACAGATCTGGTATCACAGCTGAGAAAGTAATATTAATTAAGGTTTGGGTTGGTAAGAACATTTAAAGCCTGTATGTTGAGTAGAGCAGAGAATCAAGGAGTTGAAAGAAAAAGTTTATCTACTGACTCTAGAGAACTAAATTAAAAATGTTAACTGCCATTTTCGACCTCTTCCTCCAGGGTGCCGTGACTGTTAAAGTGGAATTGAAATGCACCACTCCCAGGCTGAGAGCCATTTTGATCTGACAAAACAGAGCTACCCACTGTGCTAAATGTGCTGCCATTATTCGATGTCCTCATTCTTGGTTACAACTGTTTTCCAATTAATATCTTGAATGCATTATAAGTTTGCCCTTGATGCCAGTCATTAGGTTAAAAAACTGGCTTAAACTGAACTCAGAAGTGAACAAATACCTTTTGATAACTTTATAGAGTCCTTTTTTTTTAAAGTTAGTCAAGACTTACTTTTGTTTTATAGATTTCCCTGCCTCCAAAGACTTCAAATTACTGAAAGCATGATTCTAATTTTTACTTATTTTGTGATCAGTTGGCTGGAAAGTTTCTGTTTTCTCCTTCTATCTGCTCTGTAGACTGGAAGACTGACTTATACAACCTCTCCAGATAGATTCCCTTGCTCTATAGCTTCTTGGATTTGATGAACAGGAAGCACCAGCAAGAGATCAGAATTTATTCCCCTAGTTTCCTCACTGTTGCTCAACACTCAACTGCTAGTCACTGTTCCAGACAGTGGAGGAGAAGGCAGAGGGGAGAAGCATGGTTTATGGTTTCCCTACCCCTATTTCTTAAGTGCCTTGTAAACTGTTCATTTATTAGTTTCCTAAAATTAATCCAATTGGAGTATATTTCTTTATTTTTGTAATACTGACACAATGGAGAAATTGAGTTAGGTCTTGTTGGGCAGAAATTTCATAGAGGTGATGTGATAGAGACAACTGCATTGTCATTGAAAAAGTTCAGGATAGAAATTCTCACTGACACTTGCTCGCCATGTGATCTTGGTCTAGTTACTTAATCATTCTGTGACTGAGTTTCTTTCTCTGTAAAATAGGTAAGTTACTTTTTGGTTTCCTGTGAATTATATAAGTTATGAAAAGTGCCTGAGACAAAGAAGAGTTTCTAATTTTGATAGCTAGCAATCAGTCCAACCATTCAAGTGTTAATAAGACCAATAATCCACATTCCACCATTGTAGAAGCAGGCCTCTCTCACCCACTTGCCACTAAATGCTTTCTTGCACTCTTAATAAATTCATTGATTTAACTACTATTTATTGATTTCCTGTCATCTAAATGACATCATGTTAAGAGCTGTGGAGGATTAAAATAAGACACAAGTCTTATTACTTAAGAAGCTTGTATTGCATCAGAAAGAGAAATACAAAGGAAATTATCACCAACTGGAGTCATTTTAACGACTCTCAGGGCTTCAAATATTCTTACCTAGGAAGTTAGATGCCAAAGAAAAATAGCTATACAGGAAATGTCAAAGTAGCAGATGCCAACAAGCTAGAATAAAAAACATTTAAAGGAGGAAGTGATTCTTTTGAGTCTGGAAGTGGTTATATTATAAAGGCAAGCCATAGGTGATCCTGAAATTTACTTCTGGAACACCCATTCAAGGAAATCAGGTAGGACTTCATGCCCATGACAGATTGACATCCATTCACAGACCCCCCTTTTCTCAATTTAATTCAGTAATCCTTTTACACAAACTTTAAACTGGCCATCCAAATTATGTTTTTAAGGCAAACTTATTTTAATTAATTTGTTATAGATGATACAAAGGATACATCCAATCTTTAATTCTACTCCAGATACTCAGGGATCCCTGATCCTCCTTCAAATGTAGATTTAAAACACTTACCCTGTTATTACTGTTTTGGTTAGTCACAGGATTTTCTAAAATGAAGAGTTCATGGTTATAAGGATCAATGTTGCACTCCTGGAAAGGAAGCATTTAATTGATTTATTTGAGATCTCATTTTTTTTCTTCAACAAAATAGGAAAATGTTGAATTTTTCCACAAATAATTCATATTTACATCCAATTTCAATACTAAGCCATTAAAGATACATTAATATCCTTAAAGCCTATTTTTTCATCAGGTGAGAAAGACGGGAAATTCAGGTTCTTTAGGGAGACAATTGTTTCTAATATCCTGCCAGGTCACATAAATGACCACTGTTTCTGTCTATTTGAGTAGTTTGACCAGAATATATACAATTGTTACTCTTAGAATTTTTTAACCCTCAGAATTTACTAAATTTCTTAGGAGTCCATTTATATAAAGAAACCAAAGGAGGTGTATCCAAGATGGTGGAGTAGGAAAACCCTGAGTTCACCTCTTACCAAAATTACAACTATTTATAGAGCAACTAACAAGGAGAATGACCTAAAAACTACATGAAAAGATTTTCCAAAACTAAATATATAAACAAGGAGCCACAACAAGATGACAGGAAGAGCAGAGACATGATATAGTCAAGACCTACACCCCTAGGTAGGTAATCCACAAGTGAGAGGATAATGACAATTGTAAAGATTCCTCCCAGGAGCCAGGAGTCAGAGACCCACATTGTGCTCCCCAGCCCAGAGGTCCTGCATGAGTCCCCAGAATATCTGACTTTAAAGGCCAGAGGGGTTTGTGTATGGGAGAGCCAGAGGACTGTAGGAGAAAAAGACTTCACTCTTAAAAGGTGTGCAAAAATCTCACACAGTCCAAGTCCCAATGCAGACCTGGTAATTTGAGAAGTCTCTGAGAAAGACCACTTGCTGATCTTGGAGAGCCTTCCAGAGAGGTAGGAGGCAACTGGGACTCACTCTGGGGACATAGACACTGGTGGCAGACATTTTGGGGGTTGTTCTACCACAAGGACACTAGTGCTGGTAAGCATCATTTTAGAGTACTTCCTCTAGTCTATTAGTGCTGGGGATTTACCCACGCACCAGTGGGCCAACACCAGTCCTGTGACCTACCTGTAATGTAGCCAGCTTCCCTGGGACCCAGCCCCATCTATCAGTGGACTGACAGACACCACACAGGTCAAGGCCTGGCAGCCAATCAGGCTGCCAACTGGGCCTCTGGTGCACTGAAGAAGTCAGCCCTACCACAAAAGAAGGGCCCATGCAGCCCATGTAGGGGGCACCCCTAGATAAATACGGTGACCTGAGGTGAGTGTGCTGCTGGGCCCCATAATATGGCTCCTACATAGGCAATTTCTCCAAGTTTGGAAAATGTAACCAACCTACCTATTACATAAATATAAACACAGAAAATTAGGTAAAATGAGTCAACAGAGAAATATGTTTCAAACAAAGGAACAAGGCAAAACCTCAGAGAAAGAACTAAACAAACTGGAAATAAGCAATCTACCCAATAAAGAGTTCAAGATAACTATCATAAGGATGCTCAATGAACTCAGGAGGAAAATGGATGAACAAAATGAGAATTTGAACTAAAATTTAGAAAATATAAAGATAACCAACAGAGCTGAAGAACACAAAATTGAAATAAAAATATACTAGAAGGAATACATAGTAGTTTAGATGATAGAGAGGAACGGATCAGTAAACTGAAAGACAAAGTGGTGAAAAAATCACCCAAGCTGAACAGAAAAAAAAAAAGAAGAAGAAGAAGAATTTTAAAAATAAAGATAGTTTAAGAGACCTCTGGGGCAACATCAAATATGCTAACATTTGCATTACAGGGATCCCACAAAGAGAAGAGAAAGAGAAACGGACAGAGAATGTATTTGAAATGATAATAGCTGAAAACTTCCCTAATCAGGGGAAGGAAACAGACCTCCAAGTCCAGGAAGCACAGAGAGTCCCAAACAAAATGGACTCAAAGAGGTCCATAACAAGACAAAGTATAATTCAAATGGTTAAAGATAAAGAGAAAACTTAAAAGCAGCTAGAGAAAAGCAATTAATTACATACAAGGAAACTCCCATAAAACAATGAGCTAGTTTTTCATCAGAAACTCTGCAAACCAGATGGGAGTGGCATGATATATTCCAAGTGATGGAAACACCTACAACCAAGAATATTCTACCTGTCAAGGCTACCATTCAGATTTTAAATAGAGATAAAGAGCTTTACAGGCAAGAAAAAACTAAGAGTTCAGCACCACTAAACTGGCCTTATAAGAAATGTTAAAGGGACTTCTCTAAGCAGAAAAGAAAAGGCCACAGCTAGAAATATAAAAATTACAAAAGGGAAAATATAATTGGTAGGCAAGATGAACCACTTATAAAGCTATTAAGAATGTTAAAAGACAAAAGAAATAAAATCATCTATACCCACAATAAGTAGTTAAGGGATTCACAAAATAAAATAATGTAAAATAAGACATCAAAAAACATTAAAAATAGGTGGTGGGAGTTAAAAGGCAGAGTTGTTAAAATGTGTTTGAACTTAAGAGATCATCAACTAAAAATAATCATATATACATAGTTTATATAAACTTCATGGAAACAAGTGAAAGAAACCTATAATGGATACACACACACACAAAAAAAAAAAAAAGAGAAAAAAAATCCAAAAATAATACTAGAGATAGTTATCAAAACAAAAAGGAAGAGAGCATAAGAAGAAGAAAGGACCAAAAGAGAACTTTTCTCAAAAGAAACACCAAAACAATGAACAAAAGGCAATAAGTATATACTTATCGATAATTACTTTAAATGTCATTGAACTAAATGCTCTGATCAAAAAACATGAATTGGCTGAAGAATTAAAAAAAAAAAAAAGACATATATTTGCTGCTTACCAGACACACACTTCAAATCTAAAGACACACACTGACTGAAAGTGAGGGGAAGAAATAGGGTATTCATGCAAATGAAAATGAAAAGAAAACTGGGGTAGCCATACTTGTATCAGGCAAAGTAGACTTTAAAACAGAACTGTAAAAAATGACAAAGAAAGACATTACATAATAAAAAGGTATCAACCCAAGAAGAAGCTATAACTGTTGTAAATATATTTGAGCAAAACATACAAACACCTAAATACATAAAGCAAGTAATAACAGACAAAAAGGGAGAAATTGACAGTAACACAATAATAGTAAGGGACTTTAACACCCCGATTACATCCATGGGCAAATTATCCAGAAAGAAAATCAACAAGAAAACACTGGCCTTTAAAGACACATTAAAACAAATGAGCTTAATGTGTATATATATATATGAATATTCCATCCAAAAGCAGCAGAATATATGTTATATTCAAGTACCCACTGAACATTCTCCAGTTTAGATCACATGCTATGCCACCAAACAAGTCTCAATAAATTTAAGAATACTGAAATTATATCAGGCAACTTTTCCATCCACAATGCTATGAGACTTGAAAGCAAGTACAAGAAAAAAAAACTGCAGAAAACATGGGTGATAAACAATATACTGCTAAACAACCAATAGGTCACTGAAGAAATCAAACAGGAAATTTAAAAAATACCTGAGACAAATGGAAATAGAAATGAAAATGGAAACACAGCAATCCAAAATCAATGAGACATAGCAAAAGCAGTTTTAAAAGGGAAATTTACAGTGCTAGAAGTCTACTGCATGAATAAAGAAAAATCTCAAATAAACAATTTAAACTAAAAGAGGAATTATCAAAGCCCCAAATCAGTAGAAGGAAAGAAATAATAAAGATCAAAACACAGATAAATGAAATAGAGACTTAAAAAATAATAGAAAATATCAACAGAACTAAGTGCTTGTTCTTTGAAAAGGTAAACACAATTGATAAAACTTTTGCCAGGCTCATCAGGAAAAAAAGAGAGAGGGCCCAAATAAATAAAATCAGAAATGAAAGAGGAGAAGTTAAAAATGACACTACAGAAATGCAATGGATCATAAGAGATGACTACAATTATATGCCACAAAATGGAAAACCTAGAAGAAACAGATGAATTCCTAAAAATGTACAATCTCCCAAGACTGAATAAGGAAGAAATATAAAATAGGAACAGACCAATTACTAGTAATGAAACTGAGTCAGTAATAAAATAACAAATAAACAACAAAAGTTGAGGACATGATGGCTTCACAGATGAATTCTACCAAACATTTAAAGAAGATTTAACAACTATCCCTCTCAAACAATTTCAAAAAATTGCAGAGGAAGGAATGTTTCCAAACTCATTCTATGAGTCATCACCCTGATGCCAAAACAAGACAAAAACACCACAATAAAATAAAATTATGGGCCAATATCACTGATGAACATATATGCAAAAATCCTCAAAAAATGTTAGTGAATTGAATTCAACAATACATTAAAAGGATCATACACCATGATTAAGTCGGATTTATCTCAGGGATGCAAGGATGGTTCAATATCTATAAATCAATGTGATACTTCACATAAAAAAAATTGTAAAATAAAAATGATATGATAATCTCAATAGATGCAGAAAAAGCTTTAAACAAAATTCAACGTCCATTTATGATTAAAAAAACTCTCAGCAAAGTGGGTATGGAGGGAGTATACCTCAACATAATAGAAGCCATTATGTGACAAACCTATAGCCAACATTATACTCAATGGTGAAAAGCTGAAAGCATTTCCTCTGAAATCGGGAACAAGACTAGGCTGCCCACTCTTGACACTTATTTCAACATAGTACTGGAAGTCCTAGCCAAGGCAATCAGAGAAGAAAAATAAATAAAAGGAATCCAAGTTGGAGGGGAAAAAGTAAAACTGTCATTGCAGATTATATGATACTATATATAGAAAATCCTTAAAAAATCCACAAAACTATTAGAACTAATAAATGAATTCAGTAAAGTTGTGGAATGTAACATTAATATATAGAAATCTGTTGTGTTTCTATACAATAACAATGAACTATCAGAAACAGAAATTAAGAAAACAGTCCCATTTACAATCTCATCAAGAAGAATACAATACCTAGAAATAAATCTAAGTACTGAGGCAAAAGACTTGTACTCAGAAAACTATAAGACTGATGAAAGAAATTGAAGATGACACAATGAAATGGATATCTTTCCATTGATATCAATCAATGATTGATATCAATCCATGCTCATGGATTGGAAGATATTAATATTGTTAAAATGATCATACTACCCAGAGTAATCTACAGATTTAAAAATACAAATACCCATGACATTTCTTTTACAGACACAGAACAAATTATTCTAAAATTTGTGTGGAAACACGAAAGACCCTAACAGCCAAAACAATCTTGATAAAGAACAAAGCTGGAGATATCACACTCCTTGCTTTCAACCTGTACTAAAAGCTACCATCTGCAGAAGAGTATGATACAGGCACAAAACAGACACATAAATCAATGGAACAGAATAGAGCCCAAAAATACATTTATGGTCAATCTATGACAAAGTAGGCAAGAATACACAATGGGGGAAAGACAGCCTCTTCAATAAATGCTTTTGGGAAAACTGGACAGTTACATGCTAAAGAATCAGACTGGACTACTTTTTCATACCATATACAAAAATAAACTCAAAATGGATTAAAGTAAAAGTAGGATCTAAAACCTAAAAGTAGGATCCGAAACCATAAAACTCCTAGAAGAAAACATAGGCAGTACACTCTTTTACATTGGTCTTAGCCATATATTTTTGCCTATGTCTCCTCAGGCAAGGGAAACAAAAGCAAAAATAAACAAATGGGACTACATCAAACTAAAAATCTTTTGCACAGCAAAGGAAACTAGCAACAAAACAAAAACGGAGAAGATATTTGCAAATGAGATATCTGATAAGTGGTTAATACTCAAAATATACAAAGAATTCATACAACACAACATCAAAAATTAAACAACCTGATTAAAAATAGGGAGAATAACTGAATAGACATTTTTCCAAAGAAGACATAAATATGGCCAACAGGTACATGAAAATATGTTTAACATCACTAATCCTAAAGGTAATGCAAATCAAAACAAGATACCACCTCACACTTGTCTGAATGGCTATCATCAAAAAGATAACAGGTAACAAGTGTTGGGGAGAATATGGAGAAAAGGCAACCCCTGTACACTGTTAGTGGGATTGTAGATTGGTCAGCCACTGTGGAAAATGTTATGGAATTTCATCAAAAAATTAAAAATAGAACTGCCATATGAACTAACAATTTCATTTCTGTTTTTTTATCCAAAGAAAATAAAAACACTAATTTGAGAAGTTACATGCACAAAAATGTTCCTTGTGCCATTCTTTACAATAGGTCACATACAGAAGCAACTTAAATGTCCATTAATAGATGAATGGATAAAGAAGATGTTTACATATTTTATATAATATATATATATATATATATATATATATAAACATATATACATACAATGGAATGTTATTCATCCATAAAGAAATGAAATCTTACCATTTGACAACATGGGTGGACATCGAGTGTATTATGCTAAGTGAAATAAGTCTGACAGAGAAAAATAAATACCACATGACCTCACTTACATGTGGAATCTAAAAAACAATCAAAACCCAACAAAATAAAACAAAAACAGCTTCATAGATACAGAGAATAAATTGGTGGTTGCCAGAAGGAAGGTCTTGGTGGGGATGGTGGGCAAAACAGGTGAAGGTGATTAAGAGGTACAAATCTCTAGTTATATAATAAATAATTTTCAAGGGTATAATAAATAGCATAAAGAATATGGTTAATAATATAAAATTGCATATGGGGTCAGATAGTTACTGGACGTATGGTGGCGATCATTTCATATGCAAATGGCAAATCACTGTCTAGTACACCTGAAACTAACATAATATTGTACATCATCAATATTTCAATAAAAAAGAAATTATAGAAATGGATATATAAATTGATTACATATAGAAATGTTTGTTTATATTGTAAAAGAATGAAATCTATAAGCATAAACACACACATAAAAAAG
Source organism: Balaenoptera borealis (assembly GCF_965194805.1). NCBI lineage: Eukaryota > Metazoa > Chordata > Mammalia > Artiodactyla > Balaenopteridae > Balaenoptera > Balaenoptera borealis. Next base: position 29,519,866 of record NC_138875.1, read on the forward strand.
ACACAAAAGTAATGGGTTTTTGTACTAGTCAGTTGATACTGAAGGATCTGGTCACGTGAATTGAGATGAGAACAATTTTTTTCTATGGCCTCCCACTTGCCCTAGTGGTTGGAATGAGGTTCATGGGCCTGGCTTACTGCCACCTGAAGCTCTTGTGTGTGTTCTTGGATGTGTGAGTTTGAGCATTAAAGGTATGTCAAAACACTCATGAGCATTTTAGTGAGTCAACGAACTATATGCTCCAGTGCTTTCTTAGGAATACAGACAATTTTCCATATAGTGCACATCCAATATTATTAAAGACAAGCTATATGATTTCTACATCTACCAGAGATAGTCTATCATGGAATACAAACAGACACAATACATAGACATACAGACACATGGCCATGCACACAAACATGAGACAAATGCACACACATACACACACACACAAACACATGCTTTCTTTCTGTTTCTCAGAATGACATGCTTTGAGTGATGTAAAATCATCAGGCAGGGTTATGTGAGACATCACACACAGGTGAAAGATCAATTGGTTGTGAACTTTTACTATATATTCCAATCCATCAGAGGCTTGGGCTGTTGAACCATAAAATAGAGGCAAGACTTAAAAATTACTTTTTTAGCCAGTTGAAGTTGAGAGAGTTTATTACTGCTTCAGCTCTTTCCTTGTTCCATTTCCCCACAGGAAAACACACCAGCTTATAATATTTCTAACTGCCAACTTCAATGCCCTGAACCCTGACACAGTCTGTATTCCAGAGCTAGTCATATTTGAATAGATGTTTTGAAAGACTGTCTACATTCATGACTGAAGGGCTGGCTCTTTGCACCTGCATGTCCTTATTTGTTTGCATTCTACTAATGAGAGTTCTACTAATTTGCAGAAATGAGATCTTAAAACTTTATAAAAGGGAAGAATCTTAGCTATCATATGGATAAGCACTCTTCTTGTAAAAGCAATGCAACTGAAGCCCTAACAGGTGAAGTAACTTTTCCAGGGTCACACAACATCACCATAGTAGTTTTATGATTTGGGGATTTGACAGACTCCCCTGCCCAACCTTGAGACACATTCAAAGGTGTTGAGCACCATGCTAATGAATTTCACAATATATTATATAATTTACTTATCACAACATCTCATAAGATAGATACAATCCTATTTTACACTTGGAAATTACCTAGCTGGTAAATGGAGGGATGTAGACAAGAACATATGTCTCTACACTACCTTTCCAGTGATAGATCTGTACAAAATCTCCCTCTCTAGAATCATTGATTAAAATGCAAATACACCTGAGAATTGTGGTCCTAGAAGCTAATACCTCAGTTACTAATTCTGCTTTAGGGGGGATTAGTTAACAACTCAGTGAGAGTAAGAATTGGACTCTGAAGTTGTGTTTAAGGCAGCTTTTTTTGATGGTGAAATTGAAACCGTGCAACTCAGATTGGGACTTGAACCCACAGGCCGGGACTTGAGCCTGGAGAGAACCCAGATGGGACTTGAACCCACAGTCTTTTAATTGTGATCACACACCTGGTCTCAGGACTTAAAGAAGCTGAGGTTCTTTATGTCTCACTGCAGAAAGAATTCAGTGAGAGACAAAGTGATAGGTAAGAAGTGGATTTATTTAGAGAGAAACATGCTCCACAGGCAGAGTATGGGCCATGTCAGAAGGCGAGAGGCCCTAAATACGGCATGGTTAGTTTTTACAGACTAGGTAATTTCATAGGCTAATGAGTGGGAGGATTATTCCTACTATTTTGGGGAATGGGGGGTGATTTCCAGGAATTTGGCCACTGCCCACTTTTTGGTCTTTTATGGTTAGCCTCAGAACAGTCATGGCACTGGTAGCTGTGTCGTTTTAGCATGCTAATGTATTACAATAAGCGTATAATTAAACTCAACGTCCACTGAAAGTCAGATCTTCTGCCATCTTGGACCTAGTTGGTTCTAACCAGTTTTTGTCATATCTTATGGCTATGTCATTCTTTTAAAGGTTGTGCCCTGCCCCCTTCCCTCCTGTTTCAAAATGGCAGAGTATAAACTACCTATTTCATAAATTTGCCTTGACCTACTGCTACTCCCTAAGCTGTGTTGTAGCCTAGTAGAGGAGCAGATGGAAAATCAATTGCCAGATAACAGATAGGTCTGGAGAAATTGAGTCCACCCCTATCCATCCCCTTCTGAGAGAGCCCTATTTATAAATAGGTTTGCCCTGAAACCCTCAGAGAAAACCCATTTTCTGGTGAACAGGACAAGTCTCCTCCAGTCAGTCTCATCACTTTGTGGCCTCTATAAAGATAAATAAAGATATATTTGTGCTGAATCCATAATTAACTGGGAAGAGCATAATATTATTTTGCTCAATTGTTAATCTGTGGGGTGTTTCCCTCATGCATCCTTCTCCTTGCACACCAACCTGTCAGACAGTAGTAATTGTTGCTTGAACAGGTTTGGGGTAAAAGTCTCCAAGGAGGACCAACTCTCTTGTTCCATTAGCAAGAACACATATAGATCATTTTCAGCGCTAATCTAGGGCTAAAATCAATTATGTCTCTTGTATTTAAAAATTAAATTGACTTGCCATGGGAGTAGAATGAGGGAAAAATACATTCCTCCTATTATGTGTAATTACAATTGTAAAACATTTTCCTTTAGAATATAATTGCTGCCTTCAGAGGCTGAAGTGGGCAAGTGAGAAGTGTTTAGTGGAAATGTTGAGCTTTCTTTCAGGTTTTTCTTTTGCTTTTGTTTCCCACCCCTCCCCAGGCTTGTTCTTCCTCTTCATTTTAATGCTAATATAACACTGTGGGTTCTCTAAGCCTTCTCAATTTTCAAAGAATCTCAAATGTAATTAGGGCATAAAGAGCAAAAAACAGTTTAGAAAACAAAGAGCTAATTGTGCCTGTAATCTATATAATGAAAATTTCAATCTCACTCTTATTTATTTACTGTTCATTTCGTGGCCAGGCCCGAGTTAAGTGCTGTGGGAAATGCACACACAAATGACATGGTCTCTGCTATCAAAGTCTTTGGTTCTGATGAATTATCCAAGTATAAGTTGTATGAAAAATAAGCATTTTTTTTTTTAAATTGAAGATATGATTATTGACCAAGGATGGGCATTCCAATGCTTTGGGAGATCAGTAAATTAGAAGACCACGGAATTGATTATGGGTCTCTCCTAAGACTCATTTCTCATACTTATCTTATTTCCTCCCTCAGAAATGCAATGATCCGATTTTAGGAGTATTTTGGCTACAAAAAACAGTAACCAGCTAACTCTAAATGGCTCACATATAAGGTTGCTATGAGACAGGAAGGAAATAGGTAGGGCACAACCATTAAAAAAATGAGGGGGGATACAGCTGTTGAAAAGAATCAGGATACAACAAGAACCGGCTGGAATCAGCTGAAACCAAAATGGCATCAAGGATGGCTCGGTCATTAGCTCATTATACCTTCAATATAATAGTAAAAGTCACTCCCCCTCATGCCATGACACCTACAAAGATTACTATAAAAGGGAAAAAGTGGGCAGGAGCCCAATTCCTGGAAACCCCACCCCTTCCCTCAAATAGTCTATTCCTCCCACTCAAATTACCCAGCTTTTAAAACTAACCACCTCCACACCCGGCTGCCGCTCTCCGCTTCTGAAACAACCGCCTTCTGCTTATGGAATGTGTATCTCTCTAAATATACTTGCTTTCACTTTACTTTGGCTTGCTCTTGAATTATTTCCTGTGTGAAGCCAAGGACCCTCACTTGGTGAGCTGTCCTAGGCACTAGTGCATGTCCTGGAATGTGACATTTCTCTCTCCTGCAACAGCTGGATAAAATGCAGGCTACCCAGTTAAATGTGAAATTCAGACTGTTTAAAAACAAGACAACAGGGTACAAGTGGAGTTGTTCATGCTAAGCCTAGCGTCACCAAACACAGACTTAATTACCATTTTAGTTTTCCCAGAAATGGAATCTTAAACCAATCAGGAATCACCTAATCGGCACTAGTTATATAATTTTCCTGATAGACTCCTGCCATCCCCTAAAGGACAGTAACCTTGCAATAACCAACCCACTTTTTCTGTTTTGGCCTTGTATAATACCTGTTTATGCTCCCTTCTGCTTATAAAAGTCTTCAGAGAGCCCATCTAACTGCTAGATTGGATGCTGCCTGATTCAAATGGATTTTTGCTCAAATAAACTCATAATTTTTAATATGTCTCAGTTTTTCTTTTAATAAGATAAGCAACTAGTAGAGACATTTTTTAAATATAAGTATGCCACAATTATTGCATGGGCCATACTTATACTGAAACAAATGTATTCATTGTTTATCTGAATTTCACATGTAACTAAGAGTTCTATATATTGTCAAATCTGACAAACCTATTTATGTAAAGAGAGCCATTTGTTATTAGGATGTATGATGTCTCCAGGAACTCAAAAGGTGGAGTTGTAGCTTGGCCTCAGAAATAGACTAAAATAGTGATTCAGGGCACAGAAACCTCTTTTTCTGTCTCCAATCTCTGTTTCTCTTTATATATATGCTTTATTCTTGGCTTTTGCTCCAGGCAAATTTTCTTTATTTACCAATGCCAGTCATGGAAAGTACACATTACTGACTATTTTAGTCTCCTCTTTTAGGAACTGCTTAGTCTAACTCAAAATATCTGGAGAAAAATGTTGATTGGCCAAACTTTTGACAGTTTCCCACTCTTGGAACGCAAGTGTAGTGTGAGATTAATCTCATATTATACAAACACGGCTACTCCTGTAAAACCATGTGTGTTAATGGGCAGTCCTCGTAAAAGTGATTGTAGAAGAGAAAAATGCTCACACACACAAAAACTGGTGTCGACTGTAACTTTTAAAATTAGTAAATCCCAAATATATATTATTGTAAAATCTCTTCTAGAATTTCTGCTTGCTAGAATGATTTACCTTGAAATCCTTTGTCACCTTAAAATCACCCTAGTTAAAAACCATAGCTCCAGTTTTCTATTAAAATTATCATTCTCATTTAATTTATTTTTGTCTGTATATGACAGTATTACACTCCCCCATTGCCTTCAAGTCATTATTGACTCTTTCACATGTTGTCAGTCTCCAAACTCTATTAATGCTTCCATCATAATATTTTTAAATTTTAATTCTTTTTTCTTTTCCATATTACATAATTTTATAATTCTACTTGTGCCTTCATCACTTGTTTATGAGTTACTTAGGTTGTGTAACAAGTCTTCCATATTCAGACTCTTCTCATTTCAAAAAACTCTAGACGCATATCAGTTTTAGATTAGTTTTGTTGTTATTGTTGTTTAAGCAGGTTACATGTATCATCTTCTCTAATTCAAGACTAAGTCACTACCATCTATAGACTCTGGAATGGTAAATGGAATAATTCCTGTCTTAAAGACTTAGCTCCTTGATATAGAATAAGTTCTAAGTTCATTTTTCTTATGTCATAGGGCTGCTATCAAGTTTAAATGCTTCCAAATTTATTGTTTATGGGTTTTAGCACCGTATTTATGCTTTACAAATGATATCTATTAATATCAATATTCAAGGTTTTAACCTAATTCTTCAAATTGCTCACCAGCTTTTTTTCCTGCTATTTATTTGTACAAACTTTCTTCTTGATACAACTAACCTATGCAAAGTCTCCTAAACACAACTTGGACATTGTTAATTCTGTGCTTTTCTGTATAATATCCCCCTACCTAAAATATCCTCTATTCTTTTCTTTCCCTATTTTAGTTTTTCCTAGTTGGTGAGGCCTACCTGAAGCTCTGTGACTTTTACAAAGGCTATTTTGACAGTCCCAGCCCTCAGTGATATATCTTTTCTTCAAGAAGTTTTGATATCTATAGTCTTCCATCTTATATCTTGAATAAGGTTCTAATAATTTTACATTATTAATGATTTTAAATCACATATCCTGTTAATACTAACTATATTTCAGACTCCAGCATAGAAGAGGCTATATTTTCTATATCTTTGTACATTTAATCAAAACAAGTATCTAATTAATTGGTATAATTATAAAATTTAATACAGTTGATTAGATTAAAAGCACTAGACAATAGACAGTTCCGAAATAGTTTAACATTTCGGAACTGGAAATAAAATAAAAAGAAGTAGAACCATTATGGCAACTTGGAAGTCATTTTATATGGGTTGTCCCATAATCCCCATTTACAAATTTATAGTCAGAATTCTCATTAAGGAAAAGGTCATGTTGGAGTTTTGAACACTCTAGAACCAGAAGTCTGTGTGAATCATATTCCAGAAATTGCACTTTATTAAATTTTTTATTTTATTAAGAAAGTGATCAATAAAAACAAATCTGATTCCTTCAGATTCCACAAATTATGTATTTCACTACTGTGTTCATTTGACTGTTTATCAAACCAATTTCAATGAGTTTTCAAGACAAATTAGCCATCAGTCAATGAAGACAAGAGGTAAAATTAGTTTGAAAACAATCACTTTGACTTTCATGGAACAATACCATCACAAAATGCTCTACTGATTGATTAAGATAAAGGGAGAAAAAAACAGCTTTGAGTTAAAAAACAAATATTCTAAAATGCACTGATAATGAAACCTAATTTTGCAATGAAATCAGATCAACTGTATATTCATTGTCCTTGAAAAGTAGTGACAATGCTATATAACTATAACTGATTTTCAGTTCCTAGAAATACATAGTAATTGTGATAGAAATAATACCAGCGGTATAGTAGAAGCAGCAGTCATAGTGATGATAATAATAGTTATATGGGGCTTCCCTGGTGGCGCAGTGGTTAAGAATCTGCCTGCCAATGCAGGGGACACGGGTTCGAGCCCTGGTCTGGGAAGATCCCACATGCCGCGGAGCAACTAAGCCCGTGAGCCACAACTACTGAGCCTGCGCATCTGGAGCCTGTGCTCCGCAATGGGAGAGGCCGCGACAGTGAGAGGCCCGTGCACCGCGATGAAGAGTGGTTCCCACTCACCGCAACTGGAGAAAGCCCTCGCACAGAAAAGACCCAACACAGCCAAAAATAAATAAATAAATAAATAATTTTTTAAAAAAAGCAAAAAAAAAAATAATAATAGTTATATGGTTATTATTAATGAAAAAATAACAAAATAATCTGTAGTTACCAATTGGTATAAGATTATAAATGATATAACTATTTCACCCACCCTAATTGTAATTGAGGTGGGATTGATCCATCACCAAAGGCCAGTTGTGGTTGACCTAAACCAGTTTAGAGAATCTCATCACTTCTATAGCAGTGACAGTGAAGGCCTATGCTGATCAACGTATGACATTCCTCTGGCCACAGAGATGTTCAGTAAGCTTCAACAGTAGACAATCATCATGACACCCAGAGACACATTTGATGGTTATGAAACTTGACCTTCTCTCCCCACACTTCCTGAAATTACTGAGAAGGGAAATGGGTCAATTTGCTACTAGTAGCCGCTTTGTGACCTGAGGCCACCAGGTTGAGGATGAAGCTGACAGCTGACATTCAGAGGATGCCAGAGACAGTGAGGGAATAACAGAGAAATGGAATAAAAACCCTGACAGAATTAACCCTGAAACTATAAATCCTAAACTTTCTATCAATATGAACAAATAGCTACCTCTTTTTTTTAAACAAGTTTGATATGAGTTTATTATTACCTGCTATGACAAACATTTTAATTAACATACATAAGTAAATCATTTTATATTTTATAAGTTACTTTATTTATCTTGATCCTGTATTGCAATCTGTGAACTAAATGCACAGATGTTATTATCCTTATTTTATAGATAAGAATTTGGAGGCTCAAAGAGGTTATCACATTTTACTAAAATAAGAAGTATATCTAGGGTTTTAGCTCAGGATTTTGGAATTTCATCACAGTGCTCGTTCTACAGAAGTTTCTAAATTGGCCAGTGGAGACATTATTAAGGTCATAAAAAGCACATGACAACACTTTGTTGGTAAGTTTATTGGTCCAGTGTGTTGGTTAGGCTGTTCTAAGCAAGATTGAAAAGAATGAGACTAAAATGTAAGAAAGCAAAGGGAAGCGATGAATCCCATCCAGCATTGTGTGGGATACTGAAGTCTCCGGAGCAAATCTTTTGCATAGCTTTGTCCCTAATCTCTGCTTTTTATCACTTTTTTAATAACACATGTATGTCCCAAACACTTTCCCCAAATTATCAAAAGGCCTTTTAGTTAGCCTTGTACCTTTCTGTCAAGAAGAAAGTGTTACATAAACTCATTAACTCTGAAGCATTAGGGGCTTAATTAAAATGAAAATCCCACCCAGAAAGATTTGCATTTCAATGAAGAATAATGAAGAGGATGATACTTACCTTAAAGGAATAAAGTAGTACTTAAGATATTTTAAGCATCAGGAAGAAGAATATTTGGGAGCAAGTGTGTATTATCATCACTTTACAAACTACAATATTACATAACTGACTACATAACTCTGTAAAGTTCACTAAAAAAGAGGGCATTAATCATCACCCAGAGTTGAAGGCTTTAGTACCTTCAATACACAAATGTAGAGATATGGTTGGAGCCCTACGTATAAATGTGGATAGAGGGAGAGTTTAAAAGTATCAGCCACATACATGATTTCAGACTATCAGATAGTTGCAAAAAATTAAGTGGGTTTAAAAGATTAGAAGTGATCTATTATATCAACTGTATATTAATAATATCTAAGGTCTGTGTAAATAAGTAACATTCATAATACACATGCATACAATTTTAATAAAATAGTTTAAAATGTATAGCAAGTTCAAAAAATTACTATTTTTCTCAATTTTTTTCTAAAGAATTCATCCCAATATGTATGTTTTCATGAACTCATTTAATTCCCCCTTCCCAGAGATAACCACTGTAAGATTTTTTATTCTTTGCTTGAATGTTCTATGTTATTACATATTTATGTATAAATAGAAATATTTACTAGTATTCTTCAGATTTTTAAATAATACAGAAATGCTATCCTATTTAAACTTATCATTTACCTATAGCGTTTTTAGTTTGTTTGACATTTGTTTTTATTCCATCACATGAACATGAATGTGTTACAATTTATACACTCATTTGCCTTTTTGGGGGGCATTTAAATTGTTCTAACATTGTATAATAGTAATAGATGCTTCAGTATATACCCTTATGTTCATTATCTTGTGACATTGTGCAGGAGTGTCTCAAGGATACACAGGTAGTTGTACCAATTACACTTTTTTCTGTGATTTTAAGAGTTTGTCTTCCCATATCCTTATCAACACTTCTTGTTTATCTATTGTATGTATAGAGATACACTTTTCCAATTTAATGGGGGTAAAAATTTTAGTTTGCATTCTCTGAATACTAATGAGGTTGAACATCAATTACACTTATGGATGTTCTTGTTTCCTCTCATGAATGGTCTGTTCATAAATTGCTTTAATTTTTCCCTTATCCATTTGTCTTTTCATTTTGTGGTACCTCTTTTTATGTTTTTTTAGTTACATGGTTAAAAAAAAATCTTCTCCAAGATCATAGCTTTTCTTTTTATTTTATTTAACATGCTTTTTAGTTCAAACATTTTTAATTTTAATGTAATGAAATTATCAATATTATTGTCTCATAATGTATGCTTTTTCTATCCTAAATAATTCTTTCCTACATCAAAATCATAAAGATATTTTCATGCATTCAATAAATATTTGTTAAGCTACTGGTATATACCTAGCATTGATCTTAGAGATGTATACAGTGATAGACATAGTACCTATTTTCAAGAATCTTACATTCTAGTAAGGGGGGAGATAAGAACAAATAAACTATGATAACTCAAAAACAATTCAGATTATAATAAAAAATAAAGCATAACATGTTATAAATAATGATTGAGAGCCTTACTTCAGGAATGATAGTCAAGGAGGGAATCTCTGAGGAGGTAATGATGCATAAGAATCCACCTGAATGTTTGAATTCATCTGAAATGAACCAAGAAACTTTTAAATGTTAAAGAGTTCCAGGCAAAGAGAATAGCAAGGGGAAAGGATTTGAGATAGGAGCTTGCCTGGAATGATCAACAGATAGTAACCTATTTTTTTAGCCTTAACCTGAACGGCAATGGTCTTAATGTTTGCCCCACCACCCCTCCCCAACTCCCCAAAATTCATATGTTGGAATCCTAACCTTCAAGGCAATGATATTAGGTGGTTGAGCCTTTAGGAAGTGATAAGAGCATGAGGGTAGAGCCCTCATGAATGGGATTAGGGCTCTTATAAAAGAGATCCCAGGGAGTTTGCTTGCCCCGTCCACCTTGTGAGACTATAACAAAAAGTCTGAAACTTGGAACAGGCCCTCACCTGACCACGCTGGCGCACTAATCATGGACTCCTAGCCTCCAGAATTCTGAGCAATAAATGCCTGTTTTTTACAGGCCACCCAGTTTTTAGTATTTTTTTTTTATAGCATCCCAAATGGACTAAAATACATATCATTCCTGAGCATACACTCAGAGTTTCAGTTTAACCTGATAACTTAGTTTTTCTTTCACATATATTATAATTTTCTATCCTTGTGTCTTCATAAATATAAATTCTTCTTTTATATGGTATTCTCTCCACCCCCCATTCCACTTACCAAAATGAATTTCACTTATTTATTCATTCAAACTCTGCTCTTTTCTATGTAAGTCATCATCAATGAAACTTTAATTTTCTCAGTCTTCTGAGCTGATATTATCTCTTCTTAAGATCTGCAGAGATGTTGGCAAATATCTAATGACACATAATACTTTTTGCCATATCTCTTTTCCTTTTTTAAATCTTTCCTTCTATATTAGATTGAAAGTATAATGAGAACAGGACCAAGATTTACTTGAATTTCTATCATCTGTGCCTAGTGTACTGCCTTACAAAAAGTTGGTGCTTAATACATAATTAAATTGAATTAATCACCAATGCAGTAGGGGCTGGAATCAATACTGGGACAGTATTCTGGCCTCTCCTATTTACTGGAATTTGGAAGTTGTAGTTGTTCCATAAGTCATTTTGTGTCTCTCTAGTCTTCATTTCCACCACCTGTTTTAAGCAATGTCTCTTAGTGTTAAAGTAAACATTGTTTGTGTGTGTGCGTTTTGTGTGTAATTTTCCCTTAGGTAATAATATTGGATCATTCTAACTGCAAATATTTATCTGATCTTTGTTGCTGCTCTTGGGAGAAAGACCTAAGTCAAGCATTAAGATATCAAATGAATGTCACAATTTGCCGAGCATGGAAGAGACAATGAGAAGGCCATTCAATGATCAATGCCTTTAGATTACATGCTTGTTTTTTTCTCACTTCAAGACATTTTCCTATGTCATTTAATTTCTGTAATTAAATTTTGACCCTTGTAGTTAAAACTCATTTGATTTGGGGGAAATTGCTTGATTTCTTTGCCTCAGTATTTTCATGCTATTTCATGTTATTTCATAGAAATAACAACTTTGGATAGCCTCCCATCAAGCCCCTTAGATAGCCTCAACCACCAGAGGACAGACAGCAGAAGCAAGAAAAACTACAATCCTGCAGCCTGTGGACCAAAAACCACGGTTACAGAAAGATAGACAAGATGAAAAGGGAGAGGGCTATATATCAGATGAAGGAACAAGAAAAAACCCCAGAAAAACAACTAAATGAAGTGGAGATAGGCAACCTTCCAGAAAAAGAATTCAGAATAATGATAGTGAAGATGATCCAGGACCTCGGAATAAGAATGGAGGCAAAGATTGAGAAGATGCAAGAAATGATTAACAAAGACCTAGAAGAATTAAAGAACAAACAAACAGAGATGACCAATACAATAACTGAAATGAAAACTACACTAGAAGGAATCAATAGTAGAATAACTGAGGCAGAAGAACGGATAAGTGACCTGGAAGACAGAATGGTGGAATTCACTGCTGCGGAACAGACTAAAGAAAAAAGAATGAAAAGAAATGAAGACAACCTAAGAGACCTCTGGGACAACATTAAACGCAACAACATTCGCATTATATGGGTCCCGGAAGGAGAAGAGAGAGAGAAAGGACCAGAGAAAATATTTGAAGAGATTATAGTCGAAAATTTCCCTAACATGGGAAAGGAAATAGCCACCCAAGTCCAGGAAGCACAGAGATTCCCATACAGGATAAACCCAAGGAGAAACACGTCAAGACACATAGTAATCAAAGTGGCAAAAATTAAAGACAAAGAAAAATTATTGAAAGCAGCAAGGGAAAAATGACAAATAACATACAAGGGAACTCCCATAAGGTTAACAGCTGATTTCTCAGCAGAAACTCTACAAGCCAGAAGGGAGTGGCATGATATACTTAAAGCGATGAAAGGGAAGAACCTACAACCAAGATTACTCTACCTGGCAAGGATCTCATTTAGATTTGATGGAGAAATCAAAAGCTTTACAGACAAGCAAAAACTAAGAGAATTCAGCACCACCAAACCAGCTCTACAACAAATGCTAAAGGAACTTCTCTAAGTGGGAAACACAAGAGAAGAAAAGGACCTACAAAAACAAACCCAAAACAATTAAGAAAATGGTCATAGGAACATACCTATCGATAATTACCTTAAACGTGAATGGATTAAATGTTCCAACCAAAAGGCACAGGCTTGCTGAATGGATACAAAAACAAGACCCATATATATGCTGTCTACAAGAGACCCACTTTAGACCTAGGGACACATAAAGACTGAAAGTGAGGGGATGGAAAAAGATATTCCATGCAAATGGAAATCAAAAGAAAGCTGGAGTAGCTATACTCATATCAGATAAAATAGACTTTAAAATAAAGAAGGTTACAAGAGACAAGGAAGGACACTACATAATGATCAAGGGATCAATCCAAGAAGAAGATATAACAATTATAAATATATATGCACCCAACATAGGAGCACCTCAATACATAAGGCAACTGCTAACAGCCATAAAAGAGGAAATTGACAGTAACACAATAATAGTGGGGGACTTTAACACCTCACTTACACCAATGGACAGATCATCCAAAATGAAAATAAATAAGGAAACAGAAGCTTTAAATGACACAATAGACCAGATAGATTTAATTGATATTTATAGGACATTCCATCCAAAAACAGCAGATTACACGTTCTTCTCAAGTGCGCACAGAACATTCTCCAGGATAGATCACATCTTGGGTCACAAATCAAGCCTCAGTAAATTTAAGAAAATTGAAATCATATCAAGCATCTTTTCTGACCACAGTGCTATGAGATTAGAAATGAATTACAGGGAAAAAAACGTAAAAAAGACAAACACATGAATGCTAAACAATACGTTACTAAATAACCAAGAGGTCACTGAAGAAATCAAAAAATACCTAGAGACAAATGACAATGAAAACACGACGACCCAAAACCTATGGGATGCAGCAAAAGCAGTTCTAAGAGGGAAGTTTATAGCTATACAAGCCTACTAAAGAAACAAGAAAAATCTCAAGTAAACAATCTAACCTTACACCTAAAGAAACTAGAGAAAGAAGAACAAACAAAACCCAAAGTTAGCAGAAGGAAAGAAATCATAAAGATCAGAGCGGAAATAAATGAAATAGAAACAAAGAAAACAATAGCAAAGATCAATAAAACTAAAAGCTGGTTCTTTGAAAAGATAAACAAAATTGATAAGCCATTAGCCAGACTCATCAAGAAAAAGAGGGAGAGGACTCAAATCAATAAAATCACAAATGAAAAAGGAGAAGTTACAACAGACACTGCAGAAATACACAGCATCCTAAGAGACTACTACAAGCAACTTTATGCCAATAAAATGGACAAACTGGAAGAAATGGACAAATTCTTAGAAAGTTATAACCTCCCAAGACTGAACCAGGAAGAAACAGAAAATATGAACAGACCAATCACAAACAATGAAATTGAAACTGTGATTAAAAATCTTCCAACAAACAAAAGCCCAGGACCAGATGGCTTCACAGGTGAATTCTATCAAACATTTAGAGAAGAGCTAACACCTATCCTTCTCAAACTCTTCCAAAAAATTGCAGAGGAAGGAACACTCCCAAACTCATTCTATGAGGCCACCATCACCCTGATACCAAAACCAGACAAAGACACTACAAAAAAAGAAAATTACAGACCAATATCACTGATGAATATAGATGCAAAAATCCTCTACAAAATACTAGCAAACAGAATCCAACAACACATTAAAAGGATCATACACCACGATCAAGTGGGATTTATCCCAGTGATGCAAGGATTCTTCAATATATGCAAATCAATCAATGTGTTACACCATATTAACAAATTGAAGAAGAAAAACCATATGATCATCTCAATAGATGCAGAAAAAGCTTTTGACATAATTCAACACCCATTTATGATAAAAACTCTCCAGAAAGTGGGCATAGAGGGAACCTACCTCAACATAATAAAGGCCATATATGACAAACCCACAGCAAACATCATTCTCAATGGTGAAAAACTGAAAGCATTTCCTCTAAGATTAGGAATGAGACAAGGATGTCCACTCTCACCACTACTATTCAACATAGTTCTGGAAGTCCTAGCCATGGCAATCAGAGAAGAAAAAGAAATAAAAGGAATACAAATTGGAAAAGAAGTAAAACTGTCACTGTTTGTGGATGACATGATATTATATATAGAGAATCCTAAAACTGCCATCAGAAAACTTGCTAGAGCTAATTAATGAATATGGTAAAGTTGCAGGATACAAAATTAATGCACAGAAATCTCTTGCATTCCTATACACTAATGATGAAAAATCTGAACGAGAAATTAAGGAAACACTCCCATTTACCATTGCAACAAAAAGAATAAAATACCTAGGAATAAACCTACCTAGGGAGACAAAAGACCTGTATGCAGAAAACTATAAGACACTGATGAAAGAAATTAAAGGTGATACCAACAGATGGAGAGATATACCATGTTCTTGTGTTGGAAGAATCAACATTGTGAAAATGACTCTACTACCCAAAGCAATCTACAGATTCAATGCAATCCCTATCAAATTACCAATGGCATTTTTTACAGAACTAGAACAAATCATCTTAAAATTTGTATGGAGACATAAAAGACCCCGAATAGCCAAAGCAGTCTTGAGGGAAAAAAACAGAGCTGGAGGAATCAGACTCCCTGATTTCAGACTATACTACAAAGCTACAGTAATCAAGACAATATGGTACTTGCACAAAAACAGAAACATAGATCAATGGAACAAGATAGAAAGCCCAGAGATAAACCCACGCACCTATGGTCAACTAATCTATGACAAAGGAGGCAAAGATATACAATGGAGAAAAGACAGTCTCTTCAATAAGTGGTGCTGGGAAAACTGGACAGCTACATGTAAAAGAATTAAATTAGAACACTTCCTAACACCATACACAAAAATAAACTCAAAATGGATTACAGACCTAAATGTAAGACTGGACACTATAAAACTCTTAGAGGAAAACATAGGAAGAACACTCTTTGACATAAATCACAGCAAGATCTTTTTTGATCCACCTCTTAGAGTAATGGAAATAAAAACAAAAATAAACAAATGGGACCTAATGAAACTTCAAAGCTTTTGCACAGCAAAGGAAACCATAAACAAGACGAAAAGACAACCCTCAGAATGGGAGAAAATATTTGCACATGAATCAACGGACAAAGGATTAATCTCCAAAATATATAAACAGCTCATTCAGCTCAATATTAAAGAAACAAACAACCCAATCCAAAAATGGGCAGAAGACCTAAATAGACATTTCTCCAAAGAAGACATACAGACGGCCACGAAGCACATGAAAAGACGCTCAACATCAGTAATTATTAGAGATATGCAAATCAAAACTACAATGAGGTATCACCTCACACCAGTTAGAATGGGCATCATCAGAAAATCTACAAGCAACAAATGCTGGAGAGGGTGTGGAGAAAAGGGAACCCTCTTGCACTGTTGGTGGGAATGTAAATTGATACAGCCACTATGGAGAACAATATGGAGGTTCCTTAAAAAACTAAAAATAGAATTACCATATGACCCAGCAATCCCACTACTGGGCATATACCCTGAGAAAACCATAATTCAAAAAGAGTCATGTACCAAAATGTTCATTGCAGCTCTATTTACAATAGCCAGGACATGGAAGCAGCCTAAATGCCCATCAACAGACGAATGGATAAAGAAGATGTGGTACATATATACAATGGAATATTACTCAGCCATAAAAAGGAACGAAATTGAGTCATTTGTTGAGACGTGGATGGATCTAGAGACTGTCATCCAGAGTGAAGTAAGTCAGAAAGAGAAAAACAAATATCGTATATTAACGCATGTATGTGGAACCTAGAAAAATGGTACAGATGAGCCAGTTTGCAGGGCAGAAGTTGAGACACAGATGTAGAGAATGGACATATGGACACCAAGGGGGGAAAACTGCGGTGGGGTGGAGATGGTGGTGTGCTGAATTGGGCGATTGGGATTGACATGTATACACTGATGTGTATAAAATTGATGCCTAATAAGAACCTGCAGTATAAAAAAAAAAAAAAGAAATAAC
This sequence comes from Balaenoptera borealis, assembly GCF_965194805.1. Lineage (NCBI taxonomy): Eukaryota > Metazoa > Chordata > Mammalia > Artiodactyla > Balaenopteridae > Balaenoptera > Balaenoptera borealis. The sequence continues at coordinate 29,536,473 of NC_138875.1, forward strand.
AACTTTGCGCAGAGGTTCTCACCTTAAAGTAAATGGTATAATATTAGCAAAGTACCTAGAAGTGTCTAACACGTTGTGTACTTAACTAAATGTTAACACCCTTTTAGTTCTATGTCTGTCCAAATAAATCTGCTCATGTTCACATAAGGGCAGCCAAACTTTGTATAAATGTGGCGAGAAAGAGACAAGCCAAAAACTTTATGATAAGCAGCTGTGACTTGTATCTCTCAGTAAGCGTCATTGAGGCACCTATGTTGTGTGTTGAACCCTAAGCGGACTGAGAAAATGTTAAGGCACTGAGGACATTAAGAGATTTAGTCACCTGATTTGATGTGCCATTAATTATACTGGACTTGTGTCCTCCCTTCCTGCTTTGTATTCCTGTTCTAGTGGGAGCTGGAGAAACACGTTATAAATTAAATTCCACTTGGCCAAGGATCTGCCACCTTGTATTCTCTTTCTATTTTATCTGAGGAAAGGTCTTGGCACCAGTGACCCATATTCCCAGGCACATCTTGAGGCACTACTCAATACAGGTTCACCTGGAGGACTGTATTTCTGACCACCCAGCTCTGAGTATTATTTTCAGCAACTTGAAATAACCAAACTCATTAGACATCATTAAGCTTGACAACAGCTTCACAAATACCTCAGTGGGGTTATCTTATCTTGGAAGCTCTATAATGAATTATTGGCTACTGCTATTTTAGAGATCCAGCATAAGGATAAATCTCTTGTCCCTCGTATATACTACCTCCTTTTATTTTACATTGGCCTATGATATTTAAGCTCTGGTATGTCTTGTAGCTAAGAGCCTTGGATATTTTACTTGTGGTAGAATGAGCATATTGCTGAAGGAGTTTCTTAATTTGGCTGTCTTTCTTGGCCTTTCTAAGAAAGGAACCTCAAAGACTAAATTTATCATAAGTGGCCACTGTTGATTTAGCTGTTTTATTCATTCAAGTAAGTCAGAGGAGATTTTAAATTTGCTTTACTAAGAGCCATCTTAGTAAACTCTCTTCCATTAGTTTTGCTGATCCTCTAAAGAGTGCCTTGATTTTGGACTGAACTTGTACAATTTCCCCAAGAGACTCAGGTAAATGCCGATTATGTGGCAAGGGTCAGGAATAGGTTTCTTTGCTGGTAAACATGAGGGTAAGAAAATATCTTCAGAGACAATGGGTGACACTGAATGGAACCACAGCAAAGTCCAAATGGGGAAATAAAGTCAAATACTAGTAAGAGCAGAAGTAACAAGTCTTGGCAAGGGCAGAGGCTGGAATCCTGGTCTACATGGAGAATATAAAGCTTCCTGAATTTTGGTAGAGAGAGAATTATAGGAAAAGCAGGTTGAAAACAGCTGGGGTGGGAGAGACAAAGTAGAAGTGGGAGAAGAGTTGAGTTTTAGTGTCCTTGCTTTGCCTGGCCTGTTATATTAGGGGCAAACTGGACACATCTAAGCAATCGACCACAGGTGTACCAACTTAAAACTAAGCATATTTTCACCAATAACAATGACATGGAAGTGTAGACGCTTAGATTGGAGATGCTTATTTACAAGAAAGTAAAAGAGATTCTAAATTTTCTGCTGTCACAGAGACTTCAAGACAATGGTTATCTACCTTGTTTGTCTATTAGAACCACCTGTGGAGTTTTCAAAAATACTGATTCCTGGGTCCCACCTCAAAAGATTCTGATTTAATTGGTCTGGTTTGTGGAGTGGACATCCCTGCTTATTAAATGTTTCCCAGGTGATTCTAATATGCAGCTGAGGTTGCAAGCTCCAATCTAGAAGGGCGGCTGACTCTGATTAACTTTAGTCCTATTCCTACATGAGAATAAACATCTTCAGGGAAGAATCACACTCTCATTGGTGGAGATATAAATATTAGAGGTATAAATTTTATCATGTTTCTTACAAAGCCAAATAGCTTTCAAGGTCTCAATCGGTTTTAATATAACAGATATATTTCAGGGAATATTAAGTAGATCAACAGTCTTTCCTGATTCAACTAACTGGATAATTATTCAGTTGTTCAATTTATTAGACAGAATCTGAAGCCACATAGAAAAGAGGATATATTTTTAAAAGATTGGTAATGCATAATAATGAAAATGAAATTATTGGGAGCCTATTGTTTTAATTGATTAATATGACAAAATGATGAAACCTAGGCTTTTTTTAATACTCATAACTTGTTCCCATATCCTAGAATTACTCTGACCTAGAAAAGTTCATAGGTTTGAATTGCTCAATAATGAAAGACAATGAAGTGAAAAGAACATCGCATAGCTCATTTCCTTTCTCATCATGTCTTTGAAAACTGGAATAATCATAAATGAAGACTCCACAACCTTTCCTGGTTATGATACATGAATCTCACTTTCACTGAGTTTCTTCCCAGAGAGCCAGTGATAGCATTCAGGGCCTCATCATCAAATAAATTAGTCTTGTGTGGATGTATTTTCAGTTCAGTAAAACCTCATTAATTTAGGAGACAGCATGACAGAATTGGTTTAGAATCTGGAGAACTGAATTCTGGTAACATCTAGTATCATCGAAGTGACTTTGACTGGATCCCTTAATCTAATTTTCTTATTTATCATTTGTCCTGCCTATCTAGAAATTTTCTGCTAAAACAAAAAATATAGAGCTGCAGCCACTGAAGACTTTGATCTACAGCTCAGTGTTGTTCCATTCACCACCCACTTTCCCCTGTGTTAGGCATTATACTTTCATCTAAAGATTTACAGAAGAATATGATGCAACTGAAACTTTAGAAAAGTTCCATTTGTGATTATTATAGAAGAATGAGACACAGCCCACATTTTGGAAAACTTTACAATCATAATTTGCAGCGTGAGCCACATTTAATCTCTGAAACAGCCTATTCATGACAAGCAACTTACCTGAATCCCTGTATCTACTACTCATCTTTGTAGTCTTTAGTCCTCTACCCAGTGAGTCCCTTCATGTCCTCAGCCCACTAAATATATTCTACTCTTTAACCTCATTTGTGTGAGCCAAGTTTATAAAATTAGTTTTCTCTTCTAGCCTGTGTTGCATTCTAGTTCTCTACTGGGACAAAATTACGGCCTAAAGGTCTAGCCCATGACATGAGGGCTTGAAAATCAAACTAGCCATTTACTAGGTCACTATCTCTAAGAATTGGAACTACATAATTTGTGAGGCTCACTGAACAGTAAAAACATGGTATTGTTGTGAAATTATTAAGAAATTAAAGATGGCCACAGAAGAGCATTATACCAAGTGCTGATCCTTCTCAGCATAGGACTCCATGCAATTGTTTTAAACCCAGTGCTGCCCAAATTATACAACTCAACACTGTTTGGGTCCTTTTATAAAAAAAAAAAACAACAACAAAGTGTTTTTTTCTTTTGTAACTCTGAAAAGAGAATCACTGACCTAATTATATATATTCTCATACTTAAAAATCCTAGTTGCCTTGCGGGTAACTACAGGACTAGATCTTTTGTATGGTGAAGACTCCTGGATCTTGCCCGAGCTCCTCAGAGTAGCTGGAACGCTGGTGTTCTCCTTAAGAACATGACCTCACCCAGTTAGCTCACCAATCCCTGTCCCAGCACTGCCCATCCCCTGTGCTGTAGGGGTGTGCACTGTCCTCTATTCTCAGCTTAGCTGCCCCATTCTTGCCCAAAGAATATGGATGGTGTTCCTTTCCCACACTCACTCTCTTAAGTAGTACCTGAAGGTTTTTAAGTTTTTGAGTATGCCGTGCACAGCAGGGCAGCTTCCTCACTGAACAGCCAAATGGTTTAACTTTAGGACTGCAGTATTTCCTCTCAAAGACTATACCTTCAATCATTTAAATCTTAAAGCATAGGCAGAGTGAAGTCCCAACTCACTGAATGGCAGATTGCTAAGGTTGGAAGAATTTGGGTTAGAAGTGTGAGATTTTTTTCTGTTCCAACATGGCCTCTGGGCATTGAGATAGCACTTTTCCCAGGATCCTTGCTCTAGTGTCCTACCCCTGACACTCCTAAGGCCAAAAATGAATGATGAGTCCAGTTTAAGGGATGGGGCCCAGATATCCAATGCCCAGGACCCAATCAGTATCTTGTAATACTGTTTCTTTTGCTCAGAATTCCTTTCCTGCCAAGTTTGTTCCTCCTATTTCTCCCTCATTCTGAGCTTCAAATCTACAAAATGGCACCTAAACCCACCATTTTTAAAAAATGTAAATAAATAATAAATAAAATAAAAATTATTTGCCCTTCCTCAATGGTAATTATGGTTATTAGAAACTTGAAGGTCAGCAATTCCGTTTTAAAGATGGGGCAAGGGCTTTTATTTCCTCTAAATACAACAGAAAAGAAAGTGTTTTATTTATTTATTTATTTATTTACTGCCAAATGAGTAACAGGAGATATACTTTCAAGCCTTACTGCATCAGTTTACTCCCCATGGTGCTTAAGTCCAGTGTGCCGGTAGCACATGCTGGCTCTGACCTGTCTCTAAACATTGATTTAAAGATTAAATGGGATAATATGTATAAAATAGTTTTGAAAGTTCAAAATGTGATAAAAATTGTTCTACACAGAAATTTTTATTATCCACCTGGTATTTGAATAAAACTGACAAGATAGTAAAATTCTAGAATGTTTAGAAATGGGAAACGCACACATATGCACATACACACACAGAGAGATAACATTTATTGCAAATGCTTCATTTCATAAGTGCAAAAACTGATAGAGCTAAAACTAGAAATCTGTTTTGTAGCTCCTATCTTCTTTCTTCGGTATCTATGTGCTATAAAGATTTGTTAAGCATAATTTTGAGCAAACACAAGAGGGCAGAGACTGACTTGCTCTTAGGTATAATTTCTTCGGTAAAACTATAAGTATTGTATTGCAAGACTATAGGAAAAACATAGTATATCAGATTTTGTCTCTTTCAGCGATGCTAGAAAATGTTGACAAGCAATGTCAGCATCCATTTCTGAGAATGCAAAATGGTGAAATTTTAATGATATCATTTTACTTTCCCTTACAAGTTGTATTAACTTTATAAGAAAATGTTTCCCTCACCTCCTGCCTCTACTATTTGGTCACCTGTTAGTACAATACACATAGAAAAGTCAGAGTAAATGCTTAAACTTTGTTTTTTAAATTTACATAATTCCCTGTCTTTCTTATAATGTAAGATTTTTAAAAAATATATCATTAGGAATTCATGCATTTAAACATATTTGAAGAGTTTCAGTACATTACAGTGCTTACCAGTATTGAAGTAAAAATATTCTAGAAACCAAAATTAAAATTTCTCCACAAAGTTCTGCTTCCCTCCTTGTTTCCCTTCCTTTCCTCCTCCCTCCCTTCCCCATACCCTCCCTCCTTTCCCATACTTTTCTCCCTCCCTCTCTTCCCTCCCTTCCTTCCCTCCCTCCCCCGTTCCTTCCTTCCTTCCTTCCTTCGTTCCTTCATTCCTTCCTTCCTTCTTTCCTTCCTTCCTTCCCTCCTTCCTTCCTTCCTTTATTTTCTCCCTTCCTTCCTTTCTTTCTTCCTCCCTTCCCTCATTTCAACTTCTAGTTATTTTCAAGACCTTAGGGATATTCATTGCCACTGGGTTGGTTATTGTTACTAGGTCTTTTGGGTGGATAGAGCCAAGCTATATATTCATATTATGAATTCAGATTGATATTTTCAATTCAAGTTCGGAACCACAGAATTTTTAATTTAACTTCTTCTAGTTTACATTTTCTTTCTTCTACACAGAGAGTCTCAAGAACAAATTACTTTATTTCACTGAAAGGCATTTGCTTTATTTAACTCTTCACACAAAATAGACTGAATATTTCTAATATTACTGCTATTAATAATGATTCTTAAAACATTTAAAAACTTTTATTTTTGTTTTTGTTCTTTTTTGCTCAGATCTTCCCCATTTTCTTAACCATTTTTATGGTCATTCTGGGTTAATATTTTCAGGTACACTGTATGCTGTTTCTATAGGTGGGTTTCATTTTTTATTGTGGATTTTCTTGATTTATTGTTTCAGTTTTTTTTCTGTTTTCATTTGTTTTGCCTTGGTTTTCTGCTTCAAAGATTCCTATTGTTTGTATGTTGGATCTTCATTGTCTGTCTTCAATATTTGTCACCTTCTCTCAAATACTTTTTATCTCTTTACTATTTTTTCTTTTAAAAACTTTCTTCTTTTCACCTTCCATTTATTTCAAAGTATTATTTGATGTATTTATTCATTCTTTTGTGCTTTTTCTTTCAGTTTAGTCTTCATTTTTAAAGTGAGTCAAATTTTATTTTTGTTTCCTGAATGCTGTTAAATTGTGTCTGAGTTCTTCAAATTATGACTTATGCTGCTAATTTTATACAATTTTAAAGCTAATTTTGAAATAGCACATTGCAATTATAATCCTACATTTTAATGGTTCATTGCAGCACCTTAAAATTATACAATGTATATGTCAAATATATCAATAAAAAATAAAATAAAACAGTACATTGCAGTATGTCTTTTTGACCTTTATTTTTATAAGAATATTTTCTGTTCCTTACTGTCTTTGTTTTCTTTTCTTTTTTTTTTTTTTTAAGAAATTCACGTTCTTTTATTTATTTATTTATTTATTTTTGGTTGTGTTGGGTCTTCGTTTCTGTGCGAGGGCTTTCTCTAGTTGCGGCAAGTGGGGACCACTCTTCATCGCGGTGTGCGGGCCTCTCACCATCGCGGCCTCTCTTGTTGCGGAGCACAGGCTCCAGACGCGCAGGCTCAGTAATTGTGGCTCACGGGCCCAGTTGCTCCGTGGCATGTGGGATCTTCCCAGACCAGGGCTCGAACCCGTGTCCCCTGCATTGGCAGGCAGATTCTCAACCACTGCGCCACCAGGGAAGCCCTGTCTTTGTTTTCTTATAGTACCTTTTATGGAATTTTACCTTAATATCTTTCTGGTGTCTATTTGTTATATTAAATCAGTTTTCTTAAAACATTAAAAAGACGCAAGCTTCAATACTGCCTTTCTTTCCAAAATGAGCTCCTTCTATTGCTTGATCATCATTTAAAATATAGGTTTTTATATTTTGAGGTTTTTTTTTTTCATTCTTTCCACAATCTGACTTTTATTTGGACTTTCAGTTTTTTTCCTGTATATTTTCCCTGTTATGCTCAATTACTCCTTAATGTGGTGTCAAGACCCAAGGGAGGGGAGAGCCTGGTCACACAGTTTAAATAGTACATGGAACCAGATTGCAGGCTCTATCCTTACCCATTATTGGTGTGTGCAATAATCCTTCCATTTTCAACCACTGTTCTCTCTTGGCTTGTCATGCTTTTCAGTGAATACTTGTTGACTATTTGGGGGTTATTATGGTCTCATGTACATTAGACATCCCATTGCTTTCTCTTTCCCTCGTCTGTGAAGATGCTTAGAGAATGCAGACTTTTTCACATTTGGTAATTTGCTCCTATCTACTATTTTAGATCCATAAGGATATCTTATTACCCTGTTTTATCATAAATGTTATCCATTTGATGTTGTTATTATTTTTCTATTTTATTACTCTCTCTGGTTTTATATGGAATTTGGAAAAAACTAGTCTGTTTTCCAAGAACTTTAAACTATTTTCCTAGAACTATTTCAATTGCAATTATTCTTGCTTATTTATCAAAGTAGGCTCAGTTATTTCAACCATTTCAATTGTAATTATTCTTGCTTATTTATCAAAAGGATCAGTCTGACCGTTACCATGTAAAAATCTATTATTTTTTAATTTAAAATATATTTGTTGAAGGTCTACTACCCTAATAAATCCTTTCAAATTATTCTGTGTGTATCATGAAAGTAATATATACATATATGCATACCTTCAAAGTTATTCTAAACCATTGAATCTAGAACAGATTTCATTTGAAATTTATTTAAATTTATTTATTTATTTTTGGCTGTGTTGGGTCTTCATTGCTGCATGCAGGTCTACTCTAGGTATGGCAAATGGGGGCTATTCTTTGCTGTGGTGCACAGGATTCTCATTGCAGTGGCTTTTCTTGCTGTGGGGCATGGGCTCTAGGTGCACAGGCTTCAGTAGTTGTGGCACATGGGCTCAGTAGTTGTGGCTTGTGGGCTCTAGAACACAGGCTCAATAATTGTGGCACATGGGATTAGTTGCTCTGCAGCATGTGGGATCTTCCTGAACGAGGGCTTAAACCCATGTCCCCTGAATTGGCAGGTGGATTCTTAACCACTGTGCCACAAGGGAAGCCCCTGAAATTTATTTAGAGCAAATATCATTTTTCATCTGGATAAATTTCAGATGATATAGAGCTCCACCCTTTTTTTCCCATTTGATTTGCATAGGTGAAGTTTGGTTATATTTTTATCCTTTATTTTTAAAGGAAGTTTGAGATGACATCCATATTCTCTGTCTTAGCTTCAAAACTGTCCAAAGTTTCAGTGGGAGCCAAAAGGTTTAAAAATAACTGAATTTGAGGAAATTGTTAATAGAAATATGGTCTATGGCAGTTTTTATTGTTATTTTTTTATGCTACTGGTTTACCTAGGCAAATTTTTTTAAAAATAAATTTATTTATTTATTTATTTTTGGCTGCATTGGGTCTTCGTTTCTGCACCTGGGCTTTCTCTAGTTGCAGTGAGCGGGGGCTACTCTTCATTGTGGTGTGTGTGCTTTTCATTGAGGTGGCTTCTCTTGTTGCAGAGCACGGGTTATAGGTGCGTGGGCTTCAGTATTTGTGGCACGCAGCCTCAGTAGTTGTGGTACACGGGCTTAGTTGTTCTGTGTCATGTGGGATCTTCCCAGACTAGGGCTCAAACCCATGTCCCCTGCATTGGCAGGCGGATTCTTAACCACTGCGCAAACAGGGAAGTCCTAGGCAACTTCTTAAAAGTATGAAACTCTTTGGTCACATCATAAACCTAATGTGTCAGATTCTTTGGGAATGTGTATCTTGGAAGATGTTTACACATTATTCAAATGCAGAAATAGTTGAATACCATGTTCTAGAGGCCAGACACTTAGTCAGAAACAGATCAAGTAGCTAAAGCTACCAAAACGCACAGGAAAAAACATCAGTAGGCAGGCTGAAAATTAAGACAGAGGAGAGTGGAGCAAATTAGGGAGTGAGAAAGACAGAACATAGGAGGAAACTAGTGGAACTAGTGGAGAGCCAGCAGTCATTGTGAAAGTTCAGGTAACTGGTTTTACTTAATCAGGGAAGGCAGTGATATGATATTATGGCTTTGTCATCTAGGACTTCTCATAAAATTCAAGAAAGGTATAGCATTTATATGGCATGAGTGTCAGATTCTAACACTCTACAGCTCGTGGCATATTTTGCTAATCAGTCATAAAATTTTTTCCTCATAATTCTTATTGAAAAAAAAAAAAACTAAAAAAAAAAAATTAAAAAAAAAACAGCACTGTATAAACATTTCCAACAGGTTGTAGTTGGTCTCTCAGTCAAGACATATTTGCATTCTTATTTAGTAACTGAGTATTTAATAATACAAAAACAAAAGTCTTGGACTAATCTTAGGCAACAACTGGATATATTTGGGTAGCTTAAGATATAACTAGGGATATCTTATGAACAAAGACTCAGGGTGAATGATTAGCATAACCTAGAAAATATAAGATTGACCTAAAGCCTTAGTTGCTTGGTGGGTGGACAGTCTTTTCTTGTTATTTTTTTTTTAATCTTTCTTTTCTTTTCTTTCCTTTGCTTTTTTTTTTAAATTGAAGTATAGTTCCTTTAAAATATTGTGTTAGTTCATACTGTACAGCAAAGTGAATCAGCTGTATGTATACATATACCCCCTCTTTTTGGATTTCCTTTTCATTTATGTCACCACAGAGCATTGAGTAGAGTTCCCTGTGCTATACAGTAGGATCTTCTTAGTTATCTATTTCATACATAGTATCAATATTCTATATATTTCAATCCCAATCTCTCAATTCATCTCACACCCTTCTTTCCCCTGGGTATCCATATGCTTGCTCTCCATATCTGTCTCTATTTCTACTCTGTAAATAAGATCGTATATACCAATTTATTCAGATTGCACATATATGCGTTAATATATGATATTTGTTTTTCCCTTTCAGACTTACTTCACTCTGTATGACAGTCTCTAGGTCCATCCACATCTCTACAAATGACCCAATTTCATTCCTTTTTGTAGCTGAGTAATATTCCATTGTATATATGTACCACATCTTCTTTATCCATTTGTCTGTCAATGGACATTTAGGTTTCTTCCATGTCCTGGCTATTGTACATAGTGCTACAATGAACACTGGGGTGAACGTATCTTTTCAAATTATTGTTTTCTCTGGGTATATGCCCAGGAGTGGGATTGCTGGGTCATATGGTAGTTCTATTTTTAGCTTTTTAAGCAACCTCTATACTGTTCTCCATAGTAGCTGTATCAGTTTACATTCCCACCAAAAATTCATGAGAGCTCCCTTTTCTCCACATGCTCTCCAGCATTTATTGTTTGTAGATCTTTGACGGTGGCCTTTCTGACTGGTGTGAGGTTATACTTCATTGTAGTTTTGATTTGCATTACTATAATAATTACTGATGTTAAGCATCTTTTCATGTGCTTTTTAGCCATCTGCATGTTTTCTTTGGAGAAATGTCTATTTAGATCATCCATCCATTTTTTGATTGGGTTGTTTGTTTTTTGGATATTGAGCTGCATAAGCTGTTTGTATATTTTGGAGATTAATCTTTTGTCGGTTGCTTCATTTGCAAATATTTTCTCCCATTCTGAGAGTTATCTTTTTGTTTTGTTTGTTTATGATTTCCTTTGTTGTGAAAAAGCTTTTAGTTTTCATTAGGTCATATTTGTTTATCTTTGTTTCTTTTCTCATTACTCTAGGAGGTCTATTAAAAAAGATCCTGCTGCGATTTATGTCAAAGAGTGTTCTGCCTATGTTTTCCTCTTAGAGTTTTATAGTGTCTGGTCTTACATTTAGGTCTTCAATCCATTTTGAATTTATTTATGTGTATGGTGTTAGAGAGTGTTCTAATTTTGTTCTTTTACATGTAGCTGTCCAGTTTTCACAGCACGACTTAATGAAGAGGCTATCTTTGCTCCATTGCATATTATGGTCTCCATTGTCATAGATTAGGTGACCACAGGTGCATGGAATTATCTCTGGGCTTTTTATCCTGTTGCATTGATCTATATTTCTGTTTTTGTGCCAGTACCATACTATCTTGATTACTGTAGCTTTGTAGTATAATCTGAAGTCAGGGAGCCTGATTCCTCCAGATCCATTTTTGTTTCTCAAGAATGCTTCTGCTATTCGAGGTCTTTTGTGTTTCCATTCAAATTGTATGATTTTTTTTTCTAGTTCTGTGAAAAATATCATTGGTAATTTGATAGGGATTGCATTCAATCTGTAGACTGGTTTAGGTAGTATAGTCATTTTCACAATATTGATTTTTCTAATCCAAGAAAATGGTACATCTCTCCATCTGTTTCTGTCATCTTTGATTTCTTTCATTAGTATCTTATGGTTTTCTGTGTACAGTTATTTTGTTTCCTTAGGTAGGTTTATTCCTAAGTATTTTATTCTTTTTGCTGCAATGATAAATGGGATTGTTTCCTTAATTTCTCTTTCTGATCTTTCGTTATTAATGTATAGGATTGCAAGTGATATCTGTGTATTAATTTTCTGTCCTGTGACTTCACTAAAAATCATTGATTAGCTATAGTAGTTTTCTGATGGTATCTTTAGGATTTTCTATGTATAGGATCATATAATCTGCAAATAGTGACGGTTTTACTTCTTCTTTTCCAATTTGTATTACTTTTATTTCTTTTCTTCTCTGATTGCTGTAGCGAAGACTTCCAAAACTATGTTGAATAATAGTGGCATGAGTGGGCACCCTTGTCTTGTTCCTGATCTTAGAGGAAATACTTTCAGTTTTTCACCATTGAGAATAATGTTTGCTGTGGGTTTGTCATATATAGCCTTTATTATGTTGAGGTAGCTTCCCTCTATGCTCACCATCTGGAGAATTTTTAACATAAATGGGTTTTGGATTTTGTCAAAAGATATTTCTGCATCTATTGAGATGATCATATGGTTGCTATTCTTCAATTTGTTAATATAGTGTATCTCATTGATTGATTGCCATATATTGAAGAATCCTTGCATCCCTGGGATAAATCACAGATAAATAAATGATCATGGTGTATGATCTTTTTAATGTGTTGTTGGATTCTGTTTGCTAGTATTTTGTTGAGGATTTTTGCATCTATGTTCGTCAGTAATATTGGCCTGTAACTTTCTTTTTTTGTGACATCATTGTCTGGTTTTGATATCACGGTGATTGTGGCCTCATACAACGAGTTTGGGAGTGTTCCTCCATCTGTAATTTTGTGGAAGAGCTTGAGAAGGATAGATGCTAGCTCTTCTCTAAATATTTGATAGAATTCGCCTGTGAAGCTATCTGGTCCTGGACTTTTGTTTGTTGAAAGATTTTAAATCACAGTTTCAATTTCATTAATGGTGATTGGGCTGTTCATATTTTCTATTTCTTTCTGGTTCAGTCTTGGAAGGTTGTACTTTTCTAAGATTTTGTCTGTTTCTTCCAGGTTGTCCATTTTATTGGCATATGGTTGCTTGTAGTAGTCATTTTGTATTTCTGCGTGTCAGTTGTAACTTCGTTTTCATTTCTAACTTTATTGATTTGAGTCCTCTCCCTTCTTTTCTTGATGAGTCTGGTTAAAGGTTTATCAATGTTGTTTATCTTCTCAAGTAGCCAGCTTTTAGTTTTATTTTCTGGTTGTTTGTTTTTTTCTATTTCATTTATTTCTGCTCTGATATTTATGATTTCTTTCCTTCTACTAACTTTTGGTTTTGTTTTTCTCCTTTCTCTAGTTGCTTTAGGTGTAAAGTTAGTTTTTTTTTTATTTGAGATTTCTCTTGTTTCTTGAAGTAGGATTGTATTGCTATAAAATTCCCTCTTAGAACTGCTCTTGCTGCATCCCATAGGTTTTGGGTCGTTGTGATTTCCTTGTCATTTGTTTCTAGTTATTTTTCAATTTCTTCTTTGATTTCTCCCATGATCTGTTGGTTATTTAGTTGCATATTGTTTAGCCTCCATGTGTTTTTGTTTTTTTTCCTGTAATTGTTTTCTAATCTCATAGCATTGTGGTCAGAAAAGATGCTTGCTATGGTTTCAATTTTCTTAAATTTACTGAGGCTTCATTTGTGACCCAAGATGTGATCTATCCTGGAGACTATTCCATGTGCACTTGAAAAGACAGTGTATTCTGCTACTTTCAGGTAGAATGTGCAATAAAATGAAGTCTATCTGGCCTAATATGTCATTTAAGGCTTGTGTTTCCTTATTAATTTTCTGTCTGGATGATCTATCCATTGGTGTAATGGGTTGTTAAAGCCCCTCACTATTATTGTGTTGTTGTCAATTTCCCCTTTTATGGCTGTTAGCATTTACCTTATGTATTGAGGTGTTCCTATGTTGGGTGCATATACATTTATAATTGTTATATCTTTTTCTTGGATTGATCCCTTGATCATTATGAAGTGTCCTTCCTGGTCTCTTTTGACAGTCTTTATTTTAAAGTCTATTTTGTCTGACATGACTACTGCTACTCCTGCTTTCTTTTGATTTCCATTTGCATAGAATGTCTTTTTCCATCCCCTCACTTTCTGTCTCTATGTGTCCCTGGGTCTGAAGTGGGTCTCCTGTAGACAACATATACATGGGTAATGTTTTTGTATCCATTCAGCCGGTCTGTGTCTTTTGGTTGGCACATTTAATCCATTTACATTTAAAGTAATTATCAATGTGTATGTTCCCATTAACATTTTCTAATTTGGGGGTGTTTGTTTTTATAGGTCTTTTTCTTCAATGGTGTTTCCTGCCTAGAGAAGTTCTTTTAGCATTTGTTGTAAAGCTGTTCTGTTGGTGCTGAATTCTCTTAGCTTTTGCTTGCCAGTAAAGGTTTTGATTTCTCTATCAAATCTGAATGAGAGCCTTGCTGGGTAGAGTAATCTTGGTTGTAGGTTTTTATCTTTCATCATTTTAAATATATCCTGCCACTTTCTTCTGGCCTGCAGACTTTCTGCTGAAAGATAAGCTGATAACCTTATGGGGATTCCCTTGCATGTTATTTGTTGCTTTTCCCTGCTAGTTTTAATATTGTTACTTTGTATTTAATTTTTGTTAGTTTGATTAAAATGTGTCTCTGCATGTTTCTCCTTGGGTTTATCCTGTATGGGACTCTCTGCCCTTCCCAGACTTGACTGACTATTTCCTCTCCCATGTTAGGAAAGTTTGGTACTAAAATCTCTTCAAATATTTTCTCAGACTCTTTCTCTTTCTCGTCTTTTTTTGGGATGCCTATTATTCGAATGTTGGTGCATTTAATGTTTTCCCAGAGGTCTCTGAGACTGTCCTCAATTCTTTTTATTCTTTTTTCTTTATTCTGCTCTGTGGCAGTTATTTTCACCATTCTACCTTCTGTCTCACTTATCCGTTCTTCTGTCTCAGTTATTCTGCTATTGATTCCTTCTAGAGTATGTTTAATTTCAGTTATTGTGTTGTTCATCATTGTTGTTTGCTCTTTAGTTCTTCTAGGTCCTTGTTAAACGTTTCTTGTATTTTCTCCATTCTATTTCCAAGATTTTTATCATCTTTACTATCATTACTCTGAATTGTTTTCCAGGTCGCTTGCTTATCTCTTCTTCATTTATTTGGTCTTGTGGGTTTTCATCTTGTTCCTTCATCTGAAACATATTTCTCTTCTCATTTTTTGTAACTTAATGTGTTTGAAGTCTCCCTTCTGCAGGCTGCAGGGTCTTATTTCCTCTTGCTTCTGGTGTGTGCCCCCAATGGACGAGCTTTGTCCAGTGGCTTGTGTAGGCTTTCTGGTTGGAGGGACTGGTGCCTGTGTTCTTGTGGTTGAAGCTGGTTCTTTCTCCTCTGATGAGCAGGGCCATGTCAGGTGGTGTGTTTTGGGGTGTCTGTGGGCTTAGTATGACTTTAGGCAGTCTGTCTGCTGATGGGTGTGTTTGTGTTCCTGTCTTGCTTTTTGTTTGGCATGGGGCATTCAGCACTAGAGCCTGTAGGCAGTTGGGTGGAGCCAGGTCTTGGAGTTGAAATGAGGACCTCTGGGAGAGTTCTCACTGTTTAATATCCCTTGGGACCAGGAATTGTCTGGTTTTCCAGTGTCCTGGACTCGGCACTCCCACCCCAGAGACTCAGACCCAAGCCCTGGCCTGGGAAACAATACCCCACATGCCAAACGGCTTGGCAATAAAAGGTGGAAAAAAAAAGAAAGTGCAGGAAGAAAACAAATGAAAACAAACAGACAAAAAACCCACAGTAAACAGCAAAGACAAAAGCAATCAAACAGGGACTTCCCTGTTGGTGCAGTGGTTAAGAATCTGGCTGCCAATGCAGGGGACATGGGTTCGATCCCTGGTGTGGGAAGACCCGACATGTCATGGAGCAACTAAGCCCGTGTGCCACAACCACTGAGCCTGTCCTCTAGAGTCTGTGAGCCACAACTACTGAACCTGTTCACCACAACTACTGAAGCCCACATGCCTAGAGACTGTGTTCTGCAACAAGAGAAGTCACTGCAATAAGAAGCCTGTACATCACAACAAAGAGTATCCCTCACTCGCTGCAACTAGACAAAGCCCATCAAAAACTCAATGCAGTCAAAAATTTTAAAAAATTAAATTAAACAAAAAAGACAACAAGCAAACAGTAACAACAATCAAGAACAAACAGACAAAATCATAGACTGATGGTAAAAGCAGAACCAAACAAAAACAACAACAACAAAACAACAAAAAACACACACACACAAAACAGAAACAAAAACAGGGAAAACAAAAAAAGAGAACAAACAGACAAACAAAAGAACCCCAAAATGAAATCAAACAATTAAATACAAGACTGACAAAAATAAAAAATAAAAACAAAACAAAAGCAGAATGCAAACTGAAGAAAAAAGCAAAGAAAACAAATCAAGCACACAAAAATGTTAAAAAAGATTAAAAAGATAAAAACAAATAGAACAAAGAAAAAAGATATAAACAAAATAGAGCAAAGAGAAGAAAATAAAAGAAAACAAGGAAAAAACACAGAACAATGAAAAAGTAATGTAGAAATAGGAATATAAAAAATAAAAAATATATTTTAAAAATTAAAAAAAACAAAAAACCAAGTGAAAATACAAATAAAAACAAATAATAAGACAACAACAGAAGAAAATGAAACATTAAAAATAATAATAATAATTATATATTTTCCTGGGGTCTCAGCTTTCAGTGTCCTTGCCCCCACCTTGGGTCACAGCCAACCTCTGCCTCTCCAGGAGGCCCTCCAAAACCTCTAGGTAGGTCTCTGGTATCCCTTTGGGCACTGTGGGAGCAGATCAGACTCTGACCTGGCCCAACTCCTGTGTGTATTATTCCCCAAAGTCCACAGATGCTAGAGCTAGACCAGTATCATTTGTGGGAACACTCATTGTCCATTCAGATATTCCATAGATGCAGGGTTTACCAAGCTGATTGCAGGGACTTAATCTGTGGCTGGTGCAGCTGCATGGGAGGACTTTTGTTCCTCTTCCTTTATCACCCTATTCCTGGGGCTCAGCTGTGGTTTTAGCTTCACCTCTGCTTATGGGAGGAGGCTGCCCAGGACACTTGGGTCTGCCCTGGTGAGGACAGGGCACTGAGGTGGTACTACTGCCTAGGTTGTGGGGACCCTGGTAGTGACTGGTGTACAGGAAAGCCAGAGGCCATGGGTGCGATAGATCTGGCCCTAGTGTCTGGAGGCTGGCGTTAGACGGTCAGTGCTTTTGGGGACTTTTCTTGGAGTCTGGTGGCAGGCACGAGAAGGTCAGTTCTGGAGGGGGATTTTCTTAGTGGCTGGTGGGTCAGGGGGCCAGCGCATGGAGAGAGAGGCTGCAAAGGCAGCTCTACCTCTTTGCATCACTCAACAGTGGTGCCTTGCTTCTATGGCAGTCTGGGTTTCCTCCACAAGCATTACAAATTTCCTCCCTCCCATCCCTCAGGCTGTCTCCTCACAGCCAACTGCAGTCCTCCCTTCGGGTTTGCTCTCCAATTCCCACATTTCAACTCTCAACCCCTGTGTGCACTGGCAGACACACATACCAGTCTGGGGCACACAGGGCTGTGGCACGGACAATCTGTGTAGGACTTACTCTGTCCTGTCTGCCACAGACCAGCTGTTTCACCCTCGTCTGATAGCCTCAGATGCACCCCTTCTCTCCCAACTGATTTCCCCATCAGTGAGGGGTCTTCCCTAGATGCAGGAGCCTCGCCTCTGCTTCAGCTACCCACCAGGGGTGCAGATCCTGTCCTGCTTCCTCTCCTCTTCTTTTTCCCTTCTTTCTTTCATCCTACCTGATTATGTGGAGATATTTCTTGTCCTTTCCAGTGTCCAAGTTCTTCTGCTAGTGTTCAACTGGTGTTCTGTGAGAATTGTTCCATCTGTAGATGTATTATTGATGCATTTGTGGAGAGAGATGAACTCCATGTCCTCCTACTCCTCTGCCATCTTGGTAAGTCCTGTTTTTTTCTTTTTTATAGAGGTAGGTATATGATATTTTGGTGGCATGAGTCACTCAGAATCAGTGGGAAGTGAGCTGAGTCTGGAGCATCTACATAGAAACTAAGTCCATTCTATTGAAAGTTAAGAGGAGATTGGTTGTGGAAGACAACTTGTTAGAAAAATTACCACTAGTTGCGTGAACATTTATAAGTCATTTTACTGGGTTTATGAAATGAAAGATTGTATTTAATTTGTATTTTCAAACTGTGCTCCAAGAATTACTTAAACTATCATGTGGACTTTCAGGAGAATTTCAAGCAGATGGTCTAGGAGTAACATACCTCCCACTCCCTGAAAACAAACAAACAAACAAAAAACAAAATCAGAAGCATCTTACTGTTTTTATTTTTGTTTAATGATTTCTTCAATAAAATTGATTCATCCCTAGGTTCCCATACAGTTCTTACATACAGTAAGTTCTTAAAGTTCTTACAGTTCTTCATTGATGTAAACCATTAAGGTGAGTAGTAGGAGTTTGGAAACCTTTACCCAGGAGGATAAAAAATCATTAGATATAAAAACAGTGATATGTTCAGCTGATGACTTATAGACCTATATGAAGGATAACTAGCTTGACTCATTTGAAATTGGGAAAGTTGAAGAATGTTGCCAGAAAAAGTATAGGCCATCCTGACCCTTTATCTTTTAAGGTTGTCAGCTATAAACAATTATGCATATCAGTCATGAATCCTACTTATATAAAAGGCATTTATCAAGATAAAGTGGCATATATTTTAATTTATATACATAATTTAGCAGAAATAATAGACTAAAATCCTTTCTCAGGCACGCCCTGGAAATGAGAAATACATTTTCATTTATCTGGAAAGATCTATGGAAAATAGCAGCAAACAATTCCTTTCCACTTATTCAAGACTGAGACAGCACAGAGAGAATTATTAGGTAAAGATCACCTGGAAGATTGTAGTAGGTTTCATGAAGGTATCTGACTGTCAGTTGCTAAAACTTAGGCCAAAGTTTCTATATATGAAAAATAAGTTGATATAGGGTGGTCGAGGAGGCCATCTCTAATGTGTGAATATCTGAGCAAATATCTTCATGAAACTTCTAGTTGATCCATATTCTCACTAACACTGGGTATAGTACTAAATTACTGGCATTCTGATAAGTGTTTAGTGTTATCTCATTGTGGTTTAAATATGGATTTTCCTAATGACTAATGATGGTAGGAATCATTTCATGCAATTTTTCTGATTTGTATATTCACATTGGTGAAGTAACTGTTTAGATCTTTATCTATAATTGAGTTATTTATATACTTGTATTCTTTTTTATTGAAGTATAGTTGATTTACAATATTGTGTTAGTTTCAGGTGTATAGCATAGTGATTCAGTATTTTTGAAGATTACATTACATTATAGATTATTACAAGATAATGGGTTTAATTCTCTGTGCTATGTTGCTTATCTATTTTATATATAGCAGCTTGTATCTGCTAATCCCATACTATTAATTTGTCCCTCACCCTTCCCTCTCCCCTTTGGTAATCACAAGTTTTTTTTCTATATCTTTGAGTCTGTTTATGTTTTGCATATACATTCATTTGTATTATTTTTTAGATTCCACATATAAGTGATATCATATAATATATGTCTTTCTCTGCCTGACTTATTTCACTAAGAATAATATTCCCCAGGTTCATCCACATTGCTGCAAAAGGCAGTATCTCTTTATGACTGAGTAATATTATATATATCACATCTTCTTAATCCTTTTGTCTGATGATGGGCACTTGGGTTGTTTCCATGCTCTGGCTAATATAAATAGTACTGCTATAAACATTGGGGTGCATGTATCTCCAGAATGGAGTTGCTGTATCATATGGTAGTTCTATTTTTAGTTTTTTACAGAAACTCCATACGTATATGGAACCACAAAAGACCCAGAATTGCCAAAGCAATCCTGTGAAAAAAGAACAAAGCTGGAGGTATAACCTTCCTAGACTCCAGACTATACTACAAAGCTACAGTAATGAAAAAAGCATGGGATTGGTACAAAAACAACAAGCCAATTAACAGAATAGAATAGAGAGCTCAGAAATAAGCCCATGAACCTATGGTCAATTAATCCATGACAAAGAAGGCAAGAATATACAATGGAGAAAAGACAGCCTCTTCAACAAATGTTGCTGGGAAAACTTGACAGCCACACGTAAAACCATGAGATTAGAACATTCTCTCACACCATATACAAAAATAAACTCAAAATGGTTTAAAGGCCTAAATGTAAGATCAGAAACCATAAGATACTAGAAGAAAACATAGGCAGAAGAGTCTTTGATATAAATAGTAGCAATATTTTCTTGGATCAATCTCCTACGGTAAAAGAAATAAAAGCAAAAATACAAAAAATGGGACCTAATCAAACTTAAAAGCTTTTGCACAGAAAAGGAAACCATCAACAAAACAAAAAGACAACCTATGGAATGGGAGAAAACGTTTGCAAATGATGTGAATAACAATGGGTTAATATACAAAATATGCAGAGCTCATGCAATACAACATCAAGAAAACAAGTAATTCAATTAAAAAATGAGCAGAAAATTTGAATAGACACTTTTCAAAATAAAACACACTAGCAGGCACATATAAATATTCTCAATGTTGCTCATTATTAGAGAAATGCAAATCAAAACCACAATGATGTATCACCTCACACCTGTCAGAGTGGCTGTCATCAAAATGTCTACAATAACAAATGTTGGAAAAAATGTGGAGAAAAAAGAACCCTCATACACTGTTGGTGGGAATGTAAATTGGTTCAGTCACTATGGAGTTATTTATTTTCTTATCTTTGATATTTAAAATTTTTTTTATATATTCTGCATTCAATTTATCCCAGTTTGTGGTTTTCCTTTTAATTCACTTATAAGTGTCTTTCAATGTGGAGAGATATTAATTTTGATGTAGTTGACTTTATAAATTTTGTCACTGATAGGCTACACATTTTGTGATGTATCTAAGCGATCTTTGCCTAACATAAAATCATAATGGGCTTCTATGTTTCTTCTACAAGTATTTTAGTTGTAAGTTTATTTAATTTAATGATCCACTTTGAATTAATTTTATTATATAGTGTGAGTAATGACTTAAATTTTTGCTTTTGTTTATGGAGAGTAAATTGTTTCAGCAATACCTGCTTAAAAATTATGCTTTCCTCACTGAATTACCTTTACAACTTCTAGAAAATAGGTTATTCATTTATGTTAGTTTACTTCTATTCCACTCTGTTGATCCATTTGTCTGTCTTTATGACAATACCACATTGCTCCCATTATTGTAGATTTACAATAATTTTTATGATTGGATAGTGTTAGTCTATCAACTTTATACATGTTCAAGGTTGTTTTGGCTATTCTAAGTCTTCTGCATCTCTATATGAATTTTAGAATCAACTTGTTAATTTCCACATCAATGCCTTGTGAGATTTTGATTGGGATTATATTAAATCTATAAATTAATTTGAGAATTGTCAATTGTCATTCATGCAATTGATCCCCTTTATTCATTTTATCCTCTCCTCCTCTGATAACCATTACTCTGTTCTCTGTATTTATGTGTTTATTTTAGTTTAGTTTGGCTTATTTATTTATTTATTTTTGTCTATTTATTAGTTTTTATATTCCACATATGAGTGAAATCATGTTTTTTTTTTCTTTGTCTGACTCATTTCACTTAGCATAAAACCCTCAAGGTATATATATATATATATATATATATATATATATATATATATATATATATATATATATATATATATATATATATATATACCACATCTTCTTTAACCATTCATCCATTGATGGATACTTAGGTTGTTTCCACATCTCAGCTATTGTAAATAATGATGCTATGAACATTGTGGATGCATATTTCTTTTTGAATTAGTGTTTTCATGTTTTTTGGGTAAATACCCAGAAGTGGAATAGGTGGATAGTATGACAGTTCTATTCCTAATTTTTTGAGTAATCTCCACACTGTCCTCTATAGTGGCTGCACCAGTTTACATTCACACCAACAGTGTAGGAGGATTTCCTTTTCTCCACATCCTCACCAATATTTGTTATTTCTTATCTTTTTGATAATTTGTCCTTCATGTGTTCTTTTTCTAGTTCCTTTATGTGTTGTGTTAAATTGTTTGAGATTTTTGTTTCTTGAGGTAGGCCTGTACTGCTATAAACTTCCCTCTTAGTACCACTTTTGTTGTATCCTATGGATTTTGCTATGATTTATTTTTATTTTCATTTATCTTCAGACAATTTTCAATTTTTCCTTTGATTTCTTCATTGCCCCAATAGTTGTTCAGTAGCATGTTGTTCAGCCTCAACACATTTGTGATTTTTTTCAGTTTTCTTTTCATAGTTGATTTCTAGTTTCATACTATTGTGCTTAGAAAAGATGTTTGATATGATTTCAGGCTTCTTAAATTTATGGAGACATGTTTTGTGTCCCAACATATGGTCTATCCTTGAAGAAGTTCTATGTGCACTTTAGAAGAATGTGTATTATGCTGCATACTTGGATGGGATGTCCTGTACAAATCAAATCCATCTGTGCTAATGTTTTATTTAATGCTGCTCTTTCATTGTTTACTTTCTGCCTGGATGATATACCCATTAATGTAAGTGCAGTGCTAAAGTCTCCTGCTGTTATTGTGTTGCTATTAATATCTCCCTTTAGGTGTGTTAATAATTTCTTTATATATTTTGATGCTCCTACGTAAGTGCATACATATTAATAACTGTCATGTATGCTTGATGAATTGCCCCCTTTATTATTATTACCATCCATTTTTGTCTCCTGTTACATTTTGGCTTGAAGTCTATTTTGTCTGATATCAGTATGCTACATCCACTTTCTTTTGGTTGCCATTTGCTTGGAGTATCATCTTCCATCCCTTCACTTTTTGTCTATGTTTGTCTTTAAAACTGAGATATGTCTCCTGGAGGCAGCATATATTTCTGTCTTGTTTTTTAATTCACCCAGCCACTCTGTGTGTTTTGATTGGTGAATTATATCCATTGACTTTAGAGTGATTATTGAAAATGAAGATTTAGTACTTCCATTTTAGCTTTTATTTTCTAGTTTTTTCTATAGCTCCATTTTTCCTTTTCATTATGTCTCTGTCTGCCATTTTGGTTTGGTGGTTTTCTATAATGTTTTTCTTAGTTTCCTTTCTAAAAATGTTTTATTTCTCTGCTCTATATTTATGTTTTGTGGTTACTCTGAGGTTTCTATGAAACGTCTTGTAGATAAAATATACTTTTTTTCTATTATCATCTTATCTTCATTTTCTTATATGAGATCTGTTCTTTTTTATCTCAAATTATCATTTTATATTATAAATATACTGCAATTGAAATACCTGTAGTTATTTTTCTACTTTTTTTCTCCCTTTAATCTTTATGTTATAATAGAGCATTTAATAACCTATTCTAATAAAGTGTGGCAATTTTCTGATTCTCTCTATAAACTTGCTCAAAGTTTTCTGTATTTGTGTCTTTTTGTTTCTGGTAGAAGAACTCCTCTCAACATCTCTTTTAAGTCAGATCTAGTGTTGATGAACTCCCTCAGCTTTTGTTTTTCTGGGAAAGTATCTCTTCTTATCTGAAGAAGATAACTTTGCTGGATAGAGTATT
Source organism: Balaenoptera borealis (assembly GCF_965194805.1). Classification (NCBI taxonomy): domain Eukaryota; kingdom Metazoa; phylum Chordata; class Mammalia; order Artiodactyla; family Balaenopteridae; genus Balaenoptera; species Balaenoptera borealis. Next base: position 29,559,780 of record NC_138875.1, read on the forward strand.
CTTGGGTGACAGTTTCTATCTTTCAGTATTTTGAGAATGTCATTACACTCCCTCCTGGACTGTGGGATTTCTGTTAGAAATTTGTTGATAGCCATTGAAGGTTTCTTTGTAGGTCTCCACTTTTCCCCCTTGCTTCCTTTAAAATTCTTTCTTTGTCATTGACTTCTGATAATTTTAATGTTATGTCTCTTGGAGAAGGTTTTTTTGCATTGAGGTAATTAGGGGTTTTCTTAGCTTCATGGACTTGTATATACAGTTCCTTCCTTAGTTTTAGGAAGTTCTCAGATATTATTTCTTTAAATAAACTCTCTGCTCCCTTGTTTCTCTCTTTTACTTCTGGGATATCCATTACTCTAATGTTATCCATCCTAAAAAGAGGTGGATAGCTTTCATATAATTTCCCCATTTACTTATATTTTATGTCTCTTTCCTCTTCTACTTGTATTATTTCTGGATTTTTATCTTCAAGCTTATTGATTTTCTCTTCCATATGGTTTGCTCTATTTCCAATGTTTTCTTAAGCATTCTTCATCTTGTTTATTAAGTTCTTAGCTCCAGAGTTTCTGGTTGGTTCCTTTTTAGAGTTTCAGTTTCTTTTGATAAAGTATTCTTTCTGTTCATTAATTTCATCCCTGAGCTCATTAAACTTCCTGTCTTAGTTTCCTTGTGACAGCTTTTATAAAATCTCTATCAGGTAGATTGCACTACTGTATGGCTTTAAGTTTGGTTTCTGGAGAATTGTGAATTTTTTTTGTGTGTGTGTGGTATGGTGTTACTGCAGTTCTTCATGGTCTTTAATGAATTGTTCCTCTGTCTGCATATTTGAAGTTAAATGACAGGTAACTAGCAGAATTTTTCATCAAAATTAACTAGAAGATTAAGAAACTTATTTCAATACTCGAGATGTTATAAAATACAAATTCTGAGTGAAAAAGAAAATTAATTTTTAGGTAGTTTTGAAATTTGATAAGAGTAGTTTTTATAGCTGGAATGTCTACTCTTGGTTAAGTTTTGTGAGAAGCTTAGCATCATGGTAAAGAGCATGGATTCTGGATGTAGATTATCTGGGTTCAAATCTCATATCTGCAAATTATTTCTCTGTGCTTCAGTTGTCACATCCATAAAATGGGAATTATGATAATGCTCATCTTACATGTTTGTTATGAGTATTTAATACATTATTACACATAAAGCTCTCAAAAGAGTGACTGGTAGATTGAGGAGCCAGATATTAGCTATTAGCCATTAACCCTGAGTTTTCCAATGCTTTTCTGTTTTGAACTTGATAATTGTCTTTATGATCTTTCAGTCTCTGATTTCTTTCTTTAACAATAATGTGGTTTTATGTTTGCAGTAGATTTTTACCTTAAATGATTGATTAGTATCAGGTACTTAGATCATAGTATTCATAAATGTTTTATCTGAGCTGGACAGAAAAAAATTCGGTATCAATTAGCTCTATCTCCAGTGTGCTCAGTAGTCAGAATGGTAACATGCATGTACTCATATACATACATACAGGAACACACATTTAACATTTCATGTATATTTTATAAATCTATATATGACAGACATACATAAAATATATGCATTTATGTATCCATTGGTAATGCAGTTGTCCCTTTCAGCTTCAATATGACATAATTATGTGATCTAAAAAAGAATTATGCTCTTAATAAAATTAGAATTGTAGTGGCATTTGCAATGCTATTGGGCTCCAAACACTTCAACTCCATTCCTATGTTTGGGAATTTCTCCACTTAAGCAGCTGAGCCTACATACCTATGCAGAGACTAAATATGCCTGATACTCACTAGTTCATCCTCCTTTCCATCTAGAGAATGAATGTATATGACCTAGGTCCACTTCTGTACCATACCCTACCAAGATTTGGATGTCAGGATGTCAAAAGGAGAAAATAGACTGAATACATTTTGGTGAAGGTATAAGTAAGGTGCACTTTGTACATTTAGTGTTTTCTCTAGACTCACTCTGTGGTATGACTTCATATTTATCCTGACAGAGTAGATACCAAGCCTAGGATTCAACTTTCTAAGGATTCTGTGAGATGTCTTTCACCATATGATTTAGTCCCTTTATTGATTTTGGTTGTTTGCAGCCAAAAAACATGAGTGTTACCTGGAATTGCATAGTTTATCTCTGTTGATAGTTATCTGTGCCTATTTCCTGTTAAGCATTGTATGACCCCAGACATACACTTCCATTAAATGTTCGTGTTTAAATTACATGATGACAAATGGGATAGAAACAGCTCTCAGTACCAAGAAAAAAATCACAAGAAAAAAATCTAATGGGCCAAAGAACAAGGATAAAATTTTTTCCTCATTGCATGTGTGATTAGCTTGAGATCACACATAACCTGGCCTTCACAACATAACAAATATTGGCCCCCTTTATGAAATTATATTTGGCTTCATCTTTTAATGTTATTTATTCCTTTGATACATACTTTAGAAAAGAATGATATAGTTAACCATCAATACATTACCTAAGGTAATGGGAAATAATTACAAACCTTACTTTATGAAGTTTGTGTGATGTTTATGAATAGTATACATTTTATTTGCTTTGTTTGACCTACCCCCAAGATCTATTCATCCATAGAGTCTCATTGAATTCATAGGCTTTTTTGAAAGACCAGTTTTCAGTTTTGTTGATTTTGTCTATTGTTTTTTGGTTTTCAGGTGCATTGAAAATGAAAATTTGTTATTTCTTTTCTTCCACTTGCTTTAGGCTAAGATTACTTATTTTAAACTACTTTTCTAAAATGGAAGCTTACATTATTGATTTTTGAGTTTTATTCTTTTCTGATAGATGTATTTTAATGCTATAAATTTTAATGCTATAAAATTTCTGTTAAACACTGTTTTGGCTGTAGCCCACAAATTTTGATAAGTTATATTTTCACTTTAATTTAGTTTAAAATATATTTTAAAATTTATCTTGAGACTTCTTTGATCCATCTACCATTTAGAAATATGTTTTTAATTTCCAAATATTAGGAATTTTCTAGGTATCTTTCTTTTATGAATTTCTAGTATAATTTCACTGTAGTCTCATAACTTACTTTTTATGATTTCTGTACTTTAAATTTTTTTAATGTGTGTTTAATGAACAAAATGTGGTCTATATTGATAAATGTGCTATATGAACTTGAGGGAAATGTGTATTTTATTATTGTTGGATGGAGTATTCTATAAAATGCAATTAGACCAAATTGAATAACACTGATGTTCAGGTCATCTATATCTTTACTAATTTTCTGTCTACTTTGTCTATTTGTTATTCACAGAGTAATACTGAAGCATCCAACTATAATAGTGGATTTGTCTATTTTTCTTTTAGTTCTATCAGTTTTTGCCCCATGTATTTTGATATTCTCTTTTTAGCTCTGTACGTGGTATTTCTTCTTTGAGAATTGATGCCTTTATTATTATGTAGTGCTCCTCTTTATCTCTGCTTATCTTCCTTGTTCTGAAATTAGTATAGCTACTAAAGTTTTCTTTTGACAGTGTTAGCATTGTATATGTTCCTCCTTCCTTTTACTTTTAACCTATCTGAGTTTCTATATTTAATGAGGATTTTCTGCAGACAACAGGTAATTTATTTTTTTAAATCCACTCTGACAATCACTGTCTTTTAAGTTGTTATTTAGATCATTTACATTTAAAGTGATGTTTTGATATTGATGGATTGGCATCTATCATATTTGTAACTATTTTCTATTCACTAAGACTTTCTGTTTCTTTTTTCTCCCTCTTTTTCTGCCTTCTCTAATATTAATTGAGCATTTTATATACTCCAATTTTCTCTCTTAATTTAAAATTATCAATTATATAATAATTTAAAAAAAATAGTTATTTTCCCACACTTTATAACAGGCATTCTTAAATATCAAGGTCTACTTTTAAAAAAAAAAGTTGTTGGAATATAGTTTATTTACAAAGTTGTATTAGTTTCAGGTGTACAACAGAGTGAATCAGATATATATATATATATATATATATATATATAACTGAGTCACTTTTTTTGGTTTTATATATATATTCACTCTTTTTTATTATTCTTTTTCCATATAGTCCATTACAGACTATTAAGTAGAGTTCCCTGTGCTATAGAGCAAGTTGTTATTAGTTATCTATTTTATATATAGTAGTGTATATATGTCAATCCCAATCTCCTAATTTATCTCTCCCCCCCATCCCCTGGTAACCATAAGTTTGTTTTCTACATCCATGACTCTACTTCTACTTTGTAGATAAGTTCATTTGTACCCTTTATTTTTAAATTCCACAAATGAGCATTATCGTATGATATTTCTCTTTCTGTGTCTGACTTACTTCACTCAGTATGACAATCTCTAGGTCCATCCATGTTGCTGCAAATGGCATTATTTTGTTCTTTTTTATGGCTGAGTAATATTGCATTGTATATATGTACCATCTTCTTTATCCATTTATTGTATGTAGATGTTTTGATGATAGCCATTCTGACCAGTGTGAGGTGATACCTCCATTGTAGTTTTGATTTCCATTTCTCTAATAATTAGTGATGTTGCACATATTTTCATGTGCTTTTTGGCTGTCTGTATGTCTCCTTTGGAGAAATGTCTATTTAGATCTTCTGCCCATTTTTTTGATCGGGTTGTTTGTTTTTTTGATATTGAGCTGCATAAACTGTTTGTATATTTTGGAGATTAACCCTTTTAATCAGTTTCTTCATTTGCATATATTTTCCCCCATTCTGAGGGTTGTCTTTTTGTTTTGTTTATGGTTTCCTTTGTAGTGAAAAAGCTTTTAAGTTTAATTAGGTCCCATTTGTTTATTTTTGTTTTTATTCTCATTACTCTAGGAGGTGGATCAAACAGAGCTTGCTGAGATTTATGCCAAAGAATGTTCTGCCTATGTTTTCCTCTAAGAGTTTTATACTATCTGGCCTTACATTAAGGTCTTTAATCCATTTTTAGTTAATTTTTCTGTATGGTGTTTGGGAGTGTTCTAATTTCATTGTTTTACATATTGCTGTCCAGTTTTCCCAGCACCACTTTTTGAAGACACTGTCTTTTCTCCATTGTATATTCTTGCCACCTTTATCAGATTAGGGGACCATAGGTATGTGAGTTTATCTCTGGGCATTCTATCCTTTTCCATTGATCTATATTTCTGTTTTTGTGCCAGTACCATACTGGTTTTGATGACTGTAGCTTTGTAGTATAGTCTGAAGTCAGAGAGTCTGATTGCTCCAGCTCCATTTTTCTTTCTCAGGATTGCTTTGGCTATTTGAAGTCTTTTGTGTTTTCATACAAATTGTAAAATTTTTGGTTCTAATTCTGTGAAAAATGCTATTGGTAGTTTGATAGGGATTGCATTGAATCTGTAGATTGCTTTGAGTAGTATAGTCATTTTCACAATATTGATTCTTCCAATCCAAGAATATGGTGTATCTTTCTACTTGTTGTGTCATCTTGGATTTCTTTCATCAGTATTTTATAGTTTTCTGCAGGTATTTTTCCTCCTTAGGTAGGTTTATTCCTAGGTATTTTTGTTGTTGTTGTTGCAATGGTAAATGGGATTGTTTCCTTAATTTCTCTTTCAGATTTCTCATATTAGTGTATAGGAATGCAAAAGATTTCTGTGTATTAATTTGCATCCTGCTACTTTACCAAATTCATTGATGACCTCTAGAGGTTTTCTGGTAGCATCTTTAGGATTTTCTATGTAAAGTATCATGTCATGTTCAAACAGTGACAGTTTTACTTCTTCTTTTCGAATTTGCATTCCTTTTGTTTCTTTTTCTTCTCTGATTTCCGTGGCTTCGACTTCCAAAACGATGCTGAATAATCGTTGTGAGAGTGAACACCTTGTCTTGTTTCTGAACTTAGAGGAAATGCTTTCAGTTTTTCATCACTGAGAATGATGTTTTCTGTGGGGTTGTCATATATGGCCTTTAGTATGTTGAGGAAGCTTCCTCTTATGCCACATTCTGAAGAGATTTTACCATAAATGGGTGTTGAAATTTGTCAAAAGCTTTTTCTGCATCTATTGATATGATCATTTGGTTTTAATCCTTCAATTTCTTAATATGGTGCATCACATTCATTATTTTGCGTGTATTGAAAAATCCTTGCATCCCTGGGATAAATCCCACTTGTTCGTAGTGTATGATCCTTTTAATGTGTTATTTGATTCAGTTTGCTAGTATTTTGTTGAGAAGTTTTAAGTCTATGTTCATCAGTGATATTGACACGTAGTTTTTTTTTTCTTCTTTTTGATATCTTTGTCTGGCTTTGGTATCAGGGTGATAGCAGCCTTGTAGAATGAGTTGGGGAGTGTTCTTCCATCTGTAACTTTGTGGAAGAGTTCGAAAAGCATAGGTGTTAACTCTTCTCTAAATGTTTGGTAGAATTCATATGTGAAGCCATCTGGCTCTGAATTTTTATTTGTTGGAAGATATTTAATCAGAGTTTCAATTTCATTACTTGTGATTTGTCTGTTCGTATTTTCCATTTCTTCCTTTCTCAGTCTCGGAAGGTTGTACTTTTCTAAGAATTTGTCCATGTCTTCCAGGTTTCCAATTTTATTGGCGTATAGTTGCTTGTAGTAGTCTCTTATGATCCTTTGTATTTCTGTTGTGTCTGTTGTAACTTCTCCTTTATCATTTCTAATTATATTGATTTGAGTTCTCTCCCTTTGTTTCTTGATGAGTCTGTTAAAGGTTTATCAATTTTGTTTATCTTCTCAAAGAACAAGCTTTTGGTTTTATTGATCTTTGCTATTTTTTTTTGTTTCTATTTCATTTATTTCTGCTCTGATCTTTATGATTTCTTTCCTTCTACTAAGTTTTGGTTTTGTTTGTTCTTCTTTCTCTAGTTGCTTTAGGTGTAAATTTTGGTTTTTATTTGAGATTTTTCTTGTTTCTTGAGGTAGGATTGTATTGTTATAAACTTCCCTCCTAGAACTGCCTTTGCTTCATCCCATAGGTTTTGGGTCATGAATTTTTTGTTGTCATTTGTTTCTAGGTATTTTAAAAATTTTCTCTTTGATTTCTTCAATGATCTCTTGGTTATTTAGTAGCATATGGTTTAGCCCCTATGTGTTTGTGTGTTTTACAGTTTGCTTTTTTTTTTGTCATAATTGATTTCTAATCTCATAGTGTTGTGGTCAGAAAGGATGCTTGATACAATTTCAATTTTCTTAAATTTACTGAGACTTGATTTGTGACTCAAGATGTGATCTATCCTGGAGAATGTTCCATGTGCACTTGAGAAGAAAGTGTATTCTGCTGCTTTCGGATGGAATGTCCTATAAATATCAATTAGGTCTATCTCATCTAATGTGTCATTTTAAGGCTTGTATTTACTTATTAATTTTCTGTCTGGATGATCTATCCATTGCTGTAAGTGGAGTGTTAAAGATTCCCAATATTATTGTGCTACTGTCAATTTCCCCTTTTATGGCTCTTAACATTTACCTTATGTATTGAGGTTCTCTACTATTGGGTGCATAAATATTTACAATTGTTATATCTTCTTAGATTGATCCCTTGATCATTATGTATTGTCCTTTCTTTTCTCTTGTAACAGACCTTATTTTAAAGTCTATTTTTTCTGACATGAGTATTGCTACTCCAGCATTCTTTTAATTTCCATTTGCATGGAATATGTTTTTCCATCCCCTCACTTTCAGTCTGTATGTGTCCTTAGCTCTGAAGTGGGTCTCTTGTAGGTAGCATATATATGCCTCTTGTTTTTGTATCCATTCAGCCTGTCTCTGTCTTTTGATTGCAACATTTAATCCATTTACATTTAAGGTAATTAGCGATATGTATGTTCCTATTACCATTTTTTTCTTAGTTGTTTTGTGTTTGTTTTTGTAGGTCTTGTTCTTCTCTTGTGTTTCCCACCTAGAGAAGTTCCTTTAACATGTGCTGTAAAGCTGGTTTGTTGGTGCTGTATTCTCTTAGCTTTTGCCTGTCTGTAAAGCTTTTGATTTCTCCTTCGAATCTGAATGAGATCCTTACTGGTTAGAGTAATCTTGATTGTAGGTTTTTCCCTTTCATCACTTTAAATATACCCTGCCACTCCCTCTGGCCTGCAGAGTTTCAGCTGAAAAATCAGCTGATAATCCTATAGGGATACCCTTGTATGTTATTTGTTCATTTTCCCTTGCTGCTTTTAATATTTTTTCTTTGTATTTAATTTTTTTTAGTTTGATTAATGTGTGTCTCCTTGTGTTCCTCCTTGGGTTTATCCCATATGGGACTCTCTATTCTTCCTGGACTTGATTGCCTATTTCCTTTCCCATGTCAAGGAAGTTTTCATCTATAATCTTTTCAAATATTTTCTCAGACCCTTTCTCTTTGTCTTCTTCTTCTGGGACCCCTATAATTCAAATGTTGGTGCATTCAATGTTGGTCCAGAGGTCTCTGAGACTGTCCTCTTTTATTTTCATTCAGTTTTTTTTTTATTCTGCTCTGTAGCAGTTATTTTCACCATTCTATCTTCCAGCTCACTTATCTGTTTTTCTGCCTCAGTCATTCTGCTATTGATTCCTTCTAGTGTATTTTCATTTCAGTTATTGTGTTGTTCATCACTGTTTGTTCTTTATTTCTTCTAGTTCCCTGTGAAACATTTCTTTTATTTTCTTGATCCATGCCTCCATTCTATTTCCAATATCTTGGGTCATATTTACTATCATTACTCTGAATTCTTTTTCATGTAGATTGCCTATTCCCTCTTCATTTATTTGGTCTTGTGGGTTTTTACCTTGCTCCTTCATCTGCAACATATTCCTCTGTCATCTCATTTTGTCTAACTTACTGTGTTTATGGTTTCCTTTCCACAGGCTGCAGCATCATATTTCCCCTTGTTTCTTTTGTGTCTCTTTGTGGGTGAGGTTGGTCCAGGTTCTTGAATAGGCTTCCTGGTGAGAGGGACTGGTCCCTGCTCTCTGGTGGGTGGAGCTGAGTCTTTTCCCTCTGGTGAGCAGGATCACAACAAGTGGTGTGTTTTGGGGTGTCTGTGAGCTTAGTACAACTTTAGGAAAGCTGTCTGCTGATTAGTGGGGCTGCATTCCTCTCTTGCTGGTTGTTCATCATCAGGTGTCCAGCACTGAATCCTGTAGGCAGTTGTGTGGAGCCGGGTCTTTTTGTTGAGATAGATATCTCCGGGAAAGCACGTGCTAATTAATATTTCCTGGGTCTGGGAATTCTCTGGTGGCCCAGTGTCCTGGACTTGGTGGTCCTACCCTGGAGGCCCAGGCCCAACCCTCGGCCAGGCAACAAAGAACCCACAAGCCACGCATCATGGCCAAAGAAAAAAGAAATGAAAGAAAAGAAAACAAACACACAAATGAAACCCAAGACAAATAGCAAAAACAAAAACAAACAGCAACAACAATACAACACACACACATGCACACAAACAAAGAAAACAAACAAGCAGATACACCAAATCCAAGACAAATGATAACTAGAAAACCATAAAAAAACTAACTGAAGTAAACAAAGAAGTAGACAGAAAAGAAAAAAAAAAAAAAAACTGTAACCCCTCCAAAAAAAACGAGAACAAACAATATAACTCAAAAATGAGAACAATTGATAAGGACTAAACTAAAATAAACAAAAAATGAAAAATTAAACAAAGACAGCAAACTAAACAGAAAGAAAAAACAAAGAAAACATAAAACATTTTAAAATGATCAAAAAATTAAAAAGTAAAAATATCTAAGAACAAAAACAAGAAAAATACACAAAACAACAAAAAAGTAAAATAAAACTAGAAAAATAAAGATATATTAAATATATATATACACAATAATAAAAACAACACCAACAACTATACAAAATGAAACAAAAAAAGAATAACAGTAATAATAATATTTTCCTGGGACCTCCTCTGTCAGTGTCCTTGCTCCCACAGTGAGCCAGAGCCAACACCTGCCTACCCAGGGGGCTCTCTAATACCTCTAGGTAGGTCTCTGGACCTGCTGTGGGCACTGTGGGACTGGCTCAGACTCTGACCTGTCCCAACACCCACATGTGCTTGCCCCCAAAGTCCACTGGTTCTATATCCAGACTCTTCTCAGCTGTGGGGACACTCGTTGTCTATACAGATATTCCACAGATGCAGGATTTACCAAGCCAATTGGTATTTTATCCGTGGCTTTTGCAGATGCACAGAGAGATTTCCATTCCTTTTTTCTTAGTTGCACTGCCCATGGTGCTCAGCTTTGGTTTTGGCCCCACCTTTGTGTGTGTGTTACCTTCAGGCGTCTGCTTCCCATCAGGGCAAGAGGGAATGAAAGCAGTGACTGATTGGGGCACACTTACTCACTCAGGCTGGGGAAGGTTATGGCAGCCACAACTGGGGTGTGCATGAATTGCCTGTGGTGGTGTAGACTGGTAGGCAGCTGCAGTAGACTGGTAGGCAGCTGCAGCAGACTGGGGTACACTCATTCTGGTGGGAGTCCCTCCCAGTGCCCACAGAGGGAGGGGCTGGCCTGTGGGGGCAGTGGAGGACTTGCCCCTTGCGTGCCACTCAAAAATGGAACTTCATTTCCTAGGTAGACCATGCTTCCTCTAGGGGCCCTTTTGGCTGTGGAGCCCCTCACTCCCGTCCCCTCTGTTGTATCTGTGCAACAAACAGCGGTCCTCTCCCTAGATCTGCTCTCTTAACCCCATGCTTTAGCACTCAGCCCCCATCAGCACTGACAGATTCCTATCTCAGGCAGAGGTGCTCAGGGCTGATTTCTAAGGAGGCTTTGAGTTGGGCACTCAGGACCCTGTTGCCTACATGAGCAGAAGAGGCCTTGGCTTGAGGAGCAGGTGAACCTGCTCAGATGGGTGCCTCTCCCAGTGCCCACAGAAGGCTGAAGAAGCTGGCAAGTGGAGAAAGGTTTTGCAATGGTGGCCCTGCCCCTTACACTCCACTCAGCTATGATGCCTTGCTACTATGGTGTCCTGGGCTTTTCCCACAAACTTTCCCCATTGTGGAGCTCCTTACTCCTGTCACTTCAGGCTGTCTTTTCACAACCAACAGCTGTCCCTTCCCTGGGTCCATGCTCTAAACCCACTTACCAGCACCCAGACTCCTTCCACAGCATGAGACACACCAGTCAGGCTGGGGTGCACAGGGTTGCAGCACAGACCATGCACACAGTTCTTACTTTGTGCTGCCTTCCACAGACAGTCTGCTGCATTCTCCTTTGATCCCTCAAAGTCCTTTTCTGTCCCAGCTGATTTCCCCACCATGAGGGGGTTTTTCTGAGTGCAGGGGTCTCTGCTCACCTTCAGCTTCCCACTAGGTTTGCTTGCTGCTCCCTATTTTGATTCCTCTTTTCTTTTTTTCTTTCTTTTGTCTTACCTGGTTTGAGGTGATTTTTCTTGTCCTTTTATGTGTCTGAAGTCTTCTGCTAATGTTCAGCAGGTACTCTTTTAGAATTGTTCCATTTGTAGATGTATTCTTGATGTACTTGTGAGGAGCAACGAATTCCACATCCTCCACTCTGCATCTTGACTCCTCTATTAAAGTACATTCTTATTTTGTTTCTTTCTTATAATTTTTATTTTCTCTGCTTATGTTATCCATCTGTTCTGGCATGTTGTCTACTTTTTCCAATTAAGACCTTAATATTATTAATTACAGTATTACTTTATTTTCCTCCTTTAAATCTTTATTGTTTAGATGCCATCACAGAGCTGCACATGCCTGTCAGAAGCATGATGGTTACTTTAAAAAAAAATTATTTCATATTAGAGTATATTTGACTTACTATGTTGTGTTAGTTTCAGGTGTACAGCAAAATGATTCATTTATACATATATATATATATCCATTCTTTTTCAGATTCCTTTCCCATACAGGTTATTACAGAATATTGGGTAGAGTTTCCTGCGCTATACAGTACATCATTGTTGATTATCTATTTTATATATAATAGTGTGTATTTGTTAATCCCAAACTTCTAATTTATGCCTCCCCTCCACATTTCCACTTTGGCTATTTTAAATTTCATGTCTGATCATTCCAACATCTGTGTCATAATGAAATTTTGTTCTGATCCTTTTTTTTTCTCTTCAGATTGTGCTTTTTCTTGTCTTTTGAAATGCCTTCTAATTTTTTGTTGAAATCTGCACATACATCAAGTAATCGGAAGTAAGGTAAATAGGCATTTAGCTTGAGATTTTATGTTACTCTGGCTAAAAATTGGACTGTGTTTAATGTTTGCTGTAGCTGTAGGTGTCAGAGGTTTCAAATTCCTATAGTGCACTTGTTTTGTACCCCCATATTGTCTTTGGACTTCCCTAGAAACTCCTCAGTTAGAGTCTTTGTCTTTCAACTCTTTCAACTGTAATCAACAGTTACTAAACTGGAGTCCTGTTGGTGTGGTGATAAGATATGAAGTAGGGAAAGTGTTTAATAATCTTCTGATTAAATTTCAGTCTTATCATGTTGATTTTTTTTTTTTTTTTTGGCTTACATTACCCATCAGTTCAGACTTTCACAACAGTTTCTAAAGAAGTCTAGTTTTCCCTCCTGCCATACATACTCCTCCCTGGCTACTGAGTCCCAAATCTATATCCTTGAAGCCCTGGCTCCTGTTGACTGTGTACTTTTCTCCCCTTAGGTGAAACAAGAGATTGGGCTGGAATAGGAAGAATGCCTTTCCCCCATCAGGGATAAGGCTCTGATAAAGTCTTTTCCCCTGGAAGGAAAATTCTTTTTTGTTATGTAAAAAGCATGTGTTTCACAAAGATTATTCTCCCATGTTTCCTGCCAGAGTCATGAAGGATTCTTTATTGGATCTTCACTGTGAGATCCTGGTGGGGTTTCTGGTGGTAAAGCTCATGAAAGTGTGGAGCCCTTCAAAGACCAGGACTCCAGGTGTTTCTGACTCACCCTAGTCCAAACTCAGCCTCCAGCAATTTGTCAAAATTATTACTGAGTTCCCACCAGTTTATGCCTCTAGCAACTTACCCAGCTTTGACTCTCTGAATGCACCTGTCTCTCCAGATCTCCTGGTTGCAGTTTGCCCTACAAACTCAATTTTCTGATCAGTCAAAAATAATTAATTTTCAATATATCTAGCTTTTTCTTGTTGTAAGGACAGAAGTGACAGCCTCTAAGCTCTTCAAATGTTGAAGACAAAACATGAATTCCCATGTTTTTTCATGCTGATATTTCCCATTAAGATGAAATAAATGTAACAACTTCACAGAAAGAGGCCCACACACTTGGGAAGTCTACATGGCCTTGGTAGTGACCTATAGTTTACTGGAGAGTTGATCACAGACTTCCGACAACTACAACTAGACGAGTTTAATGACCACCAATTATCAAACCTGAATTTTCATACTATATCCACTTGGTCTTCAGAATAAAGGTTCAGAGCCAAAGATTTTGTTGTTTGTTTTCATTGCTATTATAACTCTCTCAGAAGGTGTGGCCTGAGAAAATGTTACCTAAGCAATAAAGTAATATTCTAGTTTGTGCTACATATGTGAGGACTTGGGGATGTACTATCATGTAAACATAGTATATTTAGGCCTCTGGGACTACCTTGACAACTCTGTTTTTTTTACAGATGGGAAGTCTAAACTTCAGGAAAGGATGGATATTTGTCAAAGTCATATAACTAGACAGCAGCAGAAATAGACTAGAGACCTCTGATGTCTCCTAATCACTTTTCTCCAAAAAGGTAGTTTTACAGAGTTAATAGACTTGCTGTCAATAAAAACCGTTCTATTCTCAAACGTAGCAAATTATACCTCTCTCTTTTTGAATCAGGAAACTCATTTACTCAGTACCAGCCCTGAGAAGTTTGACATTTAATTACCTGAGAGTCATTTTTTGTTGATTCCGTTTTGCTTTGTTTTAGTTTTTTTGTCATTATACCTATTAGCATCCATGAAAATATTGTTTCATGAAACATATTTTGAAAAATATAGAATTACTGCCCCACCCTTCCATCTCTATTTCTTATTTGTGTTTATCTTCTGAGTCACAGACTTCTTATGATTGAAAATCATAGCTCCTATTCTTTTCCTCTTTCTGCATTCTTTACCCTGACTTTCCACTTTTTCTCACTTAACAGGCAGAGCACAAAGCACTCAGTAAACATTTGAGTGTCATGGATTGACTTTGTATCAAGTTTAATACTGTCTTTCAAAATGCTGGTGTTTGTGCCCAGGGGTATGCATCACTGAGGTTTTCTTTCTTTTTGTTTTTCCTTTTTGTAGCTTTTTAAAAAAAAGTAATCTGGCTCATTCCTTTAGTTTAGATGTTGTACATCTCAATTCTTTCTTGTCTGAAAGCTGGAGAGCACGTGGTTTTTGGTCTCATTTCTGAAAATTGGGCCACTGATGAGGAAGCAATTCCTGACAGCAGCATGTAGCTCCCTGTCATTTTCTCTGACGACTTTGTCCACACTTGAGCATCCTTTAGCAAAATGATTGGAATAAGTGGTGTACTTTCCAGGGCACCTTCTTCCATCTTGTGCATCAGCAGAAAATTACAGCAGTGGTCTCAGAGGACAATGGTAAAAACAAGAGAAAAACTCCTATTATAAATGTGAAAAGTCAATTTGAATGTCAGCAGCTGAGGTAGGGGAGGCAAGCCGAAAGAAGCTGTGGTTTGAGAAAATGAAGAAACTGTGCTGTATCTTGCTCATGGTTAAAGCCTTACACTCAAGCTAGATTTAAACATGATAAATAAATAAGTGGACTTTTTTTTTTTTTATTGTACTGGACTTTAGAGTTCCTTGGCTTGCTGTGAGGACCACATACTTAAAGTTAGGAGTATACACTGCCCGGAAACACAAAATTCATGAAGCACAGAGTTAATTACCGAAACCAACCTAGGAGATGTCATTTGCCCTTAGAGGTTATTTGCCCTTGAACCTAAAGGTGTGAGGCTGATTCTTATGGAAACCTCAAGAGTGATTGATTTTGAGCAATTTGGTATTGGAAAGACCTCTTTTTCTTTATACCTATTCTTCAACAATTAGCATAGTTTTCTAAAGGGAAATACTCAATTGTGGATGTATTAATAGGAATTATTTGAATAAATGACACAGTATTTGAATAACTTGAGACTTATCAGGGCTTAAATGTGCTAATGAACATTGTAAATGTCTAAAAGGGAAAGATAGTATATGGGATGAAAGAGTATTTGATCATGGAATTCTCCTAGTTCTTATTTTGTTCTTTTTTCAGAGGGATACACAATTATTGTAAAAATTCAAACAGTAAGGCATTATATAGAGTAAAATGTTAAATTCTATCTAAATTACTCCATCTTCTGTAATCTAACTGCTCTTCCCAGAAATAACTTCAGTTAAAAACTTAGTGTGTTTCCTCCCAAGATTTCGTTCTTTTCTAGATGCTGCCAAATTGCCATCAAAAGAAGTTATTACCAATTATTTTCCCATAAATGTGTAAAAAGGTATTTGTTTGCCTATGTCCATGTCATGCCAGACATCATCAATTACTTACATTTACTGGCAGTCTTAAGGGTGAAAAATTTATCTCAATTGGTAACGTGTAAAACTTGTTCCAGCATTGTTATAATAAAACATTATGGAGACCCTAAATATCTATCAATAAAGGAATGGTTAATGAAATTTCAAATAACATCTCTGATATATAATCTTATAAAACATAAATGGATGACATAAAAAGACCCCATACGAATGACTTCTATGACATGTAAGAGAAAAACAACAACAAATAAAACTTTCCCCTTAGAAAAATAAGAATAGCCACCATCACTATAAATCTAAGAATCTCAGTGTTATCTATTTGTTCATAGATAAAAGTCCAGAGGAATAATTTCCATACTTGAAAAAGTAGTTAAATTTGGGGGAAGTACTACAGAGTATACTACTTTAGACGAGTATTATTTCTTTTGTAATTGAAGCCATACAAAAGCATTAATATTAATTAACTGCTGTTCTAATTTTCATTTCTCAGGTACCAATGAAGTTGTTTCTTTCCAATATTGACCTTAGCACTTCTTGCCTTATAAATTGTCTCTTTATATTCATTGTCCCCTTTCCTATTTTTCTTTTTCAAACATTTTCTTTGTCAGTGATTTTCAGAGATTCTTTTTCTATTGTGGATTTTTAAACACAAGCTATTTATTTTCTCTGCCACCTGTTTACCTGTCTGTGCTTATTTTATAGTACCTCACTGCCTATATATCTGCACAAATGAAGTCCCTGTTTGTGTTGTTTCTGTAATGTCCTATCTTCATCCAAAGAGAATGCAAATGAATTTAATCAATTTTTCCAGCCCATATTTAATAGTTTAGAGTTATGATCACATAAGATACCAGATATGAGAAATGAATATATATATACACATATATATTAATATATAATATATATATTATATATGAATTAATATATAATATATGAATGAATATATATTATATATATATAAATATATTATAATGAATATATAAGATCCACTAAATATAATATTCACTATAATATATTCATATATATTCATGTCATATATGAATACATTATATATGATATAATTGTATTTATATAATAGTAATATAATAATAGAAATATTATATTAATATTAACATCAATTAAATATAATAATAGTAGTAATATATTATATTAATATTACATTAATATGATATTAGTAATAAAATAATTTATTTATATTAATATAATATATATTATATTCATATGTTCATATATTATATCTATGAACATACATTATATATGAATTAACATATATTTATATATATATATACACACATATCACTCGAGTACAGTTGTAGAAAAAGGAAACTGTTCTTTTTTTTTTTAACATCTTTATTGAAGTATAATTGCTTTACAATGGTGTGTTAGTTTCTGCTTTATAACAAAGTGAATCAGTTATACATATACATATGTTCCCATATCTCTTCCCTCTTGCATCTCCCTCCTTCCCACCCTCCCTATCCCACCCCTCTAGGTGGTCACAGAGCAACGAGCTGATTTCCATGTGCTATGTGGCTGCTTCCCACTAGCTATCTATTTGACATTTGGTAGTGTATATATGTCCATGCCACTCTCTCACCCTGTCACATCTCACCCTTCCCCCTCCCCATATCCTCAAGTCCATTCTTTAGTAGGTCTGTGTCTTTATTCCCATCTTGCCACTAGGTTCTTCATGACCTTTTTTTTTTTTTTTCCTTAGATTCCATATATATGTGTTAGCATACTGTATTTGTATTTCTCTTTCTGACTTACTTCACTCTGTATGACAGACTCTAACTCTATCCACCTCATTACAAATACCTCCATTTCATTTCTTTTTATGGCTGACTAATATTCCATTGTATATATGTGCCACATCTTCTTTATCCATTCATCTGATGATGGACACTTAGGTTGTTTCCATGTCCTGGCTATTGTAAATAGAGCTGCAATGAACATTTTGGTACATGGCTCTTTTTGAATTATGGTTTTCTCAGGGTATATGCCCAGTAGTGGGATTGCTGGGTCGTATGGTAGTTCTATTTTTAGTTTTTTAAGGAACCTCCATAATGTTCTCCATAGCGGCTGTATCAATTTACATTTCCACCAACAGTGCAAGAGTGTTCCCTTTTCTCCACACCCTCTCCAGCATTGATTGTTTGTAGATTTTTTGATGATGGCCATTCTGACTGGTGTGAGATGATACCTCATTGCAGTTTTGATTTGCATTTCTCTAACGATTAAGGATGTTGAGACTTCTTTCATGTGTCTGTAGGCCATCTGTATATCTTCTTTGGAGAAATGTCTATTTAGGTCTTCTGCCCATTTTTGGATTGGGTTGTTTGTTTTTTTGTTATTGAGCTGCATGTGCTGCTTGTAAATCTTGAAGATTAATCCTTTGTCAGTTGCTTCATTTGCAAATATTTTCTCCCATTCTGAGGGTTGTCTTTTTGTCTTGTTTATAGTTTCCTTTGCTGTGCAAAAGCTTTTAAGTTTCATTAGGTCCCATTTGTTTATTTGTGTTTTTATTTCCATTTCTCTAGGAGCTAGGTCAAAAAGGATCTTGCTGGGATTTATGTCATAGAGTGTTCTGCCTATGTTTTCCTCTAAGAGTTTGATAGTGTCTGGCTTTACACTTAGGTCTTTAATCCATTTTGAGTTTATTTTTGTGTATGGTGTCAGGGAGTGTTCTAATTTCATACCTTTACATGTACCTGTCCAATTTTCCCAGCACTACTTATTGAACAGGCTGTCTTTTCTCCACTGTATATGCTTGCCTCCTTTATCGAAGATAAGGTGACCATATGTGCGTGGGTTTATCTCTGGGCTTTCTATCCTGTTCCATTGATCTATATTTCTGTTTTTGTGCCAGTACCAAACTGTCTTGATTACTGTAGCTTTGTAATATAGTCTGAAGCCAGGGAGCCTGATTCCCCCAGCTCCATTTTTCTTTCTCAAGATTACTTTGGCTATTCAGGGTCTTTTGTGTCTCCATACAAATTGTGAAATTTTTTGTTCTAGTTCTGTGAAAAATGCCTGTGGTAGTTTGATAGGGATTGCATTGAATCTGTAGATTGCTTTGGGTAGTAGAGTCATTTTCACAATGTTGATTCTTCCAATCCAAGAACATGGTATATCTCTCCATCTATTTGTATCATCTTTAATTTCTTTCATCACTGTCCTATAATTTTCTGCATACAGGTCTTTTGTCTCCTTAGGTAGGTTTATTCCTAGATATTTTATTCTTTTTGTTGCAATGGTAAACGGGAGTGTTTTCTTAATTTCACTTTCAGATTTTTCATCATTAGTATATAGGAATGCAAGAGATTTCTGTGCATTAATTTTGTATCCTGCTACTTTACCAAATTCATTGATTAGCTCTAGTAGTTTTCTGGTAGCATCTTTAGGATTCTCTGTGTATAGTATCATGTCATCTGCAAACAGTGACAGCTTTACTTCTTCTTTTCCAATTTGGATTCCTTTTATTTCTTTTTCTTCTCTGATTGCTGTGGCTAACACTTCCAAAACTATGTTGACTAATAGTGGTGAGAGTGGGCAACCTTGTCTTGTTCCTGATCTTAGTGGAAATGGTTTCAGTTTTTCACCATTGAGGACAATGTTGGCTGTGGGTTTGTCATATATGGCCTTTATTATGTTGAGGAAAGTTCCCTCTATGCCTACTTTCTGCAGGGCTTTTATCATAAATGGGTGTTGAATTTTGTCAAAAGCTTTCTCTGCATCTATTGAGATGATCATATGGTTTTTCTCCTTCAGTTTGTTAATATGATGTATCACGTTGATTGATTTGTGTATATTGAAGAATCCTTGCATTCCTGGAATAAACCCCACTTGATCATGGTGTATAATCCTTTTAATGTGCTGTTGGATTCTGTTTGCTAGTATTTTGTTGAGGATTTTTTTCATCTATGTTCATCAGTGATATTGGCCTGTAGTTTTCTTTCTTTGTGACATCTTTCTCTGGTTTTGGTATCAGGGTGATGGTGGCCTCATAGAATGAGTTTGGGAGTGTTCCTCCCTCTGCAATATTTTGGAAGAGTTTGAGAAGGATAGGTGTTAGCTCTTCTCTAAATGTTTGATAGAATTCGCCTGTGAAGCCATCTGGTCCTGGGCTTTTGTTTGTTGGAAGGTTTTTAATCACAGTTTCAATTGCAGTGCTTGTGATTGGTCTGTTCATATTTTCTATTTCTTCCTGGTTCACTCTCGGCAGTTTGTGCATTTCTAAGAATCTGTCCATTTCTTCCAGGTTGTCCATTTTATTGGCATAGAGTTGCTTGTAGTAATCGCTCATGATCGTTTGTATTTCTGCACTGTCAGTTGTTACTTCTCCTTTTTCATTTCTAATTCTATTAATTTGAGTCTTCTCCCTTTTTCTCTTGATGAGTCTGGCTAATGGTTTATCAATTTTGTTTATCTTCTTGAAGAACCAGCTTTTAGTTTCATTGATTTTTGCTATTGTTTCCTTCATTTCTTTTTCATTTATTTCTGATCTGATCTTTATGATTTCTTTCCTTTTGCTAGCTTTGGGGTTTTTTTTTGCCCTTCTTTCTCTAATTGCTTTAGGTGCAAGGTTAGGTTGTTTATTCGAGATGTTTCCTGTTTCTTGATGTAGGCTTGTATTGCTATAAACTTCCCTCTTAGAACTGCTTTTGCTGCATCCCATAGGTTTTGGTTCGTCGTGTCTCCACTGTCATTTGTTTCTAGGTATTTTTTGATTTCCCCTTTGATTTCTTCAGTGATCACTTCGTTATTAAGTAGTGTATTGTGTAGCCTCCATGTGTTTGTATTTTTTACAGATATTTTCCTGTAATTGATATCTAGTCTCATAGTGTTGTGGTCCTAAAAGATACTTGATATGATTTCAATTTTCTTAAATTGACCAAGGCTTGATCTGTGACCCAAGATATGATCTATCCTGGAGAATGTTCCATGAGCACTTGAGAAAAATGTGTATTCTGTTGTTTTTGAGTGGAATGTCCTATAAATATCAATTAAGTCCATCTTGTTTAATGTATCATTTAAAGCTTGTGTTTCCTTATTTATTTTCATTTTGGATGATCTGTCCATTGGTGAAAGTGGGGTGTTAAAGTCCCCTACTATGATTGTGTTACTGTCGATTTCCCCTTTTATGGTTGTTAGTATTTGCCTTATGTATTGAGGTGCTCCTATGTTGGGTGCATAAATATTTACAATTGTTATACCTTCCTCTTGGATCGACCCCTTGATCATTATATAGTGTCCTTTTTGTCTCTTGTAATAGTCTTTATTTTAAAGTCTATTTTGTCTGAGAATTGCTACTCCAGCTTTCTTTTGATTTCCATTTGCATGGAATATCTTTTTCCATCCCCTCACTTTCAGTCTGTATGTGTCTCTAGGTCTGAATTGGGTCTCTTGTAGACAGCATATATATGGGTCTTGTTTTTGTATCCATTCAGCCAGTCTGTGTCTTTTGGTGGGAGCATTTTATCCATTTACATTTAAGGTAATTATCGATATGTATGTTCCTATTCCCATTTTCTTAAATGTTTTGGGTTTGTTATTGTAGGTGTTTTCCTTCTCTTGTGTTTCTTGCCTAGAGAAGTTCCTTTAGCATTTGTTGTAAAGCTGGTTTGGTGGTGCTGAACTCTCTCAGCTTTTGCTTGTCTGTAAAGGTTTTAATTTCTCCATCAAATCTGAATGAGATCCTTGCTGGGTAGAGTAACCTTGGTTGTAGGCTTTTCTCCTTCATGACTTTAAGTATATCCTGCCACTCTCTTCTGGCTTGCATAGTTTCTGCTGAAAGATCAGCTGTTAACCATATGGGGATTCCCTTGTGTGTTATTTGTTGTTTTTCCCTTGATGCTTTTAATATCTTTTCTTTATATTTGATTTTTGATAGTTTGATTAATATGTGTCTTGGCGTGTTTCTCCTTGGATTTATCCTGTATGGGACTCTCTGTGCTTCCAGGACTTGATTAGCTATTTCCTTTCCCATATTAGGGAAGTTTTCAACTATAATCTCTTCAAATATTTGCTCAGTCCCTTTCTTTTTCTCTTCTTCTTCTGGGACCCCTATAATTCGAATGTTCATGCATTTAATGTTGTCCCAGTGGTCTCTAAGACTGTCCTCAGGTCTTTTCATTCTTTTTTCTTTATTCTGCTCTGCAGTAGTTATTTCCACTATTTTATCTTCCAGGTCACTTATCCGTTCTTCTGCCTCAGTTATTCTGCTATTGATCCCGTCTAGAGTATTTTTAATTTCATTTATTGTGTTTTTCATCGTTGCTTGTTTCCTCTTTAGTTCTTCTATGTCCTTGTTAAATGTTTCTTGCATTTTGTCTATTCTATTTCCAAGATTTTGGATCATCTTTTCTATCATTATTCTGAATTCTTTTTCAGGTAGACTGCCTGTTTCCTCTTCATTTGTTAGGCCTGGTGTGTTTTGACCCTGCTCCTTCACCTGCTGTGTGTTTTTTTGTCTTCTCATTTTGCTTATCTTATCTTTGCTTATCTTTGGGGTCTCCTTTTCACAGTCTGCAGGTTCGTAGTTCCCGTTGTTTTTGGTATCTGTCCCCAGTGGCTAAGGTTGGTTCAGTGGGTTGTGTAGGCTTCCTGGTGGATGGGACTAGTGCCTGTGTTCTGGTGGATGAGGTTGGATCTTGTCTTTCTGGTGGACATGTCCACGTCTGGTGGTGTGTTTAGGGGTGTCTGTGGCCTTATTATGTTTTTAGGCAGCCTCTCTGCTAATGGATGGAGCTGTGTTCCTGTCTTGCTAGTTGTTTGGCATAGGGTGTCCAGCACTGTAGCTTGCTGTTCATTGAGTGAAACTGGGTCTTGATGTTGAGATGCAGATCTCTGAGAGATTTTCGCCATTTGGTATTATGTGGAGCTGGGAGGTTTCTTGTGGAACAGTGTCCTAAGTTGTCTCTCCCACCTCAGAGGCACAGCCCTGATGCCTGGCTGGAGCACCAAGAGCCTTTCATCCACACGGCTCAGAATAAAAGGGAGAAAAAAATAGAACGAAAGAAAGAAAGAGGAAAAAATAAAATAAAATAAAGCTATTATAATAAAAAATAAGAAAAAAAATTATTAAGAATAAATGTATTCAGAAAATTGTTTTTTAATTTTTAGAAATAGATTTATTAATTTTTCATGATAAAAAATAAGAAAAAAATTATTAAGAAAAAAATTTATTAAGAAAAAATATTTAATTTTTTAAAATAAAAAATATGAAAAAACTTATTAAATTTTTTTTAATTTCTAAAAAAAGAAAATAAGGAAAAAATTATTAAGAAAACATTTATTAGGAAAAAAAAATATTAAGTAAAAAAAAAAAAAAAAAAACAAAAACGGATGGACCTAACCCTAGGACTAATGGTGAAAGCAAAGCTCTACAGACAAAATCTCACCCAAAAGCATACACATATACACTCACAAAAAAAGGAAAAGGGGAAAAATTAATATATCCTGCTCCCAAAGTCCACCTGTTGAATTTGGGATGATTTGCTGTCTATTCAGGTATTCAACAGATACAGGTACATCAAGTTGTTTGTGGAGCTTTAATCCTCTGCTTCTGAGGCTGCTGGGAGAGATTTCCCTTTCTCTTCTTTGTTCGTACAGCTCCCGGGGTTCAGCTTTGGATTTGGACCCGCCTCTGCATGTAGTTCGCCTGAGGGCGTCTGTTCCCCACCCAGACAGAACGGGGTTAAAGGAGCAGCTGCTTCGGGGGCTGTGGCTCACTCAGGCCGGGGGGAGAGAAGGGTACTGAGGAGGCGGGGCGAGCCTACAGTGGCAGAGACTGGCGTGACGTTGCAGCAGCCTGAGGTGCGCCGTGCGTTCTCCCGGGGAAGTTGTCCCTGGATCATGGGAGCCTGGCCGTGGCGAGCTGCACCGGCTCCCAGGAGGGGCGGTGTGGAGAGTGTCCTGTGCTCGCACACAGGTTTCTTGGTGGCGGCAGCAGCAGCCTTAGCGTCTCCTGACCATCTCTGGGGTCCACGCTGATAACCGCGGCTCGCGCCTGTCTCTGAGTTCTGCGCTGTTAGCTGAGGCTCGCGCCCGCCTCTGGGGTCTGCACTGATAGCCGTGGCTCGCGCCCATCTCTGGAGTTCATTTAGGCAGTGCTCTGAATCCCCTCTCCTTGCGGGCCACGAAACAAAGAGGCAAGAAAAAGTCTCTTGCCTCTTCGGCAGCTGCAGACTTTTTCCCGGACTCCCTCCCGGCTAGCATCGAAGCCCGAGCCTCAGCTCCCAGCCCCCGCCCGCCCCGGCGGGAGAGCAGACAAGCCTCTCGGGCTGGTGAGTGCTACTCAGCACTGATCCTCTGTGCGGGAATCTCTCCACTTTGCCCTCCACACCCCTGTGGCTGCGCTCTCCTCCGTGGCTCCGAAGCTTCCCCCTCTGCCACCCGCAGTCTCTGCCCACGAAGGGGCTTCCTAGTGTGTGGAAACCTTTCCTCCTTCACAGCTCCCTCCCACTGGTGCAGGTCCTGTCCCTATTCTTTTGTCTCTGTTATTTCTTTTTTCTTTTGCCCTACCCAAGTACGTGGGGATTTTCTTGCCTTTTGGGAGGTCTTATGTCTTCTGCCAGCATTCAGTGGGTGTTCTGTAGGAGCAGTTCCACGTGTAGATGTATTTCTACTGTATCTGTGGGAATGAAGTTGATCTCCGCGTATTACTCTTCCACCATCTTACCCCCCCTCCTCATTGTTAATAGGAAAGGGAGATAAACCAATGTCAAAAAGTTAGGTTTTTACCAAAAGCCTTAAGAAAGGAAAAGGAAGATGAGGTGAATAAATTTAGATATCACAAGAGCTCTCTGTGACTTGTTGTTGTAAGGAGAGAGACAGCTGAAGCAATGCACAGGAGGTGGCAGAGGAAACCTGGGAGGGCTGGCATTAGGGCCCATAGTGGAATTCGAGGAACAGGAGGGGTCCGCTCTCCAGTAGTAAAACCAAAAGATGTTAAGGATCAGACAGACAAATATGCCTCATGTCTTCATGTCTTATTATTTGCAACAAATAAACAATTATATGTACCTCTTTGAAGTTGTAGGGCAATCATGAAAAACTAATGAGCCAAGAGATGA
Organism: Balaenoptera borealis; assembly: GCF_965194805.1. Lineage (NCBI taxonomy): Eukaryota > Metazoa > Chordata > Mammalia > Artiodactyla > Balaenopteridae > Balaenoptera > Balaenoptera borealis. The sequence continues at coordinate 29,584,357 of NC_138875.1, forward strand.
TAGTTAGAAATTTATAGTTCTGTCCACTATTCTTTTTAAAATACATTAAAAAGCATTGACATTTTCCTATTTAATTTTTTTTTCTATGCTGTTTTATTATTTTGTTTTGGCAAAGGTAGCTGATATTTATAATGGTTTTCAATAGGTTAACCATACATACTGCCTCTCTTAATCCTATTCCCCACAGAAGATTTTAAGTTCTTCAATGTCAAATTTTCCTGCCATGGTGGCTGACAGAAATCTGACCTCTAGAGTTGGGGAGAGTCTCTTTCAAATCTAGTTCCAAGTGGTATCTTATAAGGGAATAGAGTAAAATAAGACTGGAAAAATAGGCTGAGCAAGTCGATGTGCCAATTTCATGTTCTTACCCTTTAACATATAATTAGACCTGGCAGGCATATGGCAAATGCTCTCTCAGTGTACTCTGCACACAATGCTCAAAACCGTTTCCAAACGGTGATTTCTGGTCCCTCCTTTCAGGCCCACTAGTTATCCATGTTCTGTGAGTGTGCTGTGTAATTCTGACCCCTAGTGGCTAAAGAGGATACATCTAGACACACTTCAGTTAACATGTTCACAAATCGCCATGTACCAAACAGCTAACTTTACTTTTTTTCATTTTAATTTTCTCATCTAAATCTGACTGGAATTCAACCTCCCCCCACTGGTTCATGATGTGGTGTGTATTTTAATCCACCTCTCATAAAATAGACAGCCATGAAATCAAAACTGCCTCTTTTCCCAGTTGATACTGAATGAGATGTAAGTTTAAGGCAAGGGAGAATGTTTTAATTTTTATACCCAATCGGGAGTCATCCCTGACTATAGGAAACTGACAATAAACTGTGTTATAACACAAAAGTCCAACTTGTGTCAAATATATTTCCCAGAACTTTCCAATATGAACTCAGAGACAACTATTGTTTTCACTAGATCCACTCCTGATAGGTATATTTTTTACCTTGAAGCCTTCTATCAAAATCCAAATATTTCACCTGGGTTACATTACCGATCATTAAGTACCAATTAACACTAATAACACCGTTAGCTAGTTATGTGATAGATAAAACTAATTAAGTCAGAGACAGAAGAAATGCACATAGAAGTGAATCATTTTGAAAGAAGAATATTCATGAAGGCATAATCTGGAGCATGTAGTATAATAGAATGCCTAAGATTTAGACATCATTATAGATGCCAAGTGTATTCACAAACAAAAAAATGTTTACCACATTCAATCTTTATAAATTTCTTGTGAAAAAATTGAGGATTTTCACCCCATTTTGCAGTTATATAAACTACGGCACAGAGAGGTTACCGGTCTTATGTAAAGTTACAGAGCTAGCTTATGGTAGAGATGAAGATCATGTGCATGTTTTCTGATGATAAGCCTACCACCTTTTTATGCTTGACATACGGGAAGGGATACTTCTGTGGGGTTTCTTGGCAGTCACCTTAATTTCAGGAAGGTATTGAGCAGCTGGGTTGGGGGTGTATAAGAGGCAGGAGACTGGAATGTGAAATGAGGAAAAATGAAATGAACTGAATTATTTTATCACTATTTAATAGTTAGAGAGCCAACTGGATCACACAAAACTCAAAAACAAACGTGGAGTTTTCTGGGGAATTGAGACTGTATTACTAATTAATACAGTAAGGAACAAGGAGTGGAATTTTAATCTCTCTTGAGATTCTGTCATCATCAATAGGTCTTTGAGTCCTTTATTATTTTAGGCACTGTGTTAGATAATAAAAGTGATAATGCTTAGTACTTTTTTATTGCAACCTCAGTATCTGCTTTAAATAACTTATGCCATGTAATCTTATGGTCAACCATGAGGTAACTATTATTATCCCCTTTCCATAAATGAAAAGCCTGAGGCTTGGAAATGTCAAGCAAATTGTCCAAGATCTTAAACTTATAAATAGCACAGGTCACTCTAAGCCCCATACCACATGCTGTAAATATATATGTAAATACTGTAAAGACAAATACATGAAGAAGATAGGGTGTCCCTGACTCCTTCTAGGGGCTTTTAGAACATACATATGAAGTACAAACGAGTCCAAATACCACTGCAAGCTCAAGATGAAGAAATACCACTCAGAAATAAAGTAGATGAAAGATGAAAATAAAGGAGATCAAAACACAGTAATCTTGAATTTCAATGTCTAATATGACTGGACCATTAAAAAGCAAATTATGTAAAAAGAAACATTTTATTATGTCAGATTGAGCACTGAGATAAATTATTTTGGGTTAACTTTTTAAAGGAATGGTGCAAAGAGAATATCTAAGTGTTATTTACCATAAATATGAGATATGTGGAGGATTTCTTGACTCTGATTTTACCATATAGGGGAGTTCTGCTATAGAAAAGTAACTGGGACAGAAAGTGTTTGTCTATGACCACTCTGATGGATAGGACATGGGAAAAGAATGTTATAATCATCTGTCTGAGGAGAAAAGAGCAGGAGTAGTTGATGTGGAGAATAAAGAAAAAAGAGGGAAAGAATCCACTGTGATCACTTTTCATCACTTTAAGCAACTGGGTGTGGCAACAATTAAACAAACAAACAAAAAAACAGAAAGTAAAGTAATCAACAATTTCTAAATCATGCTAATTGAATATTAATTTTTTACTTGGAATTCTGCTGAGTCTTAAGGATCTAGGAGTGAAATTAGCAAGATTTTCTATCCTTGATCAGGTCAGTAGCACATTTGACATACTGTTTTTGAAGAAAGTTCTTGGTTTCTTTATGTATTTGAATGTGGCCATATTAATTGTTCTCTGAATTAGGAATATTTAACTCTAATAAGATTAGAGCATTAGGAAACTCTTAAATTCCATTTACAGATTTATAATTATGTATCCTCTCAACGGATTCGTTCCCAAGCAGCTCTAAAACTCAAAGATGAAATCAAAATTACATATTTAAATTACTTTAACATCTTGAACTTCATATTCATGATTCATGTTGAATATGCTTCTTGACTACTTGAATCCTTTATCTCTTCTTTTGTTAACTAGAACAAGTTACTCCAGCAGGGTCTTTGTAAAGAATGAGTGACATAAACATGTGAAGAAAACCTAGTGCTCAAATGCTACTTGACTGTTGTCTATTCTGTATGCCCCTTATAGTCTACTGTGCAGGCTCCTAAACTATGCATTCTGTTTGTCCCACACTTAAAAGCTTCTGAATAATATAGGTTTTTTGTATTTGTCTGTTTGTTGTTATTGCATGTGGGTTTTTATAATTTTTTGACATACCTATTTTTCACCTTTTTTATTTGTTCACCCTCCCCTTTCTGTTTAATTAGCCTCTTCTAATCTTCTGAAAATTTAAGAAACAAGTTACACACTTGTTAGAACTACCTTTGAAATAATGAGCACTTATACTTTGAAAGAAGGCTTGAGTGCATCTGTGGACTTCAATGGGTGAGTTGAAGCAAACCTATTCTTGCCACTAATAACAATTTTACCTAATCTTTATTAAGCTTCTCCCTTGTGCCATAACTGTGTTAGATACATATTACTTTTATTTTATCTTATTATTTTATTTTTCTTTGCATGTTTCTGGAGGGCAGGAATTATCCTGTAAACCTCTGTCTCCTATGTGCCAAGCAAAGTTGTTTTCCATAAACATTCTTCAAATACACAAATGAATAAAAGTTTGAACTCCAGAATAGGAAGCCTCTCCTGCTACTGGTTGGGCATCTTTTCCAAAATAATATCATTGATTATCTCAACTGTGAGTAGCTTTATCGTGCTCCCCTCTGACCCACACACAGTTGTGCTTGTACCAACTCAGCAATAAAAATATAACAAAATACAATAAAATAAAATTCTGTGTGAAAGCTATTTACATAGTGTATCAATCTTTTTCTTTATTTGCCTCCTGCAGATACTCTGACATTACCTATGCAGCCTTTTGTGCTATCAGTGTAAAGGTGGAAACCCACTAACTCATTAGACTGAATTTCATTGTGAAACCAATGATCAGCAACATTAACAGAAATTAAGGCAGAAGCTGTGAAGAAACATGACACACTAATTCTGCAATCTGAAAAAACACTCTTAGTATGCTAGAATAATCCTAGCAACTCCATGCTTCAACTTTGTTTATGTCAGGAATAAATGCCAGATCAGACTAGAGGCAGAGATGAAGATGAATGTAAAGAAGTCCTTTTCTTCAAAGAGAAGCCCCTTCTAATTTTATGATGATGTCTTTAGGGTATGAAACATGGGTATCAAATGTGTGTAATTTTCTTCCATTGTACTTTGAATGTGGTGAGTAATGTAACCTGAAGTCTCTGACGTAGAGGTAACAAGGATCAAAGATTTTTAGATGGCACATAATCCAACTGAATGCACATGTACTGGACCCTTTCTATGTATGTATATGTACAGGACTTCTACCACATTCCTAGAGGTATTTCAAACTCTGTAGCTTTTAACTGACAATCTCTACAGATAAGACTAATACAAATAAAAATTTTCTAGGCATTATGTGTAAAGTATAATGTAAATTATAAGTTGCCAGAGTAAACTGTCAAAAGATAATATAGATAATAAGCACCATGACTTGTCAAAAATAAGTAAGACTTTGAATTATTAGGGAAAGTTTCAGGAAATAATTCAGAAATTGAGATTTTAAAACTGAAATGGAAGTTAGAAATCAGCCAGATAAAGGCTTTAAACATTTTCTAATACATTTAAATTTATCTTTAGATAAACTCTTAAGCAGAAACTTAACATGTAACTGTTACAAAGTGGGTGAAGTTAGGGGAAAGGGTATGATTCTCAGTGCCCCACAATCACCCACTCCGCCCTCCCCTCATGGCATTCTTAGTACAACCCTCTGCAGCATCAGAGTTTTCCTCAGTTCAGTTTTAAGATCCCTGAAAATAAAAACTGGAAATGCCTCAGTTACTACTAACATTAAATATGGCCCAAATAACTTTACAAGAGTAGTAGTATTTCTCCCTTATAAATAAGCCTGGAACATTGCTGGAATTGATTCAGATGTTCAACAATTCCATCAACAATGCAAGGTTTTTGTTTTATTTTTGCAATTGTTAACGTATTAGGAACTTTTTCTTGCCTGACCATCAAAATATGGCTGCTGCATCTCTGGGTATAACAACTGTTTTGAGGACAAGAAAAGGGGAAAGTAGTAATGCCATACACATGTGTCTTTTTCTCTCTGCCACAACAAAAAAGCAAAAATATGTACAGAACAACCAGTAGATGCTTTCTTATACCTCATTGGCTATAATTGTGTCACATGACCATCCCTATCTACCAAGTCATCTGGGAAAGTAAGTTATCTCAGCTAGTACTGTGTATCTTATAGCCCTGGACAAAAGTGGGATTCTATTTGCCAGGAAGCAGGGGTATCAGTCAATCAGCTGAGATTGTCTGCCACTCTATATCTAGCCACAAATCTTCATTCTATAACTGGGAACACCTATGTTCTTTGGCTTGGTTAACATCACCAGTAAATTGATTGTGGAGCTTGTGTTCACATTCTCAAACTGGACCTTGATAAATGAATCAAATTTGGAAAAGTAGAGAGATGGGGAGAGAACATTTCAAGTGGAAGATTAGTGGGTCAAATGAATGCAACTGTACTTTGTGTACTTGATGCCTTCATATCTAATAACGTACTTTCATCTTCAGACCTCATTTAAAAAGCATTCAACTTTCTTGAATTCCACTCATATGTGAATATGTCATCAATATTTTCTAGTTTTAAATATCTTACTATACGAAAACCCTTTTCTCTTCATTCCTAATTACTTAACTAAGTTTTTTTTTTCCCTTTGATGGTGATTGTATGAATTTATTTACTGGAATTACTAAGATTAACTAAATTAGAGAATTCCTTATCAGCCTTTGACTTTCTAAACTCAAATTCCAGCTCTGCATTCTACTGCGTATATAAGACTGAGTTAAGTTACCTAACACTTTTGTGACTCAATTTCATCCTGTATCAGATAAGGGTAATCATAGTGCCTCCCTCATAGGGTTGGTAAGAGTTATACCTCATTAACTGCAGGTCTGCCCTTGGACCAGTGGCAAAGACAGGCACACGCTGTGTACTCACAGAATGTTGGTTATTATTACTGGGTGGTGAGCTTCTGATGTGCTGGAATGCGCTCTTCTTAAGTCTTTTGACAGAAAGTATCGCTCTTGACATAATACTTTACATGGGGAAACTCTGAACTTAGGGACATTTACCTTTAATACAATTATATCTAATCCTTTTGCCTCTTTCCGTCTCAGACAGCTAGCTTCCTTTCCTGTTTCATTTTCCCTTAGTTGAAAAAATCCATATGATGAACAATAAGATAATTTCACTGTCTTATTGGAACACCTCATCCTTATTTCAAAAGGAAGTTGCAGGAAGTGGAATAGTCTTAGAAAAGAGAGGGATTAACAGCAGTGGAATTTCAGGCAACAGAAAAATACTACATAAGAGTAGCTTTCCTAGTGTCTCCCAATTCCCGTTATTTAGATAATTTTGTGCTAACTACATATGTAAGTGTCTTCCTGGTCACCTCTTGAAATGTTTGAAAATGCCTATCATAAAAAATGGAGTGAGAGTAAACAGAACTAAGTAATTGCATAAAACAGGCTGGTTTGGTAAATACTTATTAGCCTGATATTTGTAAACAAAAAAAATGGTTGCTGGTTTCCAAAAATTGGAATTCCTGCCTGTTAAACTGAAAATAGTCATTGTATATTTCCCTTAAAGGTCAGACCCTTCAAAACTCCTGGTTTCCTTGACTTAGCTATAATTCATCAGGACTTCACGCACATGGAGGAGGTCAAGGTAAGAGGATTTGGAGCCTGCAGGCATCCCTTGAATAATAATGTATTCTGGCAAGGAAGATCTGATTTTGTTTTTCAATAAAAATTAAGTCATTGATCTGAACATTTTTGCTAAAAGATACTGACATCTTGGTAATGTTTCAACTTGATAAAGCTGAACAATCTTTCCCAGAATTCATTACCCTATATGTCCCGATTAAGGTAGGCCACAAGAGAAAGTCACACAAGATGAGCAGAACTGAACAGAAGCTTTGTCTATTCCTTGGAGGTGGGTGCAGTTCAGACCCTGTTGTAGCTCCCACATGCTTTTGCATTTCTATTGACTCACCTTGCTGGTGAGGGCAGCAACAGGTCACGTGCCTCCTCTCACTCCTCTCACTCTTACTTCACCTTCTCCAACTTCTGGTCCTGGTGTGAGTGTAGCTCCACCAGAAAGCTGTCAGCTTTTTCTGCAGATCCCCATGGCAGTTCAGTTGGAGACTTGGAAATGGGGAAAAGCCAACATGGGTTCTGGTAAGAGATATACATAATTTCCAGGTGTCCCTGCTTCATGTTCATTTTCTCTTCCTGACTGCCTGCTCTGTAACTTCAGGTTCAGTGTCAGATGCAAAAGCAGAAGAAAAAACTGAGCCAATGCTGCTTTACCAACTCTCATAGTTGAGTAAGTTTGAGTCTCTATAATAAGCATTTTATTCTAATCATTCTTTATGATTCATTTCTCAATTTGAAACTGCACTGAACTTTTTGACATATTTCTTTTCCAACACAGTACGTGGTGAGAATTTCTGTTTGCCAGTTATTGAGAGATTTCCCTGGTCACTCCCACTTTTCTATAGATCATGCCTTTATTCTGCATTTACTCCTCATATAAAATTTTAGTGGCAGTGTATTTTTTCTAAGTGTTGATCTTCTGTGATTATGTAACCTCTTTTTTTCAGCTTACAATATCCCCACCGTCATCTCTCATATCTCTCATTCAGCTGATATATTTCATAGAAATGATAATATGGACTTCTCCCTCTCTCCAGAGGTTTCAAAAGAAAAAACTTCCTAGCCATCCGTCCTCTCTGAAGGAAGAGGTAAGGGATCCCTATTAATACAAGCAGATTTGACCTGGGGCTGAGATGATCCTGTCATCTGAAAATATTTAATGCCCAGACTCATAGTTTCTGAACACTGTGAGGACTTAAAGCAACTGCTGAAGATCATGGACCAAATTCTTTTGAGTACTTTATTATACATTATTTACTGTGTTATAGAAGTTCTGGAATGTTTTGACTACATACACAGGTTTCCAAATCCAAGTAAGGAAAGAGGAATGGAAGAGAGCCAAGTTGTAAATGCAAGAACTATAGGATTCCAATGCCTTGGATGTGCAGCACTGGAGAAAAAATATGGTGAATTCCAGAGAAATGCAACTGCAGTCACTTTTATAGAATTCTTGCGGCTTAATGCTCAAGTCAGGATGCGTGTTGGGAAGAAATAGGGAGTACAGAGTAGGACTGGGAAATTGGGAAAATGTTAAGGCACAGAAAGGAAACTTAACCATTAATAGTTGGAGACTTCAAATCTCTTCACTATAAAAACCACATCATGTCCTGCCTGTATTTGTGAATATTATTACTTTCTTCTTCCTACCTGAATCTCAACTATTTTCCTCCTGGCATGTTTCCCCCTAATGGTGAGATTTCTAAGGACATTAAGATGAACTTTTTTCCATAAATATTTAGGGAGCATAGTCCGGGAGACTAACTTTCTTATCTAAAATGCCCAAGCATGAGTCCCTGCCAAAAAAATCCTCAAACAAAAATCTATTACTAGATTTTCCTTGCCTGGGCATGTGTGAAAATTGTAGGTTCACAGCTCCACAATTATCCATACAATTGATATTTTAAAAATACACATGAAACTTATCAATATTAATAAGAGGATAGAACATATGATCATTTCATTTGAGTGAACACCCTTTTATAACCATGAAGGATGGATTAGTAGAAATTTGCAAAAATTACTGTATGTCTTGATTTTCCATTAAACTGGAATTAAATGCCCAATGTAAATTATAGAATGTTTACTCTGTGCCCTGCCCTGTTAAGTGCTCTAATGGGCCTTCTCATACAGACTCTAAACTGAAAATATTATTGAGAATATGAGAGAGACAAAAGCAAAATTAATGAAATAGAATATTTGAATGTCAAACTTTGTAGTGCTGACATAAAAATTTATTTAAGGTTCAGAAAGGAAAATTATTCATTACAATTTTTAATCATCTTTATGTCTTTCCTATATCTTTCTTCCAGCTTCTTGCATTGTACACCTTCCCACTGGCATCCTTAATGTATATTTTTAAATGAAGAACAAAATATGCACAGACCCATTACCAATTAAGTATAACCACTGTCCTGTATTACACATACACACAAGCATATATATATGTATATATATATACATATATATGATAAAAATCACAAGAAAAATCCTGATCTCTGTTCATCTCCAATTAAGCCCAATTGTCCATGTTCTGTTGCATAGTCACCTCTTGGTAGAGTTGTTTGCTCTCACCTTCTCCATTTTCTAATCAGGCTTCCCCACTACTATCACTCCACCAAAATGACACTCCTTATTGCCAACAATGCCATCCATTTTACTATTTAAATGGATTTGTTTCAGGTGTTACTCTGTGATTTTAGCAGCATCCACTCATTTACAACATCTTTCTTTTTGAAACAGGTTCTTCCTTTGGTTCCTAGACTTCCCTGTATTTTTTTGGTTCATACTTCTCAGTCTCTTTGGCCTGATAGTTTAAATGTTACCTCAAGGTTCATTTTAACTATATTTTTTTCTTTGTATACTCTCTCTCTCTGTTATTCCATAAATGTCATGGCTTCAATTGACATCTACTTATGATTCATTCATAATTTATGATAAAGTTATTATCTTATATAATAATAATATCTTATAATAATAAGTTATCTTATAATAATATTATCATACTTATGCTAAAGTTATTATCTTTAGATCAGATCTCAACTTTGAGCTACAGACCTGATAATCTAAGTGCCTAGTCAACACTTTCCAATTAGATGCTTACAGGTTCTAAAGGTTAATATTTCTAGAACTCACCTTCTCCCAACCCTCCAATTTGATGTTCTTCAGATATTCAATGATTCCATGTTAGCAAATACTACTATGGTGACTTTAAGGTTTATAGTGAATCATCCAGCAGCCTAGTCCACTCATTTCCTTCTTCAGTAACCATTTTAAACCTCTGACCACAGGAAGACAACACAGAAAACAAGCAAAGATAATTCTTTCTTGAGACTTACCAAATTAAAAGTGGCAGAGAGAAGCTCCTTATGCCTAATTGATTTTTTGATTTAAAGAGATGCCTGTACCTGAGTCTCTCATGATATAAAGAAAGACCATCTACCCAACAGGAAAAATCAAACCAACAGTTTTAGAGAATCAGTGATAAGTGTTGAAAGGGAAAACATCTTATTGTGTTATAATATTGCCTTCCAAACAACCATAAATCTAATTCTACCTCTATTCTTCCAAACTTTTGGTTATTCAAGTCAATAAATTTCCTAATTCTAATTTTTTTTTTTTCTTATGCTGTTTTGGGATTCAAGTGTCTTTGACTGTAAGAGTCAACAAACACTACTACCACCACCCTTGCAATTGCTCTAAGCAGAAATTCAGGGGTTGCTTTTTACTATGGTTTCTCCCTCATCCTTCTTTAGCCATGAAACATAAACATTTCTAAAAAAAAAAAAAAAAAAAAAACCGTCATGAAGAACCTAGGGGCACACAGACCTACTAGAGAATGGACTTGAGGATATGGAGAGGGGGAAGGGTAAGCTGTGACAAAGTGAGAGAGTGGCATGGACATATATACACTACCAAACGTAAAATAGATAGCTAGTGGGAAGCAGCCGCATAGCACAGGGAGATCAGCTCGGTGCTTTGTGACCCCCTAGAGGGGTGGGATAGGGAGGGTGGGAGGGAGGTAGATGCAAGAGGGAAAAGATATGGGAACATATATATATGTATAACTGATTCACTTTGTTATAAAGCAGAAACTAACACACCATTGTAAAGCAATTATACTCCAATAAAGATGTTAAAAAATAAATAAATAAATAAATAAATATTTCTCAAACTGACCCACTTTTATCAATTTCCCTGCCACCATCATAGTAAGAATTACAATCTTCTCCCAAGTTTTAGCTTTTCTTACTGAATCCTAACTTGTCACTCTCTAATTTGTTATTCACACAGTGAAATTTAAGAAAATATGCTTATGTCACTGCCTTGTTTAAAATCCTCCAATGGGTATTCATTGCTCCAAGAATAAGTATCTAGAATGTATGTGGGATGTATCCACTGCCTACTTCATAGGCTCATTTCTAGCAGTTATTCCACTTGCTTTCTTGTTTCTGCCACATTGGCATTCTTTCAATTTTTGAATATGGCATTTTTTTCTCCATCTTAGGGTTAAGGCAATGCTATTACCTTTGGCTGTGATACTCCTCATTTAGGTATACATCTTTCAAAGGTCAGTTCCAACCGTACTTCTTCAAATAAAATTTCCCTGACTGGTTCTAAGCTTCTTATTATACAATTTCATTGCACTTATTTTACTTTAATTTACAGGGCAACTATAAAATAATTAATTAGGTAATGAGTCCTGGTTGATAACATTTGTCATTTCTCATAATGTAAATACCTTTAGGAGGATTGTGTTTGTCTTTTAAATGATGACTTCCCAAGGCCTAGTACATGGCATTATATTTTGGGGACATTTAATATTTTTTGAATAAATAATTGGATGGTGAGACTATAACGGGATTCAAAAAATGTTTAGAAAGACATTCACAAGAGCAGAGGTCACAGATTCCATTACTTTTGTATCATCTCTTCCTTTGTCTAGAACCTCTTTCTCAATCTTTTTTCACTCTTGAGTACTATAGTACATCTGCAACAATTAATAATTAAATAATCGAATTAACAAGGAGAAAGAAAAAAAACACTATGATTTCAAAGTAGTAAACAAGTTGTTTGCTTTAATTCAATTGTTCAGAAATGGTTGTTCCCCTAAGCTCATACATTAAAAACAAAACTAACTTCTACTTCAAATATACCCCTCATTAGCCTACTTCAGTATTACAGAGAGAAATATTTTATTAGTAGTTGGAAGATGGCTGAATTCCAGGCTGGTTTTTCTACTATTATAAGATGATACTTTATTGAATAGCTGTATGTTAGATATATTTCACTGGGGCAGAAAGATAGAGGAAACTAGTAAACTGTGGTTTTACAGTCCTAACGTAGCAAACATATTTATATTCATTACAGTGGGCCTTGAAATCTATTGAGGATGAAAATATAAAATTGGAAGAGATAAGGCAAAAGGACAGCAGGAAAATCCTTCCCCTGCCTAGGGCAGTGAGCATAGGAGAGAAATGATCAGCACATGCATCTCCTTTAGTAAGTTGGATGCTGTGGATATTTCTTTTTCTAATGTTCCTAAACGGGATATATTTCCTTGAAAACCAAACAAGGGTTAAGTTCATTTTGTTGCCAAAATGCAATGTTCATTTACTTGATGATTTATTTCTTCTTTCTCTTCAGAGGGCATTTGGCTTTTGTTTACAGGTGATAGACTACCTGTTTATTCAGTTTCTGCATACCCAGTTATATTTCCAAGTGAAGACTCCAAACAATTGTTTGGAAAAACTTTATCCTCAATTCCTCTGTGAGTTAATTTGTAACACTGAAATAAAAGCAAAGTTTCATCAAAACCAAGTACAACTATATATAAAGGCATGAGAAATAGTACCTTACATTGTGTGATTACTAGAATAGTTAAAAGTTTTCCTATATCAATATGGCATGTTGCAATTGTGATTATTGGGGTGTTTTTAATTGAGATAAAGCATTATTAATCAGGGAGGCAACTCCCCTTCATCCAGGTCCAGTGTCAGCTCCCATGTTTGTTTATTCAGGTCTCCTGCCCACTTTTTAATCGAGTTGTTTGTATTTTGTATATTGAGGTGTATGAGCTGTTTATATATTTCAGATATTAACCCCTTACTGGTCATATCATTTGCAAATATTTTCTCTCATTCAGTGGGTTGTGTTTTCATGTTGTTGATAATTTCCTTTGCTGTGCAAAATCTTTTAAGTTTAATTAGGTCTGCATTGTTTATTTTTACTTTTATTTTCTTTGCCTGAGGAGACAGACCCAAAATATTATTGCTACAATTTATTTCAGAGTGTTCTCCCTATGTTTTCATCTAGAATGTTATGGTTTCTGGTCTTACATTTAGATCTTTGATTTGTTTTGAGTTTATTTTTATATATGGTGTGAGAATATGTTCTAAATTCATTCTTTTACATGTAGCTCTCCAGTTTTCTCAGCACCACTTATTGAAGAGACTATCTTTTCTCCATGGTATATTCTTGCCTCCTTTATCATAGATTAATTTACCATAGGTACGTTGGTTTATTTCTGGGCTCTCTATTCTGTTCCATTGATCTGTATGTTTTATTTTTGTGCCAGTACCATACTGTTTTGATTACTCTAGCTTTGTAGTATAGTCTGAAGTCAGGGAGCATGACACCTCTACCTTTGTTCTTTCTTCTCAAGATTGTGTTGGCAATTTGGGGTTTTTTGTGGTTTCATGTAAATGTTAGGTATATTTGTTTTAGTTCTGGGAAAATGTCCTGGGTATTTTGATAGGGGTTGTATAAAATTTGTAGATTATTTTGGGTAGAATGGACATTTTAACTACATTAATTTTTCCAATCAATGCACATGAGCTATCTTTCTGTTGATTTGTATCATCTATAATTTCCTTCATCAGTGCCTTATTTATAAATTTATTTATTTTATTTATTAATTTTTGGCTGCATTTGGTTTTCGTTGCTGTGTGTGGGCTTTCTCTAGTGATGAGCAGGAGCTACCCTTCATTGTGGTGTGTGGACTTCTCACTGTGGTGGCTTCTCGTTGCAGAGCACAGACTCGGGGCACACAGGTTCAGTAGTTGTGGCTTGTGTACTCTAGAGCACAAGCTCAGTTGTTGTGGTGCATGGGCTTAGTTGCTCCATGGCATGTGGGATCTTCCCAGGCCAGGGTTTGAACTCATGTCCCCTTTACTGGCAGGTAGATTTGTAACCACTGTCCCATTAGGGAAGCCCCCAGATGGACTTAATTGATATTTATAGGACATTCCATTCCAAAACAACAGAATACAGTATCTTCTCAAGTGCATGTGGAACATTCTCCAATATAGATCACATCTTGGGTCACAAATTAAGCCTAGGTAAATTTAAGAAAAATGAAATTGTATGAAGCAACTTTTCCAACAACAACATTATGAGACTGGATATCAATTACAGGAAAAAAATATAAAAAATACAAGCACATGGAGACTAAACAACACACTACTAAATAACCAATAACCAAGAGATTACTGAAGAAATCAAAATATACCGAGAAACAAATGATAATGAAAATATGATGACCCAAAACATATGGGGTGCAGCAAAAGAAGTTCTAAGAAGAAAGTTTATAGAAATAAAATCTTACCTGAAGAAACAAGAAAAATCTCAAATAAACAACCTGACCTTACACCTAAAGCAGTTAGATAAAGAAGAAGAACAACAATAAAAAAAACCCAAAGTTAGCAGAAGGAAAGAAATCATAAAGAACAGATCAGAAATATATGAAAAAAGAATAAAGAAAACAATAACAAAGATCAATAAAACTAAAAGGTTGTTCTTAGAGAAGATAAACAAAATTGATAAAATGTTAACTAGACTCATTAGGAAAAAAATGGAGAAGACTCAAATCAACAGAATTAGAAACAAAAAAGGAGAAGTAACAACTGACAATGCAGAGATACAAAGGATCAGGAGAGACTACTACAAGAAATTATATACCAATAAAATGGACAACCTGGAAGAAATGGACCAATTCATAGAAAAGTACAACCTTCCAAGACTGAACCAGGAAAAAATAGAAAATATGAACAGATGAATCACAAGCACTGAAATTGAAACGGTGATTAAAATTCTTCAACAAACAAAAGCTGAGAGCTAGATGGCTTCACAGGCATTTTCTGTCAAACATTTAGAGAAGAGTTAACACTTAAGCTTCTCAAACTCTTCCAAAATATAGCAGAAGGAGGAATACTCCTGAACTCATTCTATGAGTTGACCATCACCCTGATACCAAAACCAGAAAAAGATGTCACAAAAAAGGAAAATTATAGGTCAATATCACTGATGAACAAAGATTCAAAAATCTTCAACAAAATACTAGCAAGCAGAATCCAACAGCCTATTAAAATGAGCATACACCATGATCAAATGGGGTTTATCCCAGGAATGCAAGGATTGGATTCTTCAATGTATGAAAATCAATCAGTGTGATACACCATATTAACAAATTGAAGGATAAAATCCATATGATCATCTCAATAGATTGCAGACAAAGCTTTTGACAAAATTCAACACCAATTTATGATAAAAACTCTCCAGAAAGTGGACATAGAGGGAACCTACCTCAACATAATAAAGGACATATACGACAAACCCACAGCAAACATCTTTCTCAATAGTGAAAAACTTTAAGCATTTCCTCTAAGATCAGGAACAAAACAAAGATGTACACTCTCACCACTGTTATTCAACATATTTTGAATAGGAAGTCCTAGCCATGGCAGTCAGAGGAGAAAAAGAAACAAAAGAAATCCATATTAGAAAAGAAGAAGAAAACCATCACTCTTTGCAGATGACATGATACTATACATAGAATATCCTAAAGATGCCACCAGAAAGCTACTAGAACTAATCAATGAATTTGGAAATGTAGTGGAATATAAAATTTAGGCACAGAAATCTCTTGCATTACTATACACTAACAACAAAAAATCAGAAAGAGAAACACTCTCATTTACCATTGTAACAACAAAAAAATAAAACACCTAGGAATAAACCTACCTAAGGAGGCAAAAGACCTGTATGCAGAAAAGTATAAGACACTGATGAAAGAAATCAAAGATGATAAAAACAGATGGAGAGATATATCATGTTCTTGGATTGGAAAAATCAACATTGTGAAAATGACTATACTCCCCCAAGCAATCTACAGATTCAATGTAATCCCTATCAAATTACTGATGGCATTTTTCACAGAACTAGAACAAAAAAAATTTTTAATTTGCATGGAAACACAAAAGACCCTGAATCACCAAAGCAATCTTGAGGAAGAAAAAGAGAGCTGGAAGAATCAGATTCCTGACTTCAGACTATACTACAAAGCTACAGTAATCAAGACAGTATAATACTGGCACAAAAACAGAAATATAGATCAATGGAACAGGATAGGAAGTCCAGAGATAAACCCACACACATATGGTCACCTTATTTTTGAAAAAGGAGTCAAGAATATGCAATGGAGAAAAGACAGCCTTTTCAATAAGTGGTGCTGGGAAAACTGGACAGATACATGTAAAAGAATGAAATTAGAACACTCCCTAACACCATACACAAAAATAAACTCAAAATGGATAAAGGACCTAAATGTAAGGCCAGACACTATAAAACTCTTAGAGGAAAACATAGGCAGAACACTCTATGACATAAATCACGGCAAGATCCTTTTTGACCCACCTCCTAGAGAAATGGAAATAAAAACAAAAATAAACAAAAGGGGAACTAATGAAACTTAAAAGCTTTTGCACAGCAGAGGAAATCATAAACAAGACAAAAAGACAACCCTCAGAATGGGAGAAAATATTTACAAACGTAGCAACTGACAAAGGATTAATCTCCAAAACTTACAAGCAGCTCATGCAGCTCAATATCAAAAAAACAAACAACCCAATCCAAAAATGGGCAGAAGATCTAAATAGACATTTCTCCAGAGAAGATATACAGATTTCCAACAAACACATGAAAGGATGCTCAACATTACTAATCATTAAAGAAATGCAAATCAAAACTACAATGAGGTATCACCTTACACCGGTCAGAATGGCCATCATCAAAAAATCTACAAACAATAAATGCTGGAGAGGGTGTGGAGAAAAGGGAACACTCTTGCACTGTTTGTGGGAATGTAAATTGATGCAGCCACTATGGAGAACAGTATGGAGGTTCCTTAAAAAACTAAAACTAGAACTACCATACGACCCAGCAATCCCACTACTTTGCAAATACCCTGAGAAAACCATAATTCAAAAAGATACATGTATCACAATGGTCATTGCAGCACTATTTATAATAGCTAGGACATGGAAGCAACCTAAGTGTCCATCAACAGAGGAATGGATAAAGATGTGGCACATATATATACAATGGAATATGACTCAGCCATAAAATGGGACAAAATTGAGTTATTTGTAATGAGGTAGATGGACCTAGAGACTGTCATACATAGTGAAGTAAGTCAGAAAGAGAAAAACAAATACCATATGTAATGCATATATATGTAATCTAAAAAAAAAAAAAAAGTACTGATGAACCTAGTGTCAGGGCAGGAATAAAGACACAGACGTAGAGAACAGACTTGAGGACACAGCAGGGGAAGGGGAAGCTGGAATGAAGTGAGAGAATAGCATTGACCTATATACACTACCAAATGTAAAATGGATGGCTAGTGGGAAGCTGCTGCATAGCACAGGGAGATCAGCTTGATGCTTTGTGATGACCTAGAGGGTGGGATAGGGAGGGAGGCTCAAGAGGGAGGGGATATGGAGATATATGTATACATATAACTGATTCACTTTTTTGTACAGCAGAAACTAACACAACATTGTAAAGCAATTATACTCCAATAAAGGTATATTTAAAAAAATGGTAAAATGCTTGTGGGTAAGAAAGCAGATAGAAGAGCCACAATTTCCCCGCCCCTTACCTTCAATATCTTACAATATAAACTACCAAAATAACAAAAAATAAAATCAGAAAAAAAATTGTCAAAAGCAACTGTGGGGGTGGAAAAAACTTCCCTTCTATCCTTTCTAGGTTAAACTGACATGAGACAGATTAACAGGAGAAAAACCAAATTTACATATGTGTGAGAGATCCATAAGAATATGAAGCCCAAGTACAATTTAGGCAATTAAGGCTATGTGCCACCTGAGAGAAGGAGAGGAGGTAGAGGTTTCGGATTTCAAAAAAGAGAAAGGCAATTCACATGGAGATGAAAAAACAAATGTTTGGTAAACAAATGTTTGTTATGCCATGCAGAGACAGTGGAATGCAGAAAGTACTTTGGTCTCCAGGCCCTGCTGAGTTCCCCTTACCACCTCTATTCCATAGTGCTCTTCCTGGACCAGGCCCTTTATCTAAATTCTTTTAGGCAGTTAAGGGGGAAGTAAAAAGAAAGACTTCATGAGAGTTCTGTTTCTTAAAGACAATTAGTGCAACATATTTCTCAAGCCAAAGAAACACACTCTGGGGTGGCAAGATTTGTTTCCCTACATAACCATACATCATACCTCATACAACACACTTTTAAAAGTGTCAGTCTAGGAAATAAAGTGAAAATTCAAGTGCAGCTTAGAGTACTATGCATCTTATACCTACTCCCCTTATCCCCATGAAGAAACAGAGAAGAAAAGAAATAAAGCAAGAAAATTCTGAGACTGCCAACTAATTACTCCCACAATGAAATTAAGTAGAATGTGTATGATTACACAGTCAATGGAATAATAACAGAAAATCCTTTCGAGTACAACTTTTTCACTTATAATTGCTTTGACCACATCAGAATCAGTAAAATCCTACAGGACTCTCCATTTTCCAGGGCTTTACAGTAAAGTTGTGGGATAATCTAAAAGATCGGGTTGTCCCATCCCATCAGATAATGATATTCTGCTTACTGTACTCCCCCATTGGATGAAACCCAGTAGAAAATATTTAGACAAATTTTAGAAGAGACAAAGAGCCCGGCTCTACAACAAAGGCTGCACAGTGCCCTAGGGGAATGTACCTCCCCTTTCTTTCTTTTTTCTTTTTGTTCTCAGGTTAAAAAGTTGAGTGAACAAAATCATTCCAGTCCTCAATTTAAAGTTTGGGATATAATACAGTGATTTCCTAAAGTGAAGAAAATTATATTCTATTAGAATAAATAATATTAGACTGATTACCCAAATGAAATATGAAAATAATAAAACAAGAGCATGGCAACTATCCAAACATTTTAGGAAAAAAAATGAAAATGAGAATGAAATAAAAGCACATAGCATGTAAAAAAAAAAAAAAAAAGGTCAGCTCAGAATAAAGCTTAAGTCAAAGAATCTGAATACAAACTTTCAAAGACTACTAGATGGGATAAATAAACTTAATAGAATATATATTTTATTTAAGCTGAAAGAAGAGCTATAGGAAAAAATCGCAGAAAAACAACAGCATTGGAGGATATTATAAGATACAATAAGGAAGAACTGAAATACTGACATTAAGAAAATATATTTTTCCATTATGAATAAGTGGCTTCTATGGATCCAACTGTCTTGTAGACAACTCTAAAGTTTGGAAGAAACACACACATATAAAACAAAACCTACCTGAAAACAGGGGAGAGTTACCAAAAACAGACAAATAATGGACTAGAGTCTACACATTGGGAAAGTTTTTTAGCTTCATAGTCTTTATACTGAGAGCAGGCTCAGTTTTCACCATTTAGAGGAGAAAAAAGCTCAGAAAACACAGTTTTTCTGGTGTGTAACACCAGAGAATGGAATAAAGGACATCAGTAGTCAACGGAAATTGAGGGTAGAAATCCAGGAAAGGGGAAAGCCAGAGAAGGAAATCTCTAAATTTTGTGTGTACATTCTTCCCAAATCTCTTGCTGATGACTGAAACTTGCATGAATGACATGGATACAGAAGGAAGGCAGGATAACCCACCCAAAGTAGGCCACTTTGGCATATTGATTATTTTGAATTAAAATTACTTAAGAAACAACTGGCAAGGACCCTCTGACCCTCCTTTGTCCTCCAGAAAGCAGGAAATACATTTCATATGTGAAGGTATCCTCCCTATACCTGGAAAGTAGAAAGCATTCTTATCACCAGAGATAGGGAATTCAAGGCCAAGAAGGCTGTAGAAACTATGTTACTTCCTTTTTAATTTGCTACCTCAAACCCAAACCCCTTTGTTTCATCACATCTTCATAAATAATTGTTTCTTTGTCTAAAAGGTATAAAGCCTACCTACTTTGGTCACTCTTTGAGTTTCATATCTTTTGAATTCCCACATACACAAAATTAAATTTCTTTTTCTCCTATTAATCTGATTTATGTCAATGTAATTATTAGACCAGCCAAAGAATTCAGAAGGGAAGAAGGAAAATGTTTTCCTCCCTGAGTTTGCTAATGTGATGATGGATCAATTCAAATATTTTAGTATGAAGAACACAGAGGAAAAATATTCAAAAAAGAAAAAGAAAAAGATTTTCAAGAGCCCATGAGGTAATATAAAAAGATCTAAAATACATGTATTCAGAGGCACATTTGGATAATACAGAGAGGAGGGGACAGAAAAATACCTGAAGAAATAATGGCTAAACATTTCTCAAATTTTGGCTTGGACATAAATTTATAGATTTGAGAAGCTCAGCAACTTTAAGCAGGATAAGCATACAGAACACACCTTGATATATCATAGTCAAGTTATTGGTATCAGAAAATAAGAAAAAAAATCCTGAAAACAGCCAGAAAAAAATGACACATTATATACAGGGACATATCAATTTAAATCCACTGACTTTTCATAAGAAATTCTATCAGAATACAACTATTACAAAGAGATAAAAGAATCAAAATTCTGAAGTGTGGGGAGTAAAGATAAAATAAGACTGTAGGCAGAATATTCTTGGCCTCCTCCTTCGTAAACCAGTAATTACGACATTCAGATGAGTTCACATTTTGGAGTCAAGGTAGAATTGGAATTAATAAATTTTAATGGAATTGGTACAAAATTTGAAAATGCAACCTCAGTTTTACTCTCTCTACCTATGCTAGACCAACTATTCCATTTGAGCTAAGTTCTCCAGTGAAATATTAATCTTTCCAATTTTTCTTTCCTGTTATTTCTCCTGAAAATTTTATCCAAATGTGCTTCCCAGTCCTGACTTCACATTTTAACGATCACATGGGGATCTTTATAAAAATACAGATATCTTGGGCAGGGGGGTGCAGGCAGAAAGAAAGAGAGAAAGTGAGAAAGAAAGAAGGAGAGGAAGAAAGAAGGAAAAGAAAGGAAGAAAGAAAGAAAGAAAGAAAGAAAGAAAGAAAGAAAGAAAGAAAGAAAGAAAGGAAGGAAGGAAGGAAGGAAGGAAGGAAGAAAGAAAGAAAGAAGAAAGAAAGAAAGAAAGAAAGAAAGAAAGGTAGAAAGAAAGAAAGAAAGAAAGGTAGAAAGAAAGAAAGAAAGGAAGGAAGGAAAGAAGGAAGAAGGAAAGAAAGAGAGAAAGAAAGAGGGAGGAGAGAAGAAAGGAAGAATGAAAGGAATGAAAGAAAGTTAAGACAATAAAATAATACCTGAGATAACTTTAAATGCCAAAACCTGTCAATTCAAAATTCTATATTCACAGAAAACATCCTTAACCAGTAAAGAAGTTGATATGTGATAAGTGGTTACCATTGAATTGTTGAGCTTGGTTGATCAAGCATGGCACTTCTAAGGACCAAATTGATTAACTATACTCTGTCACCGCATTAGGAACAGGATTAAACCAGGCACTCCACAATAGCATAAGAGATTCAAGAAACAACACTGGATCTGTGGTCTCATCTCATCCAGAAAAAAAAGGTCCTTGACCTCTCTCATATGCCCAGTTGCCATCTTGAAAAACAGAGGAAGCAGAAGAATCTAAAAGATTGAGCATTGATCAAACCAAAAAGAAAAAATATTAAACCAGCTCTGAGATAGAAAGGAATTCCGAATTCATTTAATTCATTGAATATTTAAACAAATAAATCATTTAATCCAGGAATAATTTGAATAACATTATTGGACAAATTCAACCTTTCTTGATGACTGGTTAAGTGGAGTGAGGGTTGAAGGAAGGAGCTTGTAAGGGAGATTAGGCCAGTTAAAGAAAAAATAAATAAATAAAATCACCTTTCCTTTGTATTTGGTATAATTGTTTATGCATATTTGCATCTATGATATACATGCTTATATATTTTTGGCTTTTCTACTATTATTTTAACAATATACCCTCTTCCTACCCAGCTCTGTTCTCAAATGTCTATTTGTTTCCCTTCCTATGCATGGGGGATTTTTTTGTAGTTAAAAAAATTGGCAGAATATAGTAAGAGGGTAAAGAGACAGTAAAACGAAGAGGAAATAAAATGTCTGTTCTCTATCAGGTTTTTAAGCTTTGATTCCCACGGAAAGATCGTGGAGATACAGATAGTGGAATCTGTTCAAGATAAAATTTGTGAGATTCTAAACATAAGAAGAGTTGTTTCTGAGCTTGAGGGACAAAATTTAATATAGGATTAGGGGAGCAGGCTTCTTCTGGTGCTTCTTCTCAGACCTGACACAATTCTGGCTCCCAGAATATTAGAACATTTGAGGCATCCAGAGCCAGCAACCAATCCAGCTACATGAGTATCTTTTCGATAGGTAAGGTCAGTGTTTAGATGTCTCCAAGTGGCCTCCAGGCATCAGACTGGGACTAGGAGAGTATAAAAGAGGGTAATGATGCAAAGAGATTGGAGTAGATTAAAAGTTATTGGTTCTCAGGGTAAACTATGGACTTTGAGTGATAATGATGCTTCAGTGTAGGTTCATTGATTGTAACATATGTACCACTCTGGTTGGGGATGTTGATACGGAGAAGACTGCAAGTGGGGGGGGAGGAGCAGGGGATAGTCAAGGACCCTCTATACTTTCTGGTCAATTCTGCTGTGAACCTAATACTGCTCTAAAAAATAAAGTCTCTTTTTTAAAAAAAATAAAGTTAGTGGTTACGTGTAAAGTTTCCCTTTAGAGATGTTCTAAACATCATTAGATAACACAACTAAAAGAGAGAAATGAGTTCCTACTATATGGGTGATGGCTATGGGGCAGAAAGCATTTAGGACATGTGTAGAATGAATGAACATACAGAAAAAGACTCTGAAAGTTAGAGAACAAGTAAGAATTATAACTGCTATAATAATGAGTAGTAGTAGTAATTTATTCTCACATAGGAAAGACCTATTCAATTAAAAATTACCTCTGCCCATTTTTCAAATAGGAAGAAATAGTTTCTTAAAGAAAAAATATCATTGCCTTAAATTTTTTTCTGCAGGTTCCAAATCATGTTTATACGTATTACATTATGATTTAATCTTCTCAGAAATCCATCCTTCATGCATCTCTAATTCAAGAATTTACATGAGTTGCTTGAGACCACTTGACTAATGCATGGCATAATCTAGACTGGAACCTGTGCCTCCTCGTCCCTTGTCCTGACCCTTTCTGCTAAGTTCTATATTTAGGATCATATTTCTCCTTACCAAATCTGCCCACAGCCACCTGAGATCTAAATTACTGCCATGGGGTTTGAACACAGTCAGCACATGATTTTTTATAAAATGACTCCATTTGTTTATGACTTTGATGACTCCTCTCTTCACCAACTGCTTTCTTACTTCTATCAGTCACAGCTGGAAACCACATCTATCCACCTGATGATTTCTTCTCTGCAAACACGGACCATTAGGAACAATTTTGGGGTTGGGAAGAAGACAATACTAGGCCGTGAGGAATTTAATATGTTTTCAAATCTTCAGGTGAGGGCAAATTCTCAGAGTTAGAAAAGAAGATAGAAAAACTCTTCCCTGTAATGTGATTTTAAGGTTACAGAGACAACCCTTTACCCTACAAATGCTTCTTATCAAATGTGCATAATATTTTTATCAGGGGACAAGACCCTTCCTTTTACAAAAGAGAAAAATTACTTTATAAGTCTTCCTGGGAAGGGTGACACTGTTGTTGTTTTTTTTTTTTTTTCAGTTTATTCAGTTATTTACTTGTTAGTTCCTTACATTTCAGACCCTCTAAATTTATTTTTAATATATATGTGCTAACTGTAGGTCAGACATCTCTCGACTGGTTCTTTTTGTTCCCCTTGGAAAGGCTAAAGGACATCACTCATTTGGATTAAAATATATGGAAACATCATGGCCCCCAATTATGTCCACTAGATATAGCTCAGTAGTAGCTCAACACAAACAGGAAGACATTGTTGGTATTGGGGGCTGTTTCATTCTGAAATGTGAGGTAAATGAGTAGGGTTCTTCTTGATGGATCACTAAGTCTCTCCACAGAGACTCATATAAATCATGATGAAAAATAATTTCATAAATCCTGGCCCAGTTTCCAAAGCAAGCATCTTGCAATCTCAAAGTCAGTGAGCAGTACTTCAGATGTAACCCTGCAACCTGGCTCCTGTAGGAATGAATGTGTTAGATGAACCACTTCAGTGGCCTATTTATCAGTTCAAGCTATTTGGAAATGTTGGGACCATATGTTGTCCATTGACATGAACACCAAACACTGAATTTATAAATAGCAATTTACAACTCATAAATATCTTTGCTATAAGAGCCATTCTGCCTCTACGAAAGGAATTGATAGCAGGTTCTAAGCCCTGTAGTATATGTATTTTTTTCTCTTTTTAGAAATGTTGTAGATAGTAAAGTTTAAGTGCCTCATGGAAATGTTACTTTTAAAAAGCTGTGCTTATCAGAAAAAAATGTACTTTTATGCTAGATATTCATATTTATAAATTTGACAGGAAGGTTAAATATGTGTGTGCATGTACATATGGTGAGGATATTTTACATGTATGCATACACAACGATTATAGAATTATAACTCTAAGATGTAGAAGCTACACCTTACTATCTGTTCAAGCCTTGGATTTACTAATGTAGTTGCAACTGTTCATTATGTACACTAATATCTTCCTTTCCCATCTTTCTTAGAGATAGAATAACTGACTTTGAGTCAGACATATTGTCTCCTATGACTATATTACTCACTTCCTTTACAAATAGAATGGCAAGACAATGGCCCTGACCCTGTTTGGAAAGGGAATCCCTTGCCAGTGGATTGAAAGGAGACAAGAACAAGATGGCAGAGTAGAAAGACTTGAGCTCACCTCTTCTTACAAAAACACCACATTCACGACTAACTGCTGAACAACCATCAACAAAAAAGACTGGAACCTACCAAAGAAGATAGTCTACATCCAAAGACAGAGAAGAAGCCACAAAGAGACTGTAGAAGGTGAACTTTTAAGATATAATCAAATTCCATACCCACCAGGTGGGTGACCCACAAACTGGGAAATAATTATCTTGCAAAGGTTCTCCTAGAGGAGTGAGAGTTCTGAGCCCTACATCAGACTTCCCAGCCTGGGGGTCTGGCATTGGAAGGAGCCTGATGAGCATTGGGCTTTGAAGGCCAACAGGGCTTGACTGCAGGAACTCCACAGGACCAGGGGAAACAGAGATCATACTCTGGGAGGATGCACATAAAGTTTCATGTGAATTGGGAACCATGGCAAAGCAGTGACTCCATAGGATCCTGGGCGAGACCTACCTGTGGGTCTTGGAGGGTCTCCTAGAGGGGAATTGGCTGTGGCTTACTGTGGGGACAAGGATACTGGTGGTGGAGGCCCCAGGGAATATTCATTGGCATGAGCTCTCCTGAAGGTTGTCATTTTGGGCCAACCAAGACTTGGTCCCACCCACTGCACCTTCAGTCATGGGACGCCTCAGGCAAAACAACAAACATGGTGGGAAGACAACCCTACCCATCAGCAGACAGGCTACCTAAAGTCATCCTGAGCCCCCAGCCACTTCTAAACACACCCTTTGACATAGCACTGTCAATAAGAGGGAGACGAACCAGCTCCATCCGTCAGTGGGAAAGCACCAACCCTGCCCACCAGGAAGCTTGCACAAAGTCCCTGAATCAAGCTCACCTACCAGGGGGCAGACACTAGAAGTAAGAGGAACTACAATCCTGCAGCCTGAGGAATGGAGAACACAAATACTGAAAGACAAAATGAGATGGAGAGAAATAGGTTCCAGACAAAGGAACAAGATAAAACACCAGAAGAACAACTAAGTAAAGTGGAGTTAGGCAATCTATTTGAAAAAGAATTCAGAGTAATGATAGTAAAGTTGATCGACAACTTGGAAAAAGAATGGAGGAACAAACAAAGAAGATACAAGAAATGTTTACCAAAGGGCTAGAAGATGTAAAGAACAAACAGAATTGAACAATATAATAAGTGAAATGAAAAATACACTAGAAGGAATCAATACCAGACAAAATGAGGCAGAAGAACAAATAAGTGAGCTAGAAGACAAATTGGTTGAAATCACTGTCACAGAACAGAATAAAGAAAAAAGAATAAAAAAAAAAAAATGAAGACAGTCTAAGGGACCTCTAGGACAACATTAAATGAACCAACGTTGGCATTATAGGAGTCCCAGAAGGAGAAGAGAGAAAAGGCCTGAGAAAATATTTAAAGAGATAGTAGCCAAAAACTTCCCTAACATGGGAAAGGAAACACTCAAGTTGAGGAAGCACAGAGAGTCTCATACAGGATAAACCCAAGGAGAAACATGCTGAGACACATATTAATCAAACTGAAATCAAAGCCAAAGAGAAAATAGTAAAAGCAACAAGGGAAAAGCAACAAATAACATATTAGAGAATCCCCATAAGGTCCTCACCTGATTTTTCAGCAGAAACTCTACAGGCCAGAATGGAGTGGTATGATATATTTAAAATGATGAAAGGAAAAAACTACAACCAACAATACAATACTATACAAAGCTCTCATTCAGCTTCAATGGAGAAATCAAAAGATTTACAGATAAGCAAAAGCTAAGAGAATTCAGCACCATTAAACCAGCATTACAACAAATGCTAAAGGGACTTCTCTAGGTGGAAAAAAAGGGCTACAAGTAGAAACAAGAAAACTACAAATGGGAAAGCTCAGCAGTAAAGGCAAAGATACAGTGAAGGTAGAAAATCAATCACACACAAATGTGATATGAAAACCAGCAATCCTGAGAAGAGGAGAATACAAATGCAGGATACTGGAAATACATTGGAAATTAAGAGACCAGCAACTTAAAACGAGCTTATATTTATATATATAGACTGCTATAACAAAACCTCATGATAACCACAAACCAAAAATCTACAATAGATACACACAAAAAAAGAAAAAAACAAAACACTAAATATAGTCATCAAATCACAAGAGAAGGGAACAAAAGAAGAAGGGAAGAAAACAAACCTACAAAAACAAATCTGAAACAATTAACAAAATGACAATAAGAACAAACATATCGATAATTACTTTAAATGTAAATGGATTAAATGCTCCAACCAAAAGGTGTACACTGGCTAAATGGATACAAAAATAAGACCCATATATATGTTGTCTTCAAGAGACCCACTTCAGATCTAGGGACACATACAGACTAAAAGTGAAGGGATGGAAAAAGCTATTCCATGTGGATGGAAATCTAAAGAAAGCTGGAGTAGCAAAACTTATGTCAGATGAAATAGACTATAAAATACTGTTACAAGAGACAGAGTACACTACATAATGATCAAAGGATCAATCCAAGAAGAAGATATAACAATTGTAAGTATATATGCACACAACATAGATGCACCTCAGAATATTAACAGTCACAAAAGGATAAATCAACAGTAACACAATAATAGTAGGGGACTTTAATGCCCTATGTTCATCAATGGACAGATCATCCAGACAGAAAATCAATAAGGAAACACAGGCCTTAAATGACACACTAAATCAAATATACTTAATTGTTATTTACAGAGCATTCCATCAAAAGTAGCAGAATACACATTCTTTTCAACTGTACATGGAACATTCTCCAGGATAGATCACATGCTAAACCACAAAACATACCTCAGTAAATTTAAGAAAAGTGAAATCATATCAAGAATTTTTTATGATCACAATGCTATGAGACTAGAAGTCAACAAGAAAACTGCAAAAAACACAAACACATGGAGGTTAAACAATATGCTACTAAACAACCAATGGATCACTGAAGGAATTAAAGAGGATAAAAAAGTACCTAGAGGCAAATGAAAATGAAAACATGACATCCCAAAACCTATGGGATGCAGTAAAAGCAGTTCTAAGAAGACAGTCTATAGCAATGCAAGCTTATCTCAGGAAACAAGAAAAATCTCAAATAAACAACGTAAACTTACACCTAATGGAACTAAAGAATGATAAACAAAGCCCAAAGTTAGTGGAAGGAAAAACAAATCATAAAGATTAGAGCAGAAATAAATGAAATAGAGACTAAAAAGAATATAAAAAATCAATGAAGCTAAAATCTAGTTCTTTGAAAAGATAAACAAAATTGATAAAACTTTACACAGACTCATCAAAAAAAAAAAAAAAGAGGACCCAAATCAATGAAATCAGAAATGAGAAAGACAAAGTGACAAACAACACCACAGAAAAACAAAGGATGATAAGAGACAACTATAAACAACTATATGCCAATAAAATGGACAACCTAGAGGAAATGGACAGCTTCAAAGAAAGGTACAATCTCCCAAGAATGAACCAGGAAGAGATATAAAATGTGAACAGACCAATTACCAGTAATGAAATTGAATCAGTAATATAAAAACTTGCAACAAAGAAAAGTCAAGGACCAGATGGCTTCACAGGTGAATTCTACCAAACATTTAGAGAAGAGTTAACATCTATCCTTGTGAAAGTATACCAAAAAACTGAAGAGGAAGGAACACTTCCAAATTCATTCTATGTAGTCATCATCACCATGATGCCAAAACCAGATAAAGATATTACAGGAAAAAAGAAAATTACAGGCCAATATCACTGATGAACGTAGATGCAAAAATCCTCAACAAAATACTTGAACACCAAATCCAACAATGCATTAAAGAGTTCATACACCATGAACAAGTGGGATTTATCCCAGGGAGGCAAGGATTTTTCAATATCCACAAACCACATTAACAAACTGAAGAAGAAAAACCATAGGATCATCTTAATAGATGCAGAAACAGCTTCTGATAATATTCAACATCCATCTGTGATAAAAACTCTACAGAAAGTGAGTATAGAGCTAATATACTTCAACATAATAAAGGCTATATATAACAAACCTACAACTAACGTCATATTCAATGATGAAAAACTGAAACTATTTCCCAGGAGATCAGGAAGAAGACAAGGATGTCCACTCTTGCCACTTTTATTCAACATAGTTTTGGAAGTCCTAGCCACAGCAATCAGAGAAGAAAAAGACATAAAAGGAATACAAATTGGAAAGGAAGAAGTAAAACTGTTACTGTTTGCAGACGACATAATACTCTACATAGAAAATACTAAAGAAGTCAACAGAAAACTACAAGAGCTCATCAATAAATTTGGTAAAGTTGCAGGATACAAAATTAATACACAGAAATCTTTTGCATTTCTATACACTAACAATGAAAGATCAGAAAGAGAAATTAAGGAAACAATCTCATTTACCATTGCATCAAAAATAATTTTAAAAATCTAGAAATAAACCTACCTAAGGAGACAAAGAACCTCTACTCTGAAAATTATAAGATGATGATGAAAGAAATAGGAGATGACACAAACAGATGGAAGGATATATTATGTTCTTAGTTTGAAAGAATCAATATTGTCAAAATGAGTATACTACCCAAGGCAATCTACAGACTCAATGCAATACCTATCAAATGACCGATGGCATTTTTCACAGAACCAAAGCAAAATAATTTAAAATTTATATTGGAACACAAAAGACCCTGAATAGCCAAGCAATCTTGAGAAAGAAAAAAGGAGCTGGAGGAATCAGACTTCCTGACTTCAGGCTATACTACAAAGCTACAGTAATCAAAACAGTATGGTGCTGGCACAAAAACAGAAATATACATCAATGGAACAGGATAGAAAGTTCAGAGATAAAACCACTCACCTATGGTCAATCAATTTATGACAGAGGAGGTAAGAATATACAATGGAGAAAAGCCGGCCTCTTCAATAAGTGGTGCTGGGGAAGTGGACAGCTACATGTAAAGAATGAAATTAGAACATTCTCTAACACCATACACAAAAATAAACTCAAAATGGATTAAAGACCTAAATGTAAGCTCAGACACTATAAAACTCTTACAGGAAAACATAGGCAGAACACTCTTTGACATAAATCTCAGCAAGATCTTCTTTGACCCACCTCCTAGAGTAATGAAAATAAAAACAAAAGTAAACAAATGGGACCTAATTAAACTTAAAAGCTTTGCACAGCAAAGGAAACCATAAACAAGATGAAAATTAACCCTTTGAGTGGGAGAAAATATTTCCAATTGAACTGACTGACAAGTGATTAATCTTCAAAATATATAGAGTTCATGCAGCTCAATATCAAAAATCAAATAACATAATCAAAAAATGGGCATATCTAAATAGGCATTTCTCCAAAGTAGACATACAGATTGCCAAAAAGTACATGAAAATATGCTCAATATCGCTAATTATTAGAGAAATGTAAATCAAAACTACAATGAGGTATCACCTCACACCAAGCAGAATGGTCATCACTAAAATGTCTACAAACAATGAATGCTAGAGAGGGTGTGGAAAAAATTGAACCCTCCTACATTGTTGGTGGGAATGTAAATTGGTACAGTCACTATGGAAAACACTATGGAGGTTCCTTATAAAGTTAAAAGTAGATTTACCATATGATCCAGCAACCCAACACCTGGGCATATATACAGAGAAAACCATAATTTAAAAAGATATATACACCCTAACGTTCATTGCAGCACTATTTACAATAACCAAGACCTGGAAGCAACCTAAATGTCCGTGAACAGAGGAATGGGTAAAGGAGGTGTGGTTCACATATACAGTAGAATATTACTCAGCCATAAAAAAGAATGAAATAATGCCATTTCCACCAACATGGATGAACCTAGAGATTGTTATACTACATGAATTAAGTCAGAGATAGAAAGGCAGATATCACATGATATCACTTATATGTGGAATCTAAAAATAATGATACAAATGAACTTATTTACAAAACAGAAACAGACTCACAGACATAGAATAAAAATGTATGGTTACCAAAGGGGAAGGTGGGAGTAGGGATAAATCACGAGTTTCAGATTCATGTATACACACTACTGTATATAAAATAGATAATCAACAAACACCTACTGTATAGCACAGGGAACTCTACTCAATATTATATAATAACCATATGGGGAAAAAATCTGAAGAAGAATGAATATATATATATGTATAACTGAATTACTTCAGTGTATACCTGAAACTAACACAACATTGTAAATCAGGTATACTCCAATATAAAATAAAAATTAAATTAAATGTTTAAAATGTTATGCTAAGATATGATGAGTTTGTTATTTTTTAATAAATTAACAAATATATACTTAAAAAAAAACAAATAGAATGACAAAATGACAGGCCGATGTAAGCACAAATTTTATGTGAAAGCTCCTGAGAAACCACATTAACATATAGCTGGATTACTTTACACATTTTTATGTTCCCTTTCTTTGTCCTGCAACCTGGAATGCAGATGTCAATTCCGGAACTTAAACAATCTTTTTTACACTGAGGACTATGGGCTGACCATATTAGATTTGTAAGAAGCTTGTGTCCCTGACAAACTCCTGAAGCCATACATTGGCCCTGAAAAGCCTTGCTCCAGACTTAAGTTATAAGGAAAAAAGAGAGCAGAAAAAATATCAAACAAACAAACAAAAAAACTACCTTCCTTACTTATAGTCATACTTATTTTTTGAAGCATTCTTTCATAACTTAATACTTAATATACATTATCCTGATTTGACAGTTGAATCATATGAGATCCAGGTAACTTATTTCATCTGTCCAAGGTCATAGAAATCTATATACATGATGATATTTCTAGAATCCATGTTTTTGAGCCTTGGTTCATTACTCTTGCTATTTACATTATGCCTGCAACATTTAATGAGGTCTGTATAGGAGATACCATGCTTTAGGATAACTTGTAGGATTTATAGTCAGACAAACTTGTTCACCTGGAAAATAGGAATACTGTTGGGAGTACCTCCTTGGGAATTTACTGGTAGCTTGGAGAACATTTTATATTAAAGACTAGGAGTTCCAACAGTTCATCACATTATAATTTGTTCTACATAAATGGAAGTCTAATTCCATCTGTGACCACTACATGACTATTTCTGCTTCATCAAAAATGAATGTGTTTGGGGCTTCCCTGGTGGCACAGTGGTTGAGAATCTGCCTGCCAGTGCAGGGGACACGGGTTCGAGCCCTGGTCTGGGAAGATCCCACATGCCGCGGAGCATCTAGGCCCGTGAGCCACAATTACTGAGCCTGCACGTCTGGAGCCTGTGCTCCGCAACAAGAGAGGCCGTGATAGTGAGAGGCCCGC
Source organism: Balaenoptera borealis (assembly GCF_965194805.1). Classification (NCBI taxonomy): domain Eukaryota; kingdom Metazoa; phylum Chordata; class Mammalia; order Artiodactyla; family Balaenopteridae; genus Balaenoptera; species Balaenoptera borealis. The sequence goes on from NC_138875.1 coordinate 29,616,743, forward strand.
ACACCGCGATGAAGAGTGGCCCACACTTGCCTCAACTAGAGAAAGCCCTCGCACAGAAACGAAGACCCAGCACAGCCAAAAATTAAATAAATTAAATTATATTTAATAAATTAAATAAATTAATTAAAAAAAAAAAGAATGTGTTTGAATATCTGTAGATATAAATATATATTTACAGTTAGCACACTTTCCTGTTTTGAAATTCTGATTCTTAAAGGAATCTGTTAAATGTTATGGCTAATAACATAATATTTATACTAAGTATTTGAGATTCTAGCAAATCAATAAGGTAATATAAGTTGGAACCAAAAAGTTACAGCTGGTGAACCTCTAGAATAGGGAAAGGAATCCCTCATCATTAAAGGGTAATGCAAAGTTCTAATCTTGGGGAGGGGTGAGTCCAAGCATCAGAATTAGAGTAGAATTTTATCATAGATTCTCAGTGTCAAAATGGGACTATACCTAACTCTTGCCCACACCTAATACACCCTCATGTACACACACAAACTCTTTTCATGTTTATAAAATAATTTAAGTTTTCTAGAACATACTCTCATCTGATGCTGAGAACATTCTATAATATTTAATCAATTGAATCATTTATTTTAAGAATACCTATTACATGAAATTACTTTTTTAGGAACCAATGCGTCATAAAAAATAAATAAGGCAAGGGACTTTTGTCTTCAAGTATTAGAGTTTAGTACCAAGGCAGACGTGAGAAAATTAAGAACAAAGTTAGATGAAGTAAAAAATACAAAGTGTTTCAATTCTGCCAAACTCCCCCACTTGTAAAAATATCAGAAACTCAACATACTGGGTTACATTTTTTTTCATCTTTGGCCTGCAGATACTCTTACCTTTTTTTACAGGTTTCATATATTAATTAGCGGTAGTATGTGTAAATTGCACAAAATAGTCCATGACATATATTTTATGTTCACGAATGGTTGTATTAACTATAATGAGAAGAGAGTTATGATAATGCAAAGGATCTGTGGTTAAAAAACAATGAAGAAAATGTTGAAAAATGCTTCCATTGGAAGGGTGAATTTTAAGTGAAACTTGAAGATATACACATTTTTTAATCTAATTGGAAAAATCCATATATACAAAAGATATAAAGAATACTATGATGCACATCTGTGTGTTAAATATCTAGCACCATTGCATTTCAAAAATTTGTCACATTTGTTTTAGGTTTATTTGAGGAAAGAAAATGTTACAGTTTTTTTTAAGACATCTGTGTACCTCTTAGAATAAATATCTCTGCATTTCTCCATTCCTGGAGTAAATACTATTATTAAATGGGATTTGTCATTCTACTACATGGAAAGACAGAATTCTTAGATGGTTCCCAAGATTCCCAGCATTGGTATACACATACCTTCTTCCATTTTTCAATCCAACATTAATATAGGGACTACTGTGATTGGATTTAATCAGGAAGCCCTTAAAAGAACTGTTCCTGGTGAAAGAGATTCAAAACCTCAAAACATAAGAGAGATTCAGCGTCGTTGGAGAGGGGTTAGAGGTGGGGGTGGGGAGTAGAAGGAAATTCTCCACTGTTGGCTGTGAAGAGGGCCATGTGGCTAGGAAGGCAGGCAGCCTCTAGCTGTTTAGAGTGACCTCAGCTAACAGACATCAAGGGAACTAGTACTTCAGTTATACACTACAGGAAATCGAATTCTTCCAACAATCTAAATGAACTTGGAAGAGAACTTCAGGCCTCTGATGAGATCCAGTCCTGGTCAATACTTTGATGCCAATCTTCTGAGACCCTGAGCAAAGAACCCAGTCACCCAGTGCTCTTACCTCTGACCTGCAGAACTGTGAGTTAATAAATGGGTTTTGTTTTAAGCCACTATGTTTGTGGTCATTTGTTATGCAGAATTAACATAAGTTTTCACATTAAAACTATATATCTGTATATATATATCTATATCAAATGTTTTAAAGCTCTTGAAAACAGCATAGAATTCTGCAGCTTTTTTCTCTGGGACACTATATTTTTGAGATTTAACCATTTGGATATATGTAGTTCTACTTTAGTAATTTTTATTTAACATGGATCAGCAAACTTTTTCTATAAAGCGCAAAATAGTAAATATTTTAGTCTAAGTCATACAGTCTCTGTGGTAACCATTCAACTCTGCCTTTATAGGGAAAAAACAATTATAGATAATACACAAATGAATTGGTGACCATGTTACATTAAAGATTGAAAAAAACTAAGGAAAAATAGCAACTAAATGTGATGTGGGATCACATTTAACGTTTCCTCAGTCTTTCTTTGTCTTGATTTTTTTGAAGAAAACTAACCTGTTATTTTATAGTATGTTCCTCAGTTTTGGTTTATCTTATGTTTTATCAAGATTGAAATGAGATTCTGCTTTTTTGGCAACAATGTTATAAACATGACGTACGGTGCATGGTATCAAAGGATTCATGATAACAACACAACATTACTGGTGTTGTTAACCTTAATCACTTGGTTAAAGTGGTGTTTGTCTGGGTTTCTCCACTGTGAAATAACTCTGTTTCACTTTATACTTAATAAGTATCTTGAGGAAGATACTTTGAGACTATCCAAAAATCTGTTTCTCTTCAAATTTTCACCTACTAATTTTAGCATCTATCAGTGGATCTTGTCTGCAACAGTTATCACTGTTAATCTTCTATTTCTCTCTTTTCCACTTTAGCTTAACAAATGAATATAACATGGTGTCTTGTTTTATGACCATTTAGAGATTATAAGTGAAGTTGAATATCTTTACTCATATTTATTGACTCAGTAATTGATTTTCTTGGAATTGTCTTGAATCCTCCTTTACTTATTATTTTTTTTATATTCAGTGTCTGTATGTTTTATTGGTTTGTTGATGCTTTTTATATATTGTAGATTCTAATATTTTGTCATATAGGTGTGTTGTAAATACATTTCCTGTTCATGTAGTTTGCATTTTCAAATGATGTATGTTTTTATTTGTACTTAAGAATTATATTTTTATGTAATAAAATATGTGAAATTATGCATTATATTCTGTAACATTTTGCATCTTGTTTTCATAAATCCCTTTCTATACAAAGTTATAAAGTTATTCCATATTGTCCCCTTAAAATTTTCACTTTCATATTTAAGTATTTAATTCATCTGAATGTATTCATACATATGGTACAGTGGAAGGATATACTAATATTTTCCCCATTGGTTAATCTATTTTATCAGGAATAGTCTATTACTTCCCCCCACTGAGCTGGAAAATTATTTTTTGTCATATATGGAAAATCTAAAAATATGTGGGGCTACTATTATGCCCTCCACTTTTTTTCAGTGCTTGATTTTTCTTCCTAGTGTCAATAACACAGTATTTTCATTTATGCAGCTTTAGTGTTTAAGTCTTGATATGTTGGGGAGTCTTTCCTTCTTTCCTTCCTGCATTGGAAAGGTTTCTTGACCTTTTATAATATACTTAGAATCAGTTGCTTGATTTTCATACAGACTAATTAATAACCATTTTTGGTATGCATCAAATTTAGATTAATTTAGTAAAAATTATTTTTAAGACACTAAGTCTTTCTATTTTTGAACATACTATAGCTCTTCATTCATGAAGGTATTCTTTTGTCAAAGGAAAGAAAATACTTTCTTTTTATGTTAAACGTTATAGAACTCTTTTCCTAATACTCTAAAATAAATGGCCTATTTCTACGTCACTTAAAATCAACATACATTTTTATATAAGTATGTTCAAGAGCATAAGAAACACTTAAAAATAATATTTCATCAATAGCATATAAGAATCTGAGGAATCATGGGGTGCTTTATGAAGGAGTTTCGGTCTGTAAAATTTTCCTCTTTTTTTTTCCTTCTAATATTTTGTGACTAAGAGAAGAGGGTGAACTATTAAATGAATAAAAACATAGTAATTCTATCTTTGCATAATTTGTGTTTATAAATTGGTATGTAGTTAAACTCCAGCTACTAGTATTTAACAGAAAATTCTCATTGAGTTTGAGGAAACAATCACAAGCAAACATATGAAGACTGCCTGAAAGTGAAACAAATAACTCACTCTTGATTGTATACTGTAAACAGCCTGTTTGGGTGTATTTGTCTCTCTGTTGTAATAATTGGTCAGATCTCTATGAATAAATGAACTTATATTGAAAGGTATTTGTGAAATGAGGGAATTTTGCATGGGGATATGACCTTTAAAAACAAAAGATCTATTTGACTTTATATAACTAATATTTATAATAAATTAGGAGTAGCATGTCATATGAGCACATTACAATGAGAATGATTATGAAATATACACTATTTTGAGAAAAAGGTCAATAAAAATGTAAATTAAGCTTAATTAGGTCCCATTTGTTTATTTTTGTTTTTGCTTTCATTACTCTAGGATGTGGATTGAAAAAGATCTTGCTGTGATTTAAAAGCTTTTGCACAGCAAAGGAAACCATCAACAAAATGAAAAGACAACCCTCAGATTGGGAGAAAATATTTGCAAAGAAAGCAACCAACAATGGATTAATCGCCAAAATATACAAACAGCTCATGCAGCTCAATATCAAAAAAATAAACAATCCAATCAAAAAATGGACAGAAGATCTAAATAGACATTTCTCCAAAGAAGACATACAGATGGTTGAAAAGCACACGAAAAGATGCTCAACATCACTAATTATTAGAGAAATGCAAATCAAAACTACAATGAGGTATCAACTCACACCAGTCAGAATGGCCATCATCAAAAAATCTACAAACAATAAATGCTGGAGAGAGTATGGAGAAAACGGAACCCTGTTACACTGTTGGTGGGAATGTAAACTGGTACAGCCACTATGGAGAACAGTATGGAGGTTCCTTAAAAAACTAAAAATAGAGCTACCATATGATCCAGCAATCCCACTTCTGGGCATATATCTGGAGGAAACCATAATTTGAAAAGATACATGCACCCCCAATGTTCATTCCAACACTATTTACAATAGCCAGGACATGGAAGCAACCTGAATGTCCATCAACAGAGGAAGGGATAAAGAAGATGTGGTACATATATACAATGGAATATTACTCAGTCATAAAAAAGAACAAAATAATACTATTTGTGGCAACATGGATGGATGTAGAGATTGTCATAATGAGTGAAGTAAGTCAGACAGAGAAAGACAACTATCGTATAATAATGCTTATATGTGGAATCTATAAAAAAAAAAAGGCCACAAATGAACTTATCTACAAAACAGAAATAGAGTTACAGATGTAGAAAATAAATTTATGGTTACTTGAGGATAAGGAGGGGAGGGATAAATTGGAAGATAGGTATTGACACATATACGCTACTATATATAAAATAGATAACTAATAAGGACCTACTTTATAGCACAGGGAACTCTACTCAATACTCTGTAATGGCCTATATGGGAAAAGAATCTAAAAAAGAGTAGATATATGTATGTGTATAACTGATTCACTCTGCTGTACACCTGAAACTAATACAACATTGTAAATCAACTATACCTCAATAACAATTTTTTAAAATGTAAATTAAACATACAGGACATGGAAAATAGAAGTTCTGGAAATCAATAGTAAATGATAGTACAATATAAGTGGGCAAAGTTTATTGATAGGCAATTCTCAGGATAGAGATAGTTATTACCAATATATATACAAGAACATGATAATCTTCTCTTGTACCAAGTGAAATTTGTATTAAAATAATGAGACTAATTAACTGTATTATTCATCAGACAAAATAAAAGTTTGAAAACACCAATTCTTGGCAATAACCTGGAGTAATGGAAACTTTTATGTATTTATTGTGGGAGTATGAATAGGACCAACGTATCTGGAGATTCCTTTGGAAATATGTATTAATGATTCAGCAATGCCTTTCCATGTACAGAGCAACTACATTGTCTCTATGCATAATATCCTTGCAGTGATTTGAAAAGATCTATAGGGGACTGTCTTAATGACTCCCAAAAGAATGTCTACATTACCAGGTGAGAAAATCAACTCTATGCCAAGAATAGAACAGAACATACTTTTTATTAGGATATAAAGACTTTGTGGCCACCATACATATACTATGCAGAAACATCTGTGCATATGCACAAAGAAATCTTAGCAGTGTTTGTAATAGTGAAAGAGAACAAACAAAAACAACGAAATCCCGAATGTCCAATAGCAAATGGATAGATGTGATTGAATTCATATGTAGATTTAAAATTTATGACCCATTTTGCCATATTAGCCTATATATTAATATACACAAATTATTAAATACCCTGTTTAGTGAAAAGCCAGTAGCAAAGCACTATGTACCTAAACAATTTATGAGAAAATTAAATACAAACATCAATATTATATATTTTAAGAGTATTCATATTATACACACATTTATATGTGTATTCATTATACATACATAAACACATACATCCATACATACATATAGGCAATTAAAACGTAGAACAGATAATCTATTCAGGTAGAATTCTTTTAGGATGATGATTTTCATTGGGAAAGCACAGTCATACATATACTTTTTATGCTAAAAATATATCTGAAATAAGTATAGCAAATGTTAATGTTTGTTGGAGCATAAGTGTCTGTTATATTTTTTCCCTCTACTTTTGTAAAATGTCATAATTTTAAGAAACAACAATAACAGCAAAAGTCAGAATGTGAAAAATATTACTAGGTCCTATGGAAGCCGAGGAGAAGGCACTAAATTTTGGCTAAGAGAAAACAGGGGTATTTTGCAGTGAATGATACTCACTTTAGATCTTTAATTATGCACAGAATTTCAGCAGACATATAAGAAGAAGGTCATTCCAAGCAGAGGCAATATTTGATCTGAGGTAGAGAAAAATATTTAGAAGGATATTTAAAGAGTGCAGAGGATATATTAGAAGCATACTCAGGAAAATGCTGCTTGGGAGAAATTTTATGGAATTTAGGAACAAGGAAGCAGTAGAAGGAAGGAATTGGGTCAAAGTCAAATGTTGATGAAGTAGAAAACAGAATGGAGGCTGAGAGCAATCCACTGCAAATGAACTGATAAAAAATAAGGAGGCTTGGTGTAGCTTAATTTGAATTAAAAAGTGCAGTGAGACAGGGAAGTGGCAGCAGACATCCCAGGCCTTCTTTGGGTATGCTTATCGGAAAAGAAAAAAAATATATACATAAAAAATAACTTAGCTCAGTTGGTTAGATGAATGTTTCTTGTTGTTGTTTTGTCTTTTGATTTTAAGCATATAGGATACTTGGGCACATTTCTACTTTAAGGAAAAATAATCAGAAGAAACAATTATGAGGCCAGACCCTGGAGGACCTGGAGGAGATGGGCAAAACTATTATTTAGAGCAGGGGTAGAAGAGTTAACTTTGGATAGCAGGAGAGATATGTTTTTAAAAACGGAAAAGAAGAACTGATGGTGAGACAGAGTGATAGTTAAATGGAAAGAAGATAATTGAAAGGCTTGTAGTAGAGGATCTAGATCTTTACAAATGAAGTGAGAAAAAAAAAATGAGTAGAGACAGTTTTGCCCACTTGGAGAAGGTAGAGATAGTTTGGAAAGCATGAAAAAGGAATTGAAATTAGTCACTGAATGAGGACATAAAGCTTCCCTGATGCATACTTCATCCCCACTGCTGGGTCCAGAGTTCATTCCATAGTCTCCTGAAGTTCCTCACCAATTTGTGGTAACCCACTGTATTGTGACTATTTGTAAATCTATATTCCTTTCTGGAATGTTCACCTACATGTGCCAGGAACATAGAGTGTACTTAATGTTTCTCAAATGGATAAGCAAAATGTTGCATTAGTCAATTCATAAATTATATTTGAATTCTCTGTCTCTGATCCACACTCTGGCACCAGGGAGAAGCTCTGTGAATTTAAACAGAAACTTCATGGGAATGTTACTAGAAATGGATAAGAACCTGAGCAGATGTACTGGTAGCATTCCCTTTTCTAAGAAGGAGGCCGTGTAGCATTGTATGTCAGAGTGTATGTCTGGAAGATAGACTATGTCACCACCAAACAACAGCTTGACCTTGGGCATGTTGCTTTTCCTCTTTGTAAGAAAGGGTAAGCTTATCACGAGGACAGTTAGTCTCTTATAGTCAGTGCTCGTAAACTCAGTTATTTTACTATCATTAGAAATAATTTTATTTCCTTAAGCTCCACCCATCAGATGCAGTGTGAAATCACTGAGGACTTCCTACGTTCATAGTAGTTTGAGGTGTACTGTTACTGTGTGAAGGTGGGAAGTGCTATGTTTTATCACTGCGTGGCTCTTTGGAATGCACTTTATATTTTGCAATTAAATTTATATGTCTATTCAGCTAATGACATGGATTAGAACTAAATCCCCTCACCCTCTCATTAAACTTTGCCATGCCATTTTTAAAAGATTTTATATGATGTACAGGATACCCTTTTGTGAAAGTTTAGGTGCAAATTTAGGCAAAATAATTATACATTAATGGAAAACTACAATGGTTAACTAAAATACCTTAGATAACTAAATTGAATATTTACTAGATGGATATGTCAAGTTTAGCAAAATTAAAATTTAATTAAACAGGCTACTGATGTAGTCTGACTGTTTTATGATTTCACTTGCAAAAATCTTTGTGTCTTAGAAGAGCATGGTGCTCTAATACTCTATAGAAGTAACTCCTATACATAATCTTGATTTTTGTTCCTCACATAAGTAGAATAATAAACTGGATGTCAGTTTACTTAGATTCATATGTTCAAAAGAAAAACATACCTATGTCAAAAAGACAGGAAGGGAATTTAAAAGATATCAGAATATGAAAAAGCCCAGATGGTTCATCTGCCTATAGGAGATAGAGGTAAGAATATTCTTTATCTAATTCTCTCTCACACAAAGGGAAAAATTAGTTCTTGAAATGAGTGGAATGAAACTTAAAGAGATGGAGAACAATACCTGTAGCACAAGTGCAGAAAAGGACACACTCAGAGAGTCCTAGGGAAAAATATGAAAATTAGCAGAAAGGCAGTCCTCCTTCCTCACAGCACAGACATCAACCCTGTTGCCCTCTTTCCTAATCTGCACAAGTTGCCAGTGAGTGAGATCAAGGCACTGACTGTGTCTCATTTGGAAAGTGGGTCAAGTCATACCTGACATACTTACCTAATAAGATTGTAGGACCCAGAAAATAAGTAATCCTTGGAAAAGTATAAAACATTAATGAACTGTATAAGAGAGGGTTTACATGGTCAGATTGCAGCAGTGATGATAAAGTTAATGGTAGCATTTACACAGCAGCAAACAGGCAGATGTAAAGTGAAACATTCACTGTTCAATCAACTGGATAAAGGAGCTGCATAATGCCAAACAGCTGGGTATTTGGAAACATCCAGACATTTAATAACACAGTTCCTAATTTTTTTAAATGGATTTCTCTTCAGAGCCAGAGCATATTTCATACAAAGAAACTGGTTTCTGTCAACACCTTCTTTTTTCCTTTTTTTTTTTTTAACCATAGTGGAATTACCTTGTATTCCCACCCTCTATTTGAAACATATTTCAAAGAAATTTTCAACTTAAAATAAAATGAATACACCTTCAAAGAGCAAAGATTTATCATTCTTCAGGATTCATAGTAAAATCATACATCATAGGTTCTGAACACAATGATTAAAAGTGTTCAATAAAGGTCCAATAATAAAATAGATACACAGCAAGAGACTGTTAGAAGGACAAATTCATTTGGATATGTAAGTTCTGGTTTGTTTTTAAAAAACACACATTATTGTATTAGTTGCCACCTGAACTAAAAATAAGCTCTGTATTTTAAGAGAGAAACAATGTTGAGTAGTTTCCTTTTTAATCACCACCCTGATTCCTGTATACACATAGAATGAATGGTGAACTGAATCTTTTTAACATGTACTAGAATGAAACTTGTGTTGAAACTTGTGTTGGAACATCTACCATCTGTAGAAAAAAAAACAGGCAACATTTTAATTCCAGATCATGTGGTTATTGGAACTGAAGGTTCTTAATTGCATCTTTAGGAAAGGCAAGTGGATCTCTATTTGCTAGGCACTTAAATTCAATGCACTGCAATGTCTCTTCTCTTTGCACTTTCCTCAGTAATTGGGTGTTGACTCTGTGCCTTCTGGCTAATTCAATGCTTATGCTGTTAAGATATACACTGGCTGCTTCTATGTGAATACTTCCTGGCTTTAGTCCATTATCCATCTTTTTCCCAGATTCCAATAGTGAATTAGAGTCCTTCATTCACTGAAAGAATGTCTTTGGACTTGTTTATGCTTATACACTGCACTATTCCCTTGACCTCAACTTTGCAGCTTGTGATGGTCCAACAGCCTGGCTTTCTTTAGAGACAACGATATGCTTGGTTTTATAAAGCAGGGAGCTCTTTCTTCCACAACAATCTAATTCTAGTCTCTACACACATCCTTGCACATACTTATCTAAAAAACACTGCTTTAATATGATACTTGCTGTTCAAAAAGCATCTGTGGGTCTTATTTTGATGGAGCATCATAATATACATCTTCTGCTTGGTTCTCAAGGATTTCTATAAACAAAATCTGCCATTCCTCCAGTTCTTATTTCTGAAAGTACTGTCACAGACTTCTGCTGAATATAGAACTTCTTCCTTACTTTCTTGGGTATATCATATTTATTACTGCTCTCATGGAAAACTTTGTGTCATTCTTTCCATTAGTTATTTTTTTAGTTGAGATACAGTTTACAAAATGAGATACATAGGTTTTAACTGTATAATTCAATGCATTTTGATAATGCATACACCTGTATAATCTACACCACTAATAAGATAACATTTCCATCACCTCAGAAATTTCCTATATTCCCCTCCCAGGCTCCCCACTCCTCTGAATTCTGTCACCATAAATTAGTTTTGCTTGTTTTAAACTTCATACAAAAGGGTTACTAAAGTATGTACCCTTTTGTGTCAAGCTGCTTTTACTCAGCTTGGTGTTTCATTTATCAGTAATTTATTTTTATTGCTGAGTATTATTCCCTTGTATGAATATACTGTAGCTTTTTTGTCCATTCCCCTACTGATGGACATTTGAGTTGTTTTCAGTTGTTGTCTATTATAAATAAAGCTGCTGTGAACCTCTGTGATCAAATCTTTGTATAAACATACATTTTTAATTCTCATAGGTAAATACATGAGAATGAAATTGCTGAATCATTTAGTATGTGTAACTTTTTAAGAAACTAGTGTAAAACATAATAAACAGAAACTTCACTTAAAATAGGGTTGGGAGGCCAGAATTGAGAGCTCCCATGCCCAATGATGATAGCAGAGCCCAACAGGAAGAAGAAAGAATTCCATTCCTTTCTTGGCAGGGATTCAGCCAATGAGAGACTGTCACAACTCAGTCAATGAAAAGCCACTTTACTTTGAACTTTCACTTCCTCCAATGGACTCTTTGTTTACTATAGCCCTCCCAATTTCCCTTTCCCCTCCATAAAGAATTCTCTCTTTGTGGCATGGGAACTTGCACCTAGCTCACCTTGGTTGTCCAACCCCAAATTGCAATTCTTTGCTGATCCTGAGGAAACCCATTTTTGCTGGAGAAATAACTGGCAGTCTATTTGTTTAAGTCAACACTAGCAAACTCTTTTTCAAAGTGGTTTTGCCACTGATAGAGTTTCAACTCTATCACAGGTAGAGCGCCTATTTCATCATATCTTCAATAAATTTGGGTTTGTGTTTCTTTATAATTTTAGCTATTCTGGCAGATGTGTAATGGTACCTCAATGCGATTTTAATTTAGATTTTCCAGATAACAATTAATATTGAACACATTTATATGTGTTTAATGAGCATTCATGTTTTCCTTGTTTCTTTTCATATGGGTAAAGAGTTCAATTTTATATTTCTTATAATGTTGTATGCTAAAGGAGTTTTGGATGCCATCTATCAGACTGAGGTATTTTTACAGTTTGCTGAGGATTTTCATCATGAATATGTGTTGAATTTTGTCAACTGCTTTTTCTGGATCTGTCAAGATACTAATAAAATTTTCTTTTATGTTATATTAATGCAGTGAATTATATTCATTGATTTTCAAAGATTGAACAAATCTTGCATTTCTGACCATGTAGTATTCTTTTTACACTTTACTGGATTCAGTTGCTAATATTCTTTTGAGGATCTTTGTGTTACTATCCATGACATACATTGATTTGTAATATTATTTTGTTCCTTCAATGTCTCTGTCAGGTTTTGGTATCAGAGTTATGATCACCTTATAAAATAAGTTGGGTAGGGTTCCCTCCTCCTGTATTTTCTAAAAGAGTTTTTTAAAGACTTTTTTACTTCTTTCATAAATGTTTGATAGAATTTACTGCTCTTTTGTCTAGCATCCAAAATTCTTCCTGGCTTTATACCACTCTACCGTCACTTTGTACTATTCTACCTCTCCCAGGTATTCTACATTCCCCATCCAACTCAAAAGTGTTTTCTTCTATTAAACTTGCCTTAATATCATGAGCTGAGAGCAAGCTATCACTGCCCTTAAATCCAGACTTTCACAGCCATTTATCCACTGATTAGGTGCTTATCCTTTTCTGCATTTTTATTGCAATGATTAACCTTCATGTTTTACATTCCCTACAAGAGAGTAAGCTCCTCAAATTTATCTTAATTTTTTTTTTTTGAATCAGAAGCACATAATACAGAATTTGTATCTAGTTAGCAATTCATTTTTTATTTAGTTAAAACTAATGGAAGGTGGACTTTTGCATCTGACCAACTCAAAGTAATATAACGGGGACTGTGTTTACCTTACCAACTGAAACAACTGCACCTGCCCCCATCCTAAGGACAAAATATATTAAAAATAGCTTTTAGAACACTACACATCAGCAATGAAGGTCAATGATTCCTGTGAAATAGAAAATAAAATGAGCTAAACCCTATGATTGTCCTACCTGACTGACTAAAGAGAGTTTCTGGGACACAGCACAAGGAGGTGAAACTCAGGCCAAACCCAGTGGATTCCTTGGGTTGAAGAGACAGAGCTGAGTGTCCAGAGAGACCAAGGTGGATAAAGTTCATAGCACACCAAAGAAAACAGAACTCAGAGGGAAAACTCTGGAGATCTGCAAGGGTCCTCCTTAAAGAGTTCAGCGAAGAGCTGCTCAGTGAATTGCGTAAGAAAACTATCCAAGCCCAGGGATGTAAGACTGGTTGGCACTGACACAGGTGGGGAAATAATACCTGTTTCCACAACTTATACTGGAAATCTTCATGCTTCACAAGGCATTGGGTAGAAAACCCAGAAAGGTCTTGCATCAGTAGTGGAAAGTAATTAACCCAACACTAAATACTGCTCTGGATCTCACCTAACACATTATTGGTCAATTATACTATAGTAAAGCTGTTTAAAAAATAAAAATAAAAGATAAAAAAGAGTGTCATATGGAGCTTCTTGAAGATGATATAGATATAGTGGCCCTTGTTCTCAATATTTTTACAGTAACTACAGGCACAGATTCCCAGTGTCTCTTTGTTATAGAGCCTATTGGTCAAAACCAATGATATCATATTTATAAGTGCATCTGTATGCAAAAATGTATTTGTTAAATACATTTTTATTTGGAGCATTTTCTGTGAGCAAAAAAGCCTTCATCATTCACTCTGATATTTTGTATGTAAATGCAAAGTAGCTTAAATAAAATAAGCATTCTTTATCATAAATAAAAATTTTAAAAAAAATAAAATAAAAATAAAAGGAATTTTTCCACAGTAATTCAGTTGAAAATATGTTGGAAAATTTTTTCTTTAATGTCACCTTTGACCCAGTGTATATTTAGGAATGTTTTGGGTTTTTTTCCCAAATGTTTGGGGACTTTTCAGATATCCCTCTCTTATTAATTTAACATTTAATTCTGCTTTCTCAAGAGAACTATTCTGTATAATATTAATTCTTTGGATTTTATGGAAACTATACTATTATCTAATCATAGGTATAATTCACAGTCGCTGTTTTTTGTTTCTGAATTCTAAGCTCTATACTCTGCCTTCTACTTTCAGCACTCACCAGAATGCTACCCTACCCAGCATCTCATTTTAGTCCAGTTGAGTTCTGATATCAACGTTCAAACCAAGTTTCTTTCCCCTTAGCTATGTCCAGCTAAGTTTGTAGTGATACATTACTCTTTATGTTTCATCCCTCACTCCATAGAGCAATAAATAATAAAGACATTACATTCTAATGGAGCATTTTGGGGCTTACTTACCTTAAGTGTGACTGGAGTCACACAGGATGTTCCAATTGCATTTAAGTCCATATCCAGCTCTATATTACTTTAAATCCATAATGGAAGTTGAATTCTTTTGTGGAAACTTCAGCCATTAGAGAAAAATTACGTTACTTGTATGTCTCCTTTTTTACTCCTTTCCTTATCCACCATAGTTTTTATGACATCTTTTATGCACATTTTTATGTGCCTTACCACAGAATAAAAAATAACTAGTAAATTCTTTGTTAAGATGAATAAAAACTGTATGCCATTAATAATAATTATCTGTTTTAGTTAATTCTGCTTAGTTAATTTGGTTTATAAGTAACTGTGAGAGAAGAAAATATCACATTTCTATTTTCATATATACGTATCTCATATCTTCCCAAAGCTTCAATGCTAGTAAAGTTTCTATGGTATTACTATTTTTGTTAAAGCAAAGAACCTTCACTTAAACTAACACATGATATCTTTCTGAAAAAAAAATTCTTTAAAATATGATTGAAATACCAAGTTTGTTATCAGTAGTTATCATAGTTTTTTCTCATTTTATTTTATTCTAACTAGCTATTTTACTTCGGACAAATGATGTCTTTTTCTCTAGGCCTCTTTTTCCCACCAATGAAATAAAAGCTGGAGCAAATGTTCTCAAATATCTCTCCTAGTTCTGAAAATAGGGCACTATGATTCTACAATTCTACATTGTCTAGTTTATTGGGGAGAAACTAAGAGCAAATATAATTGTTACCCCTCATTCCATTACTGAGGTCCTTGTTATATGATCAAAGAAGGACTTTGGATGAAAAATTTACCACCTGCTGTTACAAAGTCTGCTTAGTTTTGATTACTGAGATTTTTTGTTTTTTTTTAAAACCTTGAACCACTTGGTGCAATCATTAAACTCAATGATTTTGTGGGGGGTAGGAGAAGTGGATGACAGTGGTCAAAAGGCATCAATTTCTAATTATAAGATACATAAGTTATGGAGATGTAATGTACAGCATGGAGACTATAGTTAAAATACTGTACTGTATATTTAAAAGTTTCTAAGAAAGTAGAACTTAAACCTTCTCATTACAAGAAAAAAATTGTAACTATGTGAGATGGTGAATGTTAACTAAACTTATTTTTCTGATCATTTTGCAATACACACATATATCAAGTCAAATCAATACAATATTATATACCAATTATATCTTAATAAAACTGGAAAAATTAAAAAAAGTTTATTTAATAAAAAGAGTAAATCCTAAGAGTTCTCACCACAAGAAAAAATAATTTTTTTTTCTTTTATTTTGTGTCTATATGAGATGATGGATGTTCACTAAAGTTGTGGTAATCATTTCATGATGTATTTAAGTCAAATCATTATGCTGATTAAACTTATACAGTGTTATGTGTCAATTATAGGTCAATAAAATAGGAAGAAAAAATTTAACCAAATAAATTACAAAAAACCTCAGTGACCCACAAGAAATTAGCCAAAGTAATCCAAATCAATCAGAGGCTCCTCTTTTTTGTCCCTTCCTTCCCAACCCTAGTGCATTTCAACTAGCAAAGCCAACATATGAAATGGTAATAGTGGTTACACAATAAATAGTCTCTCCTTAAATGTTCAACAGGTTGCTGAAGAGTCAAAATGACAGCTTCATTCAGCTACGTATATAGGAATTACTTTTTCTTTTCCTATGATTCCTTTATCTTTTTCTCACCAAAGGCTCTGTTCCAGCAGGCAGTAGAGAGGAGCAAAATTAATTAAATGGGTCTACTATTTCCTGGAGCCTCAATTATGCTCCAGGCTTGAATTAAGAACAGCCCAAGTTGTGACACATAGCTGGTTTGATCTGGTCCACCCTTGTAGCAAAACTTAAAATCTTGATGGGGCTGCCCCCAATGAGAAAGGATGACTTTTGTTGGGAGAAAAATGTATAGTCTGAGTTCTGTTTAGCCCCAAGCACTGAGTATGCCTTCGTGACGGGTCATCAAAGCCTCTGTGCAGATGACATCTCAGTCAGCCCAGGGAATCAGATGTCACAGGAGGAAAGAGAAGTGGTTTGCCGACACCAGGATACATACCTTTTATACTCTCAGCACTGTTGGGAGAATCCTAAAACCTTCCTGTAAGTTTGGCTTTCCACTGAATCAGGAATCCTAACCTTGACAAATTCTGCTTAACTTTGCTTTCTCCTTCTAACAAACATAGGGTTCCCCAATGTGTAACCTGGGAACTGCCTGTTTTCCAATCTTTTGCAGAAATGGTTAAATATCCAAACTCCCAAGCCCTACTGCGGGACCTACTGAACCCAGTATGAAAGTGTTCCAAGGGATCTACATGTTTAAGAATTTCCCCCACACTTCTCCCATACATTATTTTCCAATAATGAACATTAGCAGCAAGAACCTGCTTCTTTACAGAGCATAAATCTTCCTCAAACAAATGAAAAGGTACTTAACTTCTCTTACAAATGAAATGGCCCAAGTCAAATCTATTATTCTTTCCAGGAATTAGAATTAACTTCAAGCTTATCTTTATAAGCCAATAAAATCTGCATTAATTTATAGTTAATCACAATCACTATTACCCTATAAAAATGGTAAGAAAAAATAAATTATACACATACACAGATATATATTAGATAAGTAGATATTATTTAGATTTATCTAGATCTGTATATTTAAATTATATATATATATATAAAATCTAGATATATAGATATTATATGTATATATCTCACACTCTATATATAGATATAGATGGAGATATGTATCTATAGATATATATCTAGATAGATAGATGGTTGATAGATAGATACATACATACAGATAATAGAGAGCAAGACAAGAAAATGGGTAGGTTCTAGAGTTCTCATTTTCACAGCTGGCCACAAAGCTAGGTTAGTATATTTAACTTATTTTCTCCACTGCTCTTTCAATATTCCTCTTGCCCTTAACCAGCATCTAGTTTGTCAAGAATATTTTACTGGAGGGACAATTCATGTCATAAACCCTGAAGAATCTAAGTCTCTGATGGTTCGCAATGTGATTAAAATCACCAGATAGATAGATAGATAGATAGATAGACATAGATAGATATACTTTGTATTTTAATCTGAGGCAGTTTTGAGTATGAGAGGGTTATTAATAGTTATGCTAGTATAAGGTGTATAAACGAAGACAGTCTCAGGCAAACCCGGACATTTGGTTGCCCTCTGTATACGTGGGTTTCTACATTACTCCATTGAATCATTTTGATGGATATGGCTGTACTAGGAGAAACTTTAGAGTATCCCATGTGTTCCATACCCATTCCTCCTTATTTCCATTATGTACCAGTACATCAATTTCTGTATAATAGTCAATATTGAGTGCCCTAACAAACATAGAGGGCACAGAAGAGTTGTCCTTTTATGTTGGATTGTTCAATATCATGAGGAACCAAAAAATAGCTAAGTGGCAATCCAAACCTCCACTTAAAATGAAGTATTATATCGTCTTCTTTCTTGGGTACAAAACCTCTAAGCCTGAAGTGCCTAAAGTCAAATTATTAGTAAACATGCTTTTCATGAATAGTTCATTATGTATTAATATTGAGAGGAGCACATCACATTTCCATACTATGTTTCTCTATCATTGTACTTTGGTTATGGGAAAGGAGCATTGTATATTGGAAATCTATTCCTAGTTGGCTTTGTAACTGATTCTTCAAAAGGTCAGTCCACTGTGCATTAGTACAACTTTTTCTGAGTGATGTAAAGCCAGTGAATGTCTTCAACATAAGCTCATTGCTACACATTTTTGCTGCCAAATAAGTATTTTTTTAATCAGAAGCAATGTAGTCTGGGATATTACAGTGGCGAATAAAGCATTCTGGCAGTTCACAGATATTATTGCTGGCAGATATGTCTTGGAAAGTTAATTCAAATCCATATCCAATATAAGCCAAGTCCAAAAGAGGACAAACCATTGTCTAATCCATAATGGATGGTTTCCAATACAACTGTTCTGGCAACAGATGACTGGGTGGTCTCCCCAGATATGTTGATAGATTGGGTATTCAGTAGTAGTATCAAGATCGGCCTTGTTGAGGATCATACTTGTTTTTGAACCCACAAACAATTTATCTCTTTTTCAGGAGCCAAATGAACCAGCACAGAAGTGAAATAATAAAATCGTCAGATGATAGATAGATAGATAGATAGATAGATGATAGATAGATAGATAGATAGAGAGATATCCCTGTTTCTTGAAACAGGGCTCCTAAACCCATGTAAATAAGAGAATAGTTTTTTTTTTTTTCCTAACATTTAGTCTTTGACCAGTTCCCAACACAGAGCTCCTAACACTCTTGCAATTTCCTAACTGATAAGAGCACTAAAAGCATCTTTTTTTCTAATATTTGTTCTTTGACCCCAGTTCCTGACACAGAGTTCCTAAAATCCCTTGGAATTTTCTGGGTAATAGGAGTGTCTTTTATTCTAATGAGATGACTCTGTGTAGGCTCCTAGATGGCTCCAGGATGGGGGTTGGTCAACAAATATCAAGCCATGAATAAAGCTTGGAATTTTCAGCCCCACCCCCCAATTCTCCAGAAAAGGGAGAGGGGCTGGAAATAGAGTTAATAATCTATCATGCCTACCTAATTAAGCCTCCATAAAAATCCCAATAGTATGGGGCTTGGGAAACTTCCAGGTAGGTTGACACACCCATGTACTAGAGGGTGATGCACCCTAACTTATTGGGGACAGAAGCTGCTACACTCCCAAGATCTTCCCCAACATACCTCTTCATCTGGCTATTCATGTGTATCCTAAACCACATCCTTTATTATGTAATAAACTTGTTAATGCAAGTAAGTGTTTCCCTGAGTTCTGTTCTAGCAAACACACAAATTCAAGAGGGAGATCATGGGAATCTCTGATTTGTAGCCAAGTCGGACGGAAGTTGTAGAACCTGGGAACCTGCTACTTACAATTGGCTTCTGAAGTGGGGGACAGTCTCATGGTACTGAGGCCTTAATCTGTAAAATCTGCACTAACGCTTCTTATGTCAGAATTAAATTGAATTGTAGGACACCCAGATGATATCACAGAAAATTATTTGATGTGGGGAAAAAAAACCCTCACATCTGGTGTCAGAAGTGTTGTGAGTGCAGTAATAGTGTGACAGGAAAGCAGAAACACACAGGAGGAAATGTTTTTCCTATACACTGAGGAAAAAGGCTGAAAGGGTTACCTTGTTCATCAGGTTATTGAGAAAACAGTGAACATTTCATAAAAATACATCATTTTTGTTATCATATAATGGGTTTATTGTTATTTTAAATAAGTTATTAGATAAATATTTTAATTTTTTCACAACTTCAGTTTCTAATACAGCAAGTATCAGAAGATACAATCCACAGAAACAAAAACTCTTTGGGGTTTTCAAAAAATTTTAAGAACATAAACGACTCCTGAGATGAAAAAGTTTGAGATCAGCCTCTCTAAAGAACACTGGTTATCCACTGAGGACAACAGAGCTTTTTTCCAAACCTCTAGGGGGCCACACTGTGATTCTCCTGCTAGAATTTTTCAGAGCCTGCTTACAACATTCTAATCTCCATGGCATCATAAGAGACAAATGGCAGAGCTGCTTGAATTGCAACCTGGACCAGGTGAAAAGGCTTATTTTTTCCTGGATCATACTCAAAGTTGCTGGTTTAGGGACTGTGACTTTAAAAATAAATAGCTAGCAGGAGCTTCAAGATGGTGGAAGAGTAAGACATGGAGATCACTTTCTGCCCCACAAATACATCAGAAATACAACTACATGTGGAACAACCCCTACAAAACACCTACTGAACACTGGCAGAAGACCTCAGACCTCCCCAAAGGCAAGAAACTCCCCACGTACATGGATAGGGCAGAAGAAAAAAGAAAAAACAGAGACAAAAGAATAGGGACAGGACCTGCACGAGTGGGAGGGAGCTGTGAAGGAGGAAAAGTTTCCACACACTAGGAAGCCCCTTCACGGGCAGAGACTGTGGGTGGCGAAGGGGGCAAGCTTCAGAGCCACAGAGGAGAGTGCAGCAACAGGGGTGCAGAGGGCAAAGCGAAGAGATCCCCGCACAAAGGATCGGTGCTGACCAGCACTCACTAGCCCGAGAGGCTTGTCTGCTCACCCACCAGGACGGGTGTGGCTAGGAGCTGAGGTTCCAGCTTCGGAGGTCAGATCCCAGAGAGAGGACTGGGGTAGGCTACGTGAATACAGCCTGAAGGGGGCCAGTGAGCCACAGCTAGCCAGGAGGGAGTCCGGGAAAAGGTCTGGAGCTGCCGAGGAGACAAGAGACATTTCTTGCCTCCCTGTTTCGAGGTGTGTGAGGAGAGGGGATTAGGAGTGCCACTTGAATGAGCTCTAGAGATGGGGGTGGGCCGCGGCTGTCAGCACGGACCCCAGAGACGGGCATGAGCTGCTAGGGCTGCTGCTGCAGCCACCAGGAGGACTGTGTGCGAGCACAGGTCACTCTCCACACCTCCCCTCCCGGGAGCCTGTGCAGCCTGCCACTGCCAGGGTCCCGTGATCCAGGGACAACTTCCCCAGGAGAACACACAGCACCTCAGGCTGTTGCAACATCATGCTGCCCTCTGCCGCCGCAGGCTTGACCCGCATTCTGTACCCCTCCCTCCCCCTGTCCTGAGTGAGCCAGAGCCCCCAAATCATCTGCTCCTTTAACCTCATCCTGTCTGAGCGGGGAAAAGATGCCCTCAGGCGACCTACATGCAGAGGCGGGGGCCAATCAAAAGCTGAACCCCAGGAGCTGTGTGAACAAAGAAGAGAATGGGAAATCTCTCCCAGCAGGCTCAGGAGCAGCGGATTAAATCTCCACAATCAACTAGATATACCCTGCAACTGTGGAATAACTGAACAGACAATGAATCATCCCAAATTGAGGTGGTGGACTTTGGGAGAAAAGATATATATATATTTTTTTCCTTTTTCTTATTTTGTGAGTGTGCATGTGTATGCTTCTTTGTGTGAATTTTTCTCTGTAGTTTTGCTTTTACCATTTGTCCTAGGGTTCTGTCTGTCCTTTTTTTTTTTTTAAGTATAGTTTTTAGAGCTTCTTATCATTGGTGGATTTGCTTTTTGGTTTTGTTACTCTCTTTTTTCATTTTTAATAATTATTTTTTATTTTAATAGCTTTATTTTATTTATTTATTTTTCTTTCTTTCTTCCTTTTCTTCTCCCTTTTATTCTGAGCCGTGTGGATGACAGGGTCTTGGTGCTCTGGCCAGGCGTCAGGGCTGTGCCTGTGGTGGGAGAACCAAGTTCAGGACATTGCTCCACAAGAGACATCCCAGCTCCATGTAATATCAAATGATGAAAATTTCCCAGAGATCTCCATCTCAACACCAAGTCCCAGTCCCACTCAACGACCAGCGAGCTACAGTGATGGACACCCTATGCCAAACAACTAGCAAGACAGGAAAACAAACTCACCCATTAGCATAGAGGCTGCCTAAAATCATAATAAGGTCACAGATACCCCAAAACAAACCACCAGACGTGGACCTGCTCACCAGAAAGACAAGATCCAGCTTCATCCACCAGAACACATGCACTAGTCCTTTCCACCAGGAAGCCTACACAACCCACTGAACCAACGTTAGCCACTGGGGCCAGACACCAATAACAATGAGAACTACGAACGAGCAGCCTGCGAAAAGGAGACCCCAAACACAGTAAGTTAAGCAAAATGAGAAGACATAGAAACACACAGCAGATGAAGGAGCAAGGTAAAAACACACCAGACCTAACAAATGAAGAGGAAATAAGCAGTATACCTGAAAAAGAATTCACAGTAATGATAGTAAAGATGATCCAAAATCTTGGAAATAGAATGGAGAAAATACAAGAAACGTTTAACAATGACCTAGAAGAACTAAAAAGCAAACAAACAATGATGAACAACACAATACATGCAATTAAAAATTCTCTAGAAGGAATCAATAGCAGAATAACTGAGGCAGAAGAACGGATAAGTGACATGGAAGATAAAATAGTGGAAATAACTACTGCAGAGCAGAATAAAGAAAAAAGAATGCAAAGACTTGAGGACAGTCTCAGAGACTTCTGGGACAACGTTAAAAGCAGCAACATTCGAATTATAGGGATCCCAAAAGAAGAAGAGAAAAAAAAAGGGACTGAGAAAATATTTGAAGAGATTATAGTTGAAAACTTCCCTATTATGGGAAAGGAAATAGTTAACGAATTCCATGAAGCACAGAGAGTACTATAAAATCCAGGGAGAAACATACTAAGACACATACTAATGAATCGATCAAAAATTAAATACAAAGAAAAATATTAAAAGCATCAAGGGAAAACAAGAAATAACATACAAGGGAATCCCCATAAGGTTAACAGCTGATCTTTCAGCAGAAACTCTGCAAGCCAGACGGGAGTGAAAGGACATATTTAAAGTGATGAAAGGGAAAAATCTACAACCAAGATTCATCTACCCAGCAAGGATCTCATTCAAATTTGATGGAGAAACTTAAAAACGTTACAGACAAGCAAAAGCTAAGAGAATTCAGCACCACCAAACTAGCTTTACAACAAATGGTAAAGGAACTTCTATAGGCAGGAAACACAAGAGACGGAAAAGACCTTCAATAACAAACCCAAAACAATTAAGAACATGGCAATAGGAGCATACATATTGATAATTACCTTAAATGTAAATGGATTAAATACTCCAACCAAAAGATATAGACTGGCTGAATGGATATAAAAACAAGACCTCTATGTATGTTGTCTACAAGAGACACATTTCAGACCTTGGGAAACATACAGACTGAAAGTGAGGGGATGGAAAAAGATATTCCATCAAATGGATATCAAAAGAAAGCTGGATTAGCAATTCTCATATCAGACAAAATAGACTTAAAAACAAAGACTATTACAAGAGACAAAGAAGGACACTACATAATGATCAAGGGATCAATCCAAGAAGAAGATATAATAATTGTAATATTTATGCACCCAACATAGGAGCACCTCAATACATAAGGCAAATGCTAACAGCCATAAAAGGGGAAATTGACAGTAACACAATCATAGCAGGGGACATTAACGCCCAACTTTCACCAATGGACAGATCATCCAAAATGAAAATAAATAAGGAAACACAAGCTTTAAATGATACATTAAATAAGATGGACTTATTGATATTTAGAGGACATTCCACCCAAAAACCACAAAATACTCTTTCTTCTCAAGTACTCATAGAACATTCTCCAGGATAGATCGTATCTTGGGTCACAAAACGAGCCTTGGTAAATTTAAGAAAATTGAAATCGTATCAAGTATCTTTTCTGACCACAACGCTATGAGACTAGATATCAATTACAGGAAAAAATCTGTAAAACATACAAATACATGGAGACTAAACAATAGACTACTTAATAACCAAGAGATCACTGAAGAAATCAAAGAGGAAATTAAAAAATACCTAGAAACAATTGACAATAGAGACACGATGACCCAAAACCTATGGGATGCAGCAAAAGCAGTGCTAAGAGGGAAGTTTATAGCAATACAATCCTACCTTAAGAAACAAGAAACATCTCAAATAAACAACCTAACATTACACCTAAAGCAATCAGAGAAAGAAGAACAAAAAACCACAAAGTTAGCAGAAGGAAAGAAGTCATATGGATCAGATCAGAAATAAATGAAAAAGAAATGAAGGAAAAAATACCAAAGATCAATAAAACTAAAAGCTGGTCTTTGACAAGAGAAACAAAATTGATAAACCATTAGCCAGAATCATCAAGAAAAAGGGAGAAGACTCAAATGAATAGAATTAGAAATGAAAAAGGAGAAGTAACAAGTGACACTGCAGAAATACAAAGGAACATGAGAGATTACTAAAAGCAACTATATGCCAATAAAATGGACAACGTGGAAGAAATAGACAAATACTTAGAAAAGCACAACCTTCTGAGACTGAACCAGGAAGAAGTAGAAAATATAAACAGACCAGTCACAAACACTGAAATTGAAACTGTGATTAAAAAGATTCCAACACACAAAAGCTTAAGACCAGATGGCTTCACAGGTGAATTCTATCAAACATTTAGAGGATAGCTAACACCTGTCCTTCTCAAACTGTTCCAAAATATAGCAGAGGGAGGAACACTCCTAAACTCATTCTACAAGGCCACCATCACCCTGATACCAAAACCAGACAAAGATGTCACAAAGAAAGAAAACTACAGGCCAATATCACTGATGAACATAGATGCAAAAATCCTCAAGAAAATACTAGCAAGGAGAATCCAACAGCATATTACAAGGATCATACACCATGATCAAGTAGGGTTTATCCCAGGAATGTAAGGATTCTTCAATATATGTAAATCAATCAATGTGATACACCATACGAACAAATTGAAGAATAAAAACCATATGATCATCTCAATAGATGCAGAAAAAGTTTTTCAGAAAATTCAACACCGATTTATGTTAAAAACCCTCCAGAAACTAGGCAGAGAGGGAACTTACCTCCACATAATAGAGGTCATATACGACGAACCCACAGCCAAAATCGTCCTCAATGGTGAAAAACTGAAACCATTTCCACTAAGATCAGGAACAAGACAAGGTTGCCCACTCTCACCACTAGTATTCAACATTTTTTGGGAAATTTTAGCCACAGCAATCAGAGAAGAAAAAGAAATAAAAGGAATCCAAATCGGAAAAGAAGAAGTAACGCTGTCACTGTTTGCAGATGACATGATACTACACATACAGAATCCTAAAGATGCTACCAGAAAACTCCTAGAGCTAATCAATGAATTTGATAAAGTAGTGGTGTACAAAATTAATGCACAGAAATATCTTGCATTCCTATACAGTAATGATGAAAAATCTGAAAGTGAAATTAAGGAAGCACTCCCACTCACCATTGTAACAAAAAGAATAAAATACCTCAGAATAAACCTACCTAAGGAGACAAAAGACCTGTATGCAGAAAACTATAAGACACTGATGAAAGAAATTAAAGATGATACAAAGAGATGGAGAGATATACCATGTTCTTGGATTGGAAGAATCAACATTGTGAAAATGACTCTACTACCCAAAGCAATCTACACATTCAATGCAATCCCTATCAAACTACCAGTGGCATTTTTTCACAGAAAGAGAACAAAAAATTTCACAATTTGTATGGAAACACTAAAGACCCCGAATAGCCAAAGCAATCTTGAGAAACAAAAACGGAGCTGGAGGAATCAGGCTCCCTGACTTCAGACTATACTACAAAGCTACAGTAATCAAGACAGTTTGGTACTGGCACAAAAACAGAAATATAGATCAATGGAACAGGATAGAAAGCCCAGAGATAAACCCACGCACATATGGTCACCTTATCTTTGATAAAGGGGGCAAGAATTTACAGTGGAGAAAAGACAGCCTCGTCAGTAAATGGTGCTGGGAAAACTGGACAGGTACATGTAAAAGTATGAAATTAGAAAACTCCGTAACACCATACACAAAAATAAACTCAAAATGGATTAAAGACCTAAATGTAAGGCCAGACACTATCAAACTCTTAGTGGAAAACATAGGCAGAACACTCTATGACATAAATCACAGCAAGACCCTTTTTGACCCACCTCCTGGAGAAATGGAAAGAAAAAGAAAAATAAACAAATGCGACCTAATGAAACTTAAAAGCTTTTGCACAGCAAAGGAAACGATAAACAAGACGAAAAGCCAACCACAGAATGGGAGAAAATATTTATAAATGAAGCAACTGACTAAGGATTAATGTCCAAAATTTACAAGCAGCTCATGAAGCTCAATATCACAAAAACAAACAACCCAATCCAAAATGGGCAGAAGGTCTAAATAGACATTTCTCCAAAGAAGATATACAGATTGCCAACAAACACATGAAAGAATGCTCAACATCATTAATTATTAGAGGAATGCAAATCAAAACTACAATGAGATATCATCTCACACCAATCAGAATGGCCGTCATCAAAAAATGTACACAGAATAAATGCTGGAGAGTGTGTGGAGAAAAGGGAACCGTTTTGCACTGTTGGTGGGAATGTAAATTGATACAGCCAATATGGAGAACATTATGGAGCTTCCTTAAAAAACTAAAAACAGAATTACCATACGACCCAGCAATCCCACTACTTTGCAAATACCCCGAGAAAACCATAATTCAAAAAGAGTCATGTACCACAGTGTTCATTGCAGCTCTATTTACAATAGCTAGGACATGGAAACAACCTAAGTGTCCATCGACAGATGAATGGATAAAGAAGATGTGGCTCATATATACAATGAACTACTACTCAGCCATAAAAAGAAACAAAATTGAGTTATTTGTAGTGAGTTGGATGGACCTAGAGTCTGTCATACAGAGTGAAGTAAATCAGAAAGAGAAATACAAATATGGTATGTTAACACATATATATGGAATCTAAAAAAAAAGAAGAAAAAAAAAAGTTCATGAAGAACCTAGGGGCAGGGCGGGAATAAAGACACAGACCTACTAGAGAATGGACTTGAGGATGCGGGGAGGGGGAAGGGTAAGCTGGGACAAAGTGAGAGAGTGGCATGGACACATATACACTTTGAAATTTAAAAAAGATGGCTAGTGGGAAGCAGCCGCATAGCACAGGGAGATCAGCTTGGTGTTTTGTGACCACCTAGAGGGGTGGGATGGGGAGGGTGGGAGGGAGGGAGACGCAAGAGGGAAGAGATATGGGGATATATGTATATGTATAGCTGATTCACTTTGTTATAAAGCGGAAACTAACACACCATTGTAAAGCAATTATACTCCAATAAAGATGTTTAAAAATAAATAAATAAATAAATAAATAAATAAATAAATAAATAAATAGCTAGGAGTAGAAAAACCCAATATGTTGTAAGTGGCCTCTAAAATTCTAAGATCCTTTCCAAAATATTTACACTTTGTTAGAAGTTGTGGTTGCAAGATGATACAATTGTTCTTTCCTTTTAAAGGGAATATCTAAAAGTTGAATATTTTCTAAAAGTTTCACCATATATTTATTGTCCAGGCCCCTGAATTTTTATGGGGTTTATTTTCTGACCTCTGGATGTAAAAAATGCAAATTACCAAGACATGATACTTCTTGCTACATTCTGCTTACAAGGTCCTATCAGCATGAGAAAATCAATGTAGTAGAACAATGTGTCCTGAGGGATGAGAGAGAATCAAATTTCCTGCAGACTAATTATAGTACAGAGTTAATATAACCCTGATATGAGAGAATGAAGTCAGGTGAGAGCTATATTATGCCTATTTATATAGAGGAAAATGTACTCAAAATATCGATAGCTTAATATCAGATTTCCCTGAGCGTGCTGGTTTGCTCTGGTGAGGAGATTACATGTGATTCAGCTGCAATTGACGTCACTAACTGACTAAATTTATGATAATCCTTCGCATTCTTCAATATCCATCTATTTTCTGCACAGTACAGATTAGCAAGTTAAAAAGGGATGTGATAAGGATAACCTCCCCATATCTTTTAAATGGTTATGGCACTAATTTCCAAGAAAGTACCATGAAGTATCACTGTTTTTCATAAGATCAGGGGAACTCCTGTTGTTGTTGATGTTGTTTTTTTTTTTTAACTTGGCCTTTTTCAAAGCTTAAACCTAATGGGTCAGAGAATCAATATAGGAATTCTGCAACTTTCTGTGTATATCTGGTCTAACCACATACGTAAGGACTGGGGAATAACCGTGTGGTAATTTTACTTTGAAGTGAATTTGAGACAACATTCTATTTTACCACCTAACCCCATAAATTCTCACTCTGACCAGTGGACTACTAGGGCTTTCTGGGTCCCCAAAGGTTAGCAGTATCTCAGATTCAGGATTCAATTATTCCAAAAAATTCTGGGTATTTCTCTTTCCCCAGTCTACAACCATCTCATTATGCCTGTATCATGCATCATGTAATAGCAATTACTTTGGAGAGGACCACAGAGGAAAATTTGAGCACATACTCAGAAAATTATTGCAAGGGTCTTCCTAAAGCCTCTCCAGCATAAGAGAAACTGGTCTTTACTGTTTCAGATACAGATATTGGTGGAGGAGAATTGGCTGAGGAGGAATGACTCTGATCAAATTAAGTAGGATTTTCTTCTAGGGACCTCGTGATCAATGAGACAACATCAAAGATCTCTTTGTGTCAAAACATTCTGATTACCACCCTTGTCTCTGACAGCTAAGTGCTACTGCGTTCTACCTCCTAGGAGTTTCATCAACTGCCCTACAATCAGGAAGCCTATCTCATATGGCAGCCTCTTTTACTTTCATCTGTAGCCTGCAGAGAATGAATACAATACTTCTCAAAGATGTTAGGACTCCTCTCAGCAGTTCATTTCTCATGACTTTGTGGAGGGAATGACTTTAGATGCTCTCAAAGGATGGAGTCTGGGAGTGGGTGAGTTTATTACATGCAATAAATTCATCCCATTTCCACTTCATTAAAAGAATAACAATGATGAGAGAATATTTAAACAGATAACTTCCCACTTACAGGACTTCTCTGCATTGGCCTTTTCTCTCCAAAGATCAGACTACTCATGATGTTTAAATGAGCTGCCTATTCACTCAAACAGTGAACTGAAGAGATAGGCAACAATCAAAACATATTTAGGCAGTCTACTTATATTGGTCAAATATAGACATAATTGAAAAATAAATTTGTGCCTTCTTAATCCACACCATTTTTTAAAAAATAAACGTTAATTGTTAGAGAAGATTTAGATTCACAGCAAAACTGAGAGGAAGGATCAGATATTTCCCACGTACCCCTTACCACCATATATGCATAGCCTCTCCCATTATCAACATCCAGGAGCAGCATGATACCTGTGTTACAACTGATGAACCAACATTGACACATCATGACTCAAAGTCCATAGTTTACATTAGAGTTCACTACTGGTGTTGTACATTCTATGAGTTTGGACAAATGTATAATGGCATGTCTCCACAATTATAGTATCAGACAGACTAATCTAGTTGCCCTAAAATTCCTCTGTCCTCCATCTATTCATCCTTCCCCCCTCCCCAGTCCCTATTCCCTGGAAACCAATTATCTTTTGACTGTCTCCATAATTTTGTCTTTTGCGAAATGTCATACAGTTGGAATCATGCAGTCTGTAGTCTTTTCAGATTGGCTCCTTTCACATAGTAATAAATATCTAAGTTTCTTCCATGTCTTTTTGTGACTTGATAATTCATGTCTTTTTAGAACTGAATAATATCCCACTGTCTGGATGTGCCACAACTTACCTATCCATTCACCTACTGAGGATCATCTTGGATGCTTCTGAGTTTTGGCAATTATGAATAAATCTGCCATAAACATCTGTGTGTTTACAGATATGTGCTTTAAGCATCCATGAGACTTGTGTGAAGTTCATAAGTCTGTCTGATACTAAAGGAGTTTCAACTCATTTGTCTAAATACCAAGGAGCATAATTGCTGGATCATAAGGGAAGAGTATGCTTAATTTTCTAAGAAATCACCAACTGTTTTCCAAAGTGGATATACAATTCACATTTCTGCTAGCAACAAATTAGAGTTCCTATTGTTCTACATCCTCACCAGACTTGGGTGTTGTCAGTGTTTTACATTTTGGTGATATTAATAAGTATGTAGTGGTATCTCATTTAAAAATTTGCATCTCCCCGGTGACATATGATGTGGAGCATCTCTTCATATGTTTATTTGTCATCTGTGACCCTATGGTGAGATGTCTATTAAGGTCTTTGGCCCATTTTAAAAATCAGGTTGTCTGTTTTGTTACTGTTGAATTCTAAAATTTCTTTGGATGTTTGGATATTTGATATCCAAATGTGATTTGTCTGTGATTTGTCTTTTTATTCTCCTGGCAGTGATTTGTCTTTTTATTCTCCTGGCAGTGTCTTTCACAGAGCAGACATTTTTAATTTTAATGCATTTAAGCTTGTCATTTTTTTCTTTCAAGAATTATGCCCCTGATGTTCTAATACAGGCCATTTTGACTGAAATATTCATATAATTAAGCAGATGAAGGATTTAAGGCATAATTTATCTGAATTATCTGCCATAGTCATATCCTGTATGCCAGTGATATAAATCTTTATGGTGTCTATAATTCTTGGAGGCTAATAGTATTTAGTTTCAAAACCTTGTATTAATTCATGTAATTAATAAAATATCATTAAGTGTACTTTATAGATTAAAAGTGTGTGCTAAATGTCTTCAGAATATTCAAGTGAGAAAACATAAGCACATTTCACTGTTTACTCTCAAGTTCAGTTTTACTTCAGGGAACCTCCTTGCAAATCCCTTTAAAGTGCTGATTTTTTTTAATTTATTTTTTTTAATTTTAATTTATTTAACATCTCAATTGGAGTATAATTGCTTTACAATGGTGTGTTAGTTTCTGCTTTATAACAAACTGAAACAGCTATACATATACATATATCCCCATATCTCCTCCCTCTGTGTCTCCCTGCCTCCGACCCTCCCTATCTCACCCCTCTAGGTGGTCATAAAGCACCGAGCTGATCTCCCTGTTCTATGTGGCTGCTTCCCACTAGCTATCGATTTTACATTTGGTAGTGTATATATGTCCATGCCACTCTCTCACTTTGTCCCAGCTTACCCTTACCCCTCGCCCTGTCCTCAAGTCCATACTCTACATCTGTGTCTTTATTCCTTTCCTGCCCCTTGGTTCTTCAGAAACTTTTTTTTTTAAGATTCCATATATATGTGTTAGCATATGGTATTTGTTTTTCTCTTTCTGACTTACCTCACTCTGTATGACAGACTCTAGGTCCATCCACCTCACTACAAATAACTCGTTTCTTTTTATGGCTGAGTAATATTCCATTGTATGTATGTGCCATATCTCTGTTATCCATTCATCTGTCAATGGACACTTAGGTTGTTTCCATGTCTTGGCTGTTGTAAACAGTGCTGCAATGAACATTGTGGTACATGACTCTTTCTGATTTATGGTTTTCTCAGGGTACATACCCAGTAGTGGGATTGCTGGGTCATATGGTAGTTCTATTTTTAGTTTTTTAAGGAACCTCCATACTGTTCTCCATAGTGGCTGTATCAATTTAAATTCCCACCAACAGTGCAAGAGTGTTCCGTTTTCTCCACACCCTCTCCAGCATTTATTGTTTCTAGATTTTTTGATGATGGCCATTCTGACCAGTGTGAGATGATATCTCATTTTAGTTTTGACTTGCATTTCTCTAATGATTAATGATGTTGAGCATTCTTTCACGTGTTTGTTGCCAATCTGTATATCTTCTTTGGAGAAATGTCTATTTAGGTCTTCTGCCCATTTTTGGATTGGGTTGTTTGTTTTTTTGTTATTAGCTACATGAGCTGCTTGTAAATCTTGGAGATTAATTCTTTGTCAGTTGCTTCACTTGCAAATGTCTTCTCCCATTCTGAGGGTTGTCTTTTGTTCTTGTTTATGGTTTCCTTTGCTGTGCAAAAGCTTTTAAGTTTCATTAGGTCCCATTTGTTTATTTGTGTTTTTATTTCCATTTCTCTAGGAGGTGGGTCAAAAAGAATCTTGCTGTGATTTATGCCATAGAGTGTTCTGCCTATGTTTCCCACTAAGACTTTGATAGTGTCTGGCCTTACATTTAGTTCTTTAATCCATTTTGAGTTTATTTTTGTGTATGGTGTTAGGGAGTGTTCTAATTACATACTTTTACATGTACCTGTCCAGATTTCCCAGCACAACTTATTGAAGAGGCTGTCTTTTCTCCACTGTTTTTGCTTGCCTCCTTTATCAAAGATGACGTGACCATATGTGCATGGGTTTATCTCTGGGCTTTCTATCCTGTTCTATTGATCTATATTTCTCTTTTTGCACCAGTACCAAACTGTCTTGATTAATGTAGCTTTGTAGTATAGTCTGAAGTCAGGGAGCCTGATTCCTCCAGCTCCATTTTTCATTCTCAAGATTGCTTTGGCTATTCGAGGTCTTTTGTGTTTCCATACAAATTGTGAAATTTTTTGTTCTCTTTCTGTGAAAAATGCCAGTGGTAGTTTGATAGGGATTGCATTGAATCCGTAGATTGCTTTGGGTAGCATACTCATTTTCACAATGTTGATTCTTCCAATCCAAGAACATGGTATATCTCTCCATCTATTTGTATCATCTTTAATTTCTTTCATCAGTGTCTTATAATTTTCTGCATACAGGTCTTTTGTCTCCTTAGGTAGGCTTATTCCTAGATATTTTATTCTTTTTGTTGCAATGGTAAATAGGAGTATTTTTTAATTTCACTTTCAGATTTTTCATCATTAGTGAATAGGAATGCAAGACATTTCTGTGCATTAATTTTGTATCCTGCTACTTTACCAAATTCATTGATTAGCTCTAGTAGTTTTCTGGTAGCATCTTTAGGATTCTGTATGTATAGTATCATGCCATCTGCAAATAGTGACAGCTTTACTTCTTCTTTTCCGATTTGGATTCCTTTTATTTCTTTTGCTTCTCTGATTGCTGTGGCTAACACTTCCAAGAATATGTTGAATAGTAGTGGTGAGAGTGGGCAACCTTGTCTTGTTCCTGATCTTAGGGGAAATGGTTTCAGTTTTTCACCATTGAGGACGATGTTGGCTGTGGGTTTGTCATATATGGCCTTTATTATGTTGAGGAAAGTTCCCTCTATGCCTACTTTCTGCAGGGCTTTTATCATAAATGGTGTTGAATTTTGTCAAAAGCTTTCCCTGCATCTATTGAGATGATTATATGGTTTTTCTCCTTCAATTTGTTAATATGGTGTATCACGTTGATTGATTTGCATATATTGAAGAATCCTTGCATTCCTGGAACAGACCCCACTTGATCATGGTGTATAATCCTTTTAATGTGCTGTTGGATTCTGTTTGCTAGTATTTTGTTGAGGATTTTTGCGTCTATGTTCATCAGTGATATTGGCCTGTAGTTTTCTTTCTGTGTGACATCTTTCTCTGGTTTTGGTATCAGGGTGATGGTGGCCTCGTAGAATGAGTTGGGGAGTGTTCCTCCCTCTGCAATATTTTGGAAGAGTTTGAGAAGGATAGGTGTTAGCTCTTCTCTAAATGTTTGGTAGAATTCGCCTGTGAAGCCATCTGGTCCTGGGCTTTTGTTTGCTGGAAGATTTTAAATCACAGTTTCAATTTCAGTGCTTGTGATTAGTCTGTTAATATTTTCTATTCCTTCCTGGTTCAGTCTCAGAAGGTTATGCTTTTCTAAGAATTTGTCCATTTCTTCCAGGTTGTCCATTTTATTGGCATAGAGTTGCTTGTAGTAATCTATCATGTTCCTTTGTATTACTGCAGTGTCACTCGTTACTTCTCCTTTTTCATTTCTAATTCTATTGATTTGAGTCTTCTTCCTTTTTTTCTTGATGAGTCTGGTTAATGGTTTGTCAAATTTTTTTATCTTCTCAAAGAACCAGATTTTAGTTTTATTGATCTTTGCTATCGTTTCCTTCATTTCTTTTTCATTTATTTCTGATCTGATCTTTCTGACTTCTTTCCTTCTGGTAACTTTGGGGTTTTTTTGTTCTTCTTTCTCTAATTGCTTTAGGTGTAAGGTTAGGTTGCTTATTCGAGATGTTTCCTGTTTCTTGAGGTAGGATTGTATTGCTATAAACTTCCCTCTTAGAACTGCTTTTGCTGCATCCCACAGGTTTTGGATCGTCGTGTCTCCATTGTCATTTGTTTCTAGGTATTTTTTGATTTCCCCTTTGATTTCTTCAGTGATCACTTCGTTATTAAGTAGTGTATTGTGTAGCCTCCATGTGTTTGTATTTTTTACAGATCTTTTCCTGTAATTGATATCTAGTCTCATAGCGTTGTGGTCAGAAAAGATACTTGATACGATTTCAATTTTCTTAAATTTACCAAGGCTTGATTTGTGACCCAAGATATGATCTATCCTGGAGAATTTTCCATGAACACTTGAGAAAAATGTGTATTCTGTTGTTTTTGGGTGGAATGTCCTATAAATATCAATTAAGTCCATCTTGTTTAATGTGTCATTTAAAGCTTGTGTTTCCTTATTTATTTTCATTTTGGATGATCTGTCCATTGGTGAAAGTGGGGTGTTAAAGTCCCCTACTATGATTGTGTTACTGTCAATTCCCCCTTTTATGGCTGTTAGTATTTGCCTTATGTATTGAGGTGCTCCTATGTTGGGTGCATAAATATTTACAATTGTTATATCTTCTGCTTGGATTGATCCCTTGATCATTATGTAGTGTCCTTCTTTGTCTCTTGTAAAAGTCTTTGTTTTAAAGTCTATTTTGTCTGATATGAGAATTGCTATGCCAGCTTTCTTTTGATTTCCATTTGCATGGAATATCTTTTTCCGTCCCCTTACTTTAAGTCTGTATGTGTCCCTCGGTCTGAAGTGGGTCTCTTGTAGACAGTATATATACGGGTCTTGTTTTTGTATCCATTCAGCCAGTCTGTGTCTTTTGGTGGGAGCATTTTATCCATTTACATTTAAGGTAATTATCGATATGTATGTTCGTATTCCCATTTTCTTAAATGTTTTGGGTTTGTTATTGTAGGTGTTTTCCTTCTCTTGTGTTTCTTGCCTAGAGAAGTTCCTTTAGCATTTGTTGTAAAGCTGGTTTGGTGGTGCTGAACTCTCTCAGCTTTTGCCTGTCTGTAAATATTTTAATTTCTCCATCGAATCTGAATGAGATCCTTGCTGGGTAGAGTAATCTTGGTTGTAGGTTTTTCTCCTTCATCACTTTAAGTATATCCTGCCACTCCCTTCTGGCTTGCTGAGTTTCTGCTGAGAGATCAGCTGTTAACCTTATGGGGATTCCCTTGTGTGTTATTTGTTGTTTTTCCCTTGCTGCTTTTAATATCTTTTCTTTATATTTAATTTTTGATAGTTTGATTAATATTTGTCTTGGCGTGTTTCTCCTTCGATTTATCCTGTATGGGACTCTCTGTGTTTCCAGAACTTGATTAACTATTTCCTTTCCCATATTAGGGAAGTTTTCAACTATAATCTCTTCAAGTATTTTCTCAGTCCCTTTCTTTTTCTCTTCTTCTTCTGGGACCCCTATAATTCGAATGTTGGTGTGTTTAATGTTGTCCCAGAGGTCTCTGAGACTGTATTCAGTTGTTTTCAATCTTTTTTCTTTATTCTGCTCTGCAGTAGTTATTTCCACTATTTTATCTTCCAGGTCACTTACCCATTCTTCTGCCTCAGTTATTCTGCTATTGATCCCATCTAGAGTATTTTTAACTTCATTTATTGTGTTTTTCATCGTTGCTTGGTTCCTCTTTAGTTCTTCTACGTCCTTGTTAAATGTTTCTTGCATTTTGTCTATTCTATTTCCAAGATTTTGGATCATCTTTACTATTATTATTCTGAATTCTTTTTCAGGTAGACTGCCTATTTCCTCTTCATTTGTTAGGTCTGGTGTGTTTTTACCTTGCTCCTTCATCTGCTGTGTGTTTTTCTGTCGTCTCATTTTGCTTATCTTACTGTGTTTGGGTTCTCCTTTTCACAGGCTGCAGATTCGTAGCTCCTTTTGTTTTTGTTATCTGTCCCCAGTGGCTTAAGTTGGTTCAGTGGATTGTGTAGGCTTCCTTGTGGAGGGGACTGGTTCTTGTGTTCTGGTGGATGAGGCTCTATCTTGTCTTTCTGCTGAGCAGGTCCACGTGTGGTGGTGTGTTTTGGGGTGTCTGTGGCCTTATTATGATTTTAGGCAGCCTCTCTGCTAATGGATGGAGCTGTGTTCCTGTCTTGCTAGTTGTTTGGCATAGGGTATCCATCACTGTAGCTTGCTGGTGGTTGAGTGAAGCTGGGTCTTGTTGTTGAGATGGAGATCTCTGAGAGATTTTTGCTGTTTGGTATTACGTGGAGCTGAGAGGTCTCTTGTGGACCAGTGTCCTGAAGTTGGCTCTCCCACCTCAGAGACAGCCCTGACGCCTGGCTGGAGCACCAAGAGCCTTTCATACACATAAAAGGGAGAAAAAATAGAAAGAAAGAAAGAAAGAGGATAAAAGAAAAGAAAAGAAAAGAAAGTAAGATAAAAGAAAATAAAAGTATTATAACAAAAAATAAGAAAATAATCATTAAGAAAAAATTTATTAAGAAAAAAATTTATTTTTTTAAAATAAAATTTTTAATTTTTTATAATAAAAAATAAAACATTATTAAGAAAAAAATTACTAAGAAAATGCTTTTTAATTTTTTTAAGTAAAAAATAAGAAAAAAAATTTTAAGGAAAAATTTATTAGAAAAAATATTTTTTCAATTTTTAAAGTTAAAAATAATAAAAAGTTATTAAGAAAAAATTTATTAAGAAAAAATTTTTTAAGTTTTTTAAAATAAGAAATAATGAAAAATTATTAAGAAAAAACTTATTTAGAAAAAAAAATTTCTAAGTATAAAATAAAATAAAATAAAATAAAACGGATGGACCAAACCCTAGGACAAATGGTGAAAGCAAAGATATACAGAGAAAATTTCACACAGAAGGATACACATATACACTCACAAAAAGAGGAAAATGTGAAAAATTAATATATCCTGCTCCCAAAGTCCACCTCCTCAATTTGGGATTATTCGTTGTCTATTTAGGTATTCCACAGATGCAGGTACATCAAGTTGTTTGTGGAGCTTTAATCTGCTGCTTCTGAGGCTGCTGGGAGAGATTTCCCTTTCTCTTCTTTGTTCGCACAGCTCCCGGGGTTCAGCTTTGGATTTGGACCCGCTTCTGTGTGTAGGTCGCCTGAGGGCATCTGTTCTTTGCTCACACAAGACGGGGTTAAAGGAGCAGCTGCTTCGGGGGCCCTGGCTCACTCAGGCTGGGGGGAGGGAGGGGTACAGAGGAGGCGGGGCGAGCCTGCGGCGTCAGAGGCCGGCGTGACTTTGCAGCAGCCTGAGGCGCGCAGTGCGTTCTCCCGGGGTAGTTGTCCCTGGATCACAGGACCCTGGCCGTCGGGGGCTGCACAGGCTCCCAGGAGGGGAGCTGTGGTTAGTGACCTGTGCTCGCACACAGGCTTCTTGGTGGCTGCAGCAGCAGCCTTAGCATTTCATGTCTGTCTCATTGTCTGTGCTGATAACTGTGGCTTGTGCCCATCTCTGGAGCTCGTTTAGGCGGTGCTCTGAATCCCCTCTTTTCACGCACCCTGAAACAATGGTCTCTTGCCTATTAGGCGGATCCAGAGTTTTTCCTGGACTCCCTCATGGCTAGCCGTGGTGCACTAGCCCCCTTCAGGCTGTGTTCACGCAGCCAACCCCAGTCCTCTCCCTGGAATCTGACCTCTGAAGGCCTAGCCTCAGCTCTCAGCCCCCACCCACCCCAGCGGGTGATTAGACAAGCCTCTTGGGCTAGTGAGTGCTGGTCGGCACCGATCCTCTGTGCGGGAATCTCTCCGCTTTGCCCTCTGCACACTTATTGCTGCACTCTCCTCCATAGCTCCGAAGCTTTCCCCACTGCCACCCACCATCTCCATCAGTGAAGGGGCTTCCTAATGTGTGGAAACTTTTCCTCCTTCACAGCTCCCTCCCAATGGTGCAGTTCCCATCCCTATTCTTTTGTCTCTGTTTTTTCTTTTTTCTTTTGCCCTACCCAGGTAAGTGGGGAATTTCTTGCCTTTTGGGAAGTCTGACGTCTTCTGCCAGTGTTCAGTAGATGTTCTGTAGGAGTTGTCCCACATGTAGATGGCTTTCTGATGTATTTGTGAGGAAGGAGGTGATCTCCACATCTTACTCTTCTGCCATCTTGATGGTCTCGCCTAAAGTGCTGATTTAAAGGAAGGAAGAGAGCTTATTAGAAGCCTAAAATTGGCTAAATTTACATATGTAAATGAATCTGGCTTGTTTATACTCTATAGGCAGTCTGTGCAATCTCTCTTTTTTTCCCCCCTTCTATTCCACTCCAATTAAATGAGTAGTTCAGTTACACAGTCAAGTTCCCATTTTGGGCATAGAAATGGGAACTTAGAAGCCTGTTATACCACAGAGGAGTGGCAATTAGGCCTCCCGTAATTAAGGAGTGAATTGTACTAGCAAATAGGTTTGGGCATTTCCAGTCTGCTGAGTGGGAAAACATGAAATGTATTAAGGAGAATTTTCTAAGCATAGTATCTCCTAGAAATGGGTTTGCCATTTCTCCTAGAAATGATATACAATCCTTGGATGAGACCCAAATAAATTGACTGCAATTCTGAGTTAGATTGGAATTTGGAGAAACTCACACAGACCCACTCATGAAGAGAGACACTTGGAACAAATTGGTGCCATTTGTAATGAGATAAAGAGTTCCCTCAGCTACCCAGAGCAGAACACTTATGTAATGTAATGTTTTATTTTGGAATCAAAGCTTATTGAGTATAGAAATGTGTAAGTTATTGTTTTTAGCCTTATTTCAAAGTTTCAGGTGCTTCAATAATAATAGACTTTTTTGTTGCTGTTTCTAATAATGAGGAACCAGCGCACTTCACTTAAGTAATGGAGATTTTTATAGACAGAATAAATATCAAAAGATTCAGAAAAATAACATGAAACTAACAGGGACCCAAGTAGGTGTACAGATTGTCTAATAATTAAGTATCTTCTTCTTTGCATCTCTGATTTTTTTGAGTTCAAATACCTTCTAACCAACTATCTCTTCTAACTCACTATTTTTGCTCCATCACAACTTTAACTTTCATGAGGGCTCTCAGCTTGCCATAATTTTAGCTCCAGTTTGCTGCATTGATTGAATTGCATTAATATAGGAGTAAAGTGGTTCCTTCACTCTCATATTCCAAAGACAGAAAATGTGAGGACCAGCTAACTTTGAAGGTTAGTATACCCTGATTTTATATAATTGGTCTGCCCCAACTTTTTCTATTATATCAAATTTTATATTTGTTTTAGAGCACTAATTCAAATCTGTAATTATTTTGCTGTTAAGAAGCTTTCAGGTTTCTCAGTTCACAAAAAAAAGTGACTTACATTGTTTTTCTATTATAAGCATTATTCCCCTGTTCCTCATATTTATCTTTCTTGGCTACAGGGAAACATATGGGTGGTTCTTCCCTCACCTAGAGAACTTGGAGATGATTTCAGGTCAACTGACTGGACATTTGTACTGGTCAGTTTTGCAACAGTGCTGTACAACAAACTACCGCAAAACTCAGTGGTTTACAATGATGAGCATTTATTTCTTGTATGTGTGTGGGAGTCCACTGAGGTTCAATGAATTCAGATGAGGCTGGGTTTAGCTTCAGAGTACAGAGAAGCTCTCTGCAGCTACCCAAGGAATTTTCTTCTCATAGCAAAAGGAAGCAGGGTAAGAGGATATGTTCAACCAGAACTTTCATTTTGAAGCATTTGTTCAGGTTGTAGTTGCTAACATCTCATTGGAAAAAGCAATTTTCACAGCCAAGCCCAAATTCAGTATATTTCAATCTCCATGAGACCATGGGAATCATGTAGATATAAAATAGTATTATAGGAGAGAAACAAACTGTGACCAATAATCCAGTCTAAAATAAAAGACAGCCCAGCAACAGCCACACCTAGTTTACTGGTCCTCACTGTGAGTAGCTTCTGAAACTCTCCAGATTTGCTACCTCCCAGGACTACATCAGGGAAGAGAATTCTAGGTCTCTTTTATTCCACTCCCACACTTCCTCTATTGTTTCCACTGAGCCCTACCTCCAGGACTTCTTAAAGCTTGGGAAATAGACAGTTGGGCCCCTTCTCAGTACTCCCCCATTCTGACACAGCTTTCTCACTTACCTTTATATCTACTTCTAGGCAGGTGAGTAGACACAGTATATATTTAGGTTCTTGGCCTCCAGAGAAAGCCACTTATTTTGTTTAATTTTTCTTTATCATTTCAATTTTTAAATGATTTTCTAAAATGAACAGCTATTTGTATATTAAGCTAAAGAAAACCTAATTGATCTACATTTAAAAAGTGCTGAGTGTATGATATCTGAGTCAATCTGTCCATGTCATGAACAGAAGGTGGAGGAACAATTTATTTTTATAAATAAATCCTTGAAAGTATGACATTATACATTTA
The DNA here is from genome assembly GCF_965194805.1 of Balaenoptera borealis. Lineage (NCBI taxonomy): Eukaryota > Metazoa > Chordata > Mammalia > Artiodactyla > Balaenopteridae > Balaenoptera > Balaenoptera borealis. The sequence goes on from NC_138875.1 coordinate 29,657,166, forward strand.
GGAAATCCCACTGACAGTCTAATGTCACCTGGCAGAAGTCACTCATTTTTCTTTTTCCTTACTGGTGAATACAGTGGTTCCCTCATAGTCCTCCGACCACCCTCAATTCCAGCCAAGTTCTCTGTGCCTCCATCCTGCTCATTAAGGGTGCACATAAGAGCCTGGGCAATCAACCTGATATCAATAAAACACTAGTGAAGAAGTCACATATGCTCTAATTCTGCTCTTTTAAGGAACATTTTTTCAAATTTTGGTGTTTTGGAAATATGTATTCATCTTACTATTGCTGCCTTCTCAAACATAAAAATACACTGTAAAGAAAAGACCTGGTATGTGGCCCCTGATGCCTCAAAATGAATGTGAGTCACTCCATTATCCCTCATGGAAGAACTCATTTTAGACTCACTTCTAATGGTGAAAAGAGAGACTGTATTTTTATTAAAAATAATTGTAGTCATCATTCATGCACCAGAAGGTGTGTCTTATGTAGGCTTCAGTCATCCTAGTGCTTTAAAAACTTCCCCCTCAGGGAACTTCTTACTCTATATAAGTATCAGACTGACTCTTTTAGAATAATTAGACAGAGGAAACTAAGGTAAATGCTTTAAAACTGAGGGACCTATAAAGGTAATATAAGTAGCAGATTGTTGACCATCAATGATTTAGCAATTGAATATATGCTCTTGGCAACAGGCAATCATAGATCAACTTTATATTCCTCTGTTATACCCACTCTTCCAAATGAAGGTAACCAGATAATACTGAAACAATGGTGCCCAGGTGATAAAAATAAGGAGATATCCTAGATGCCAAATTTCTAATCAAAGATATCTCACACATGAAAAATAATTTCCTTGTTTAGCAACTACATCAACTTAATTACTTTATGGTAAAATAGTACATAGATACCTTAGTTTTGTAATTGAATAAATGTACTTGAAATATAGAAAAAATATGTGTTGAAAAACCAACCATTGGAAATATATATAAAACCACATCTTATAGCAGGAATACTAACAACACTTGCAAGACCCTTGTCCTGAGATTATGTTAACTGAGTTTGGGAGACAATCATGTAAGTTTGAGAGTTTCCTTTTAGCTTTCAGAAGACTATAGTATAATGGTTAGACACTTAATAAGGGACAGCTGAAGACAAACACATATGCACATCTGTATACACACACGCATACTAATACAAGCTTGTATCTACATACACATATAGTCTAATGCATTGACAAGAAGTCACCAGTTCTTTTAACTCCACCATTTGTCTGGAAAGAGGACTGAATGAAGCTTTTTTAAAATATCATCATAAATATTGCAGTTTTGTTCTTTAGCATTAAAATAGGAAGCAGGTTTTGACCAAAACTATGGGAAATGTCCTTTTTGTTACACAGTGTTCTCAGATTTCTCTGGGAATCTTAAAAGAAATAAACAAGCAAGCAAATACATTTTAAAAACACTTTTAAAACTAAAATATATTTCATCCGTATAGATTTCACTGGCACACCAGTAAACTCCATGAGGACAGGGACTTGGTTGGTTGTTTGGTTAGTCTTATTGTTTTATCCCCTGTGCCTTGATCAGTTTCTATCATATAGTCAACACCGTAAGTATTTGGTGGAGGAATAAATCCTTCATGAATAAATCCTTTATGATTTTTTTTTTCATAATACTATGGTCAAGAAAACCCTTTATGGTTCGAGGCATCTGCATGAACTCTCATCACTAGAAAATATATATTTCCCAAACCAGAGTATGAAAAGAACTGTCACTAAACAAGGATACTGACCATCTTCTGAGAACTCAGGCAGAGCAACTGGCCAGTTTGGGGTCATATTATGGAACAGGCGATTAGAAGGATATTTTCAGTTAAGACGCTCCCTCTAATTATGGGAAGAACACTGTCCCTCTGAGTAATTAAAATTTTAGAGGAAGTAGAGACATATATAAAGAAAGTCAAAATATAAAACCTTTAGCCAAAGAACAGTTCGTATCAAGATTATGGCCTAGAGATTGTGGAAAAAGTAAAAGAAAGAGAAAATAAGGATATAGGGAACCAGCATGAGATAGTGTAAGGGAGAGTCTCATACCACCTCCATATGTTGCCAGAATAATTGGTTCCCAAAAGGAGGTGAGGACCTGAATCATTGACGCACAGTTCAATAGAAAGTGTTGTTTCTAGCATCTAATACAGTACCTGCAATGTGGGAAAAGCTCTATAAATATTTGTTGAATGGTGAGATGATGTATTCCTTTATTCTCAGTTTATCTGATTTCAGATATCCTGAGTAAACATAATTATGATTATGGCAACCAAATTATGGCGATAAATAAAATAGTAGTATTCCAGTCCCTCTCCATCACTAACATTTATCGTCAACTGGCATTTTTCTTGTTTGAGTATTGGTTTGTTCATTCATTAGTTATCTGTTAGATTAAAAGTTTCATGAGTGCATGGACTTTGTTCCTGTTGCATCCTTAGTGCCTTGAATAGTGGCTGGCTCATATACAATGCTGAGTATTTGTTAGTATTTGTTAGTGATAATAACAATTATTATTATTATTATTATTATTATTATTATTATTATTATTATTATTATACATTAGTAACAGCAAAGATCATAAATATAATGGGCTCTAAGATTACCTCTTCTTTAGTCATACCATATTGTTATGACATAATGTAACCCCCACACTTGAAATAGTTTCTTCAGCACTTCCCAACTTGCTAGAGTATGAAAATAATTCCTTTAGATTAAACACTGTCGAAGTCTGTAAGTCTCATTTAAAATGCAAACATCCATTAAAGAATAACAGAATAAGTCCCTATCGCTTTAATGCTAAACTGTACAATGAGATTCTCATTTTCTCTTAGGGCATGGAGCTCCCAGGTAAGTGTGAGTTCCTAATGTTTCCTCTTGGACTAATATCTCCAAATTCCTCATGCAAACCAGAAAAAATTATAGAAAAGGGGATTTTTAATTTTCCACGAATCACATTTGAAAACTGGCATTGAATATTACATGCCTGTGGTCAAGCCTCATTAAGAAAGAATAAGGAAACAGCTGTTTCAGGCAAGCTGCAGAAGGCAATTAATTGTGAGACAGTAGGAGAAAAATTATTTGTAATCTTTTAACTTTGGAGTATGCGGTGTTCTAATATGCTAAGTAGTCTTGTCAACTAATTAACTTAAAAAATCCCACTAGCATGTTCACTTAAAAGAGAAATTTGCATTAAACTCTGTTCCAAGAAATTCTAGGGCATCACTTCATATATGCCTTCTTTCTCACATCATATCTGCCTTCTTTCTAAGTCTGGGATCAGAGTATTCTTTTCCTGGTAATCTTTCCTCCTAAATCTTCAAATTGACCAAGCAATTTAACAAACCCTTTTCTTATCAGTTGAGATTGGTGAAACCAATTTCTGGACTTGATAAGTTCCTATATGATGAGTATTTATCTAAGATCTGTCCAAAGACTAAGGCCTGTCATAACTATCTAGCATAGGAGTCAGGTCTCTATCTATCACACATGTATTAAATATGACACACAGAGTCATTTTGAAAATATGAATAGGATAATGCAAGAAAAATTGTAAAATTGGTTATGTGTCTTTATTATCATTCTAGAATCTCTTTAATCATCCTTTCCATACTTTCTGAAGTCCTTCCTTAAACTCTGCATGCACACTGGAGACTGAGCATCAGTGGTAAACTTTATTAACCATCTTCTTTTTAATGAAATCATTTTGGCCATCTCACCACAGCAATGTCCATTAAACCTCTATGGTTACTAACCTGAGACTAATAGGTTTACCAAAACATGAAATGTTCAGTGCTAAAACTAGGAAAGTCCTGGACAAACCAGGATAGTTGATCACCTTAATCCCTGGAAAAATTATTTGCCTAGAATACTGCTCTACAATACTCTTATATATTGCTCTGCCCCTCCCCTTCTAGTCACACATTTCCCCTAGATAATCCCTACTAACCTTCCAGGCCTCATCTTAGTCCACATTTTTTCTAGGAAACCTTCCTGGACTCCCCCAAGACTGACTTATATGCCTGTTGTACAAGTTCAGGTCATCATCCTGTTTGGAACTCCTTTGGTAGTACTTAACATACTACCTTAATTTATTTTTACTTGTTTATACCCCTCAGTTTCTTACGGCCAGGCAATTTATTATGTTTACTACTATAACCTCATATTCCTTAAAATTTTTGAAAGAGACAGCAAGGACTAACAAATATTCATTCTAAAGAAAAGGACTTTGAAAGGATATCGATCAGCAAGAATGGGTTAATACCATAGTGGTCTAACAGTGAAGAGGACTTGAAGGAGAAATAATGAACATCATGTCACTAGAAATGTTCAAGTATCTGTCGGGAGGTTTTACTTGTGATTCCTGCTCTAGGTATATTTTCAAAGTAAATGAATTCCAAGGTCCCTTCACTTTAGACTAATGTCTCCTCAATCTATGGTATCAGAATTATCTAAATCCACAAATTTTGATTCTATAGGTACAGAGTCAGACCTAAGAATTTCCACATTTCATAAACTTCCCTAGAGATTCTGATGTTCAGATAGTTTTGTTAAGGTCTACTATTGCTCATTGCATAGCTATGTAGGAGCTACATGCTATAGGGATATTAAAAACAAAAAGGCTTACAGTAAATCCTTATCTTCTAGCTATTCACAGTCCAGATAAATGACTCTGGATACTTCTCACAAGATAGAGTATATTTGAATTCTTGTTTGCCTGGGTCTGACTAAAACCAACACTGCTCCCATGCAAAACATTTTAACTCTGGTTTATTTTCTCAAATTCATGATTACATTTGAATCACCTGGAGTGCTTTAAAACTATATGATGCTTGGCTCTGTCTCAAGTGATCTTGAAGTAATTGGTGTGGGGATGGCCTTTCCAATGGATTATAAAATTCAGTCTAGGATGGGAATGACCCTAGAGGAAGTGAAGGCTAAATTGAGATCTAAGGAGGAGATAAGGAGGAGTTGGTCAGGTGAAGTGTGCTTGTCGATGTGTTGGAAGGAATGTTGTTAGGTAGTAACAACATTAGTATTGTTGTTGACAACAACAGCATATAGTATTGAGAAAGGGAAATCTAGATAAAGCTTTTCACCTGGAGAAGTTTTTTGCAATGGGCAAATACAAATGATTGAAGTTAGCTGGAGATCATGTGTGTGAAAATGTTTTATAAAATGGAAGGTGTGGTTTTAAAAAATGTCATTTAATTTAACTAAATTTTTAATTCTTAATGATATCACTTTTAACCTATAGAAATTAAACTATTAAATATATTTAAGAGATCAACCTTTCACATACAGGCCATTTGTTATAGTAGTCTCTGGTTATTTAGTTTTACTTTACTCTGGGAAACAAAGATCTACCCCCAGATCCCAGTTACTTTTAATCCCATTTGGCTGTGGAAAATTTTCTTAAATGTGTGGTTCTATGTGCTTACCTCATTAATTCCTATCTGGTGAATATCACTGAATCTTCCTTGAATAAATGAGTTTGTGATCCCTCAGGGACATCAATTAACAATGTATAAAAAATTCAGATTAGTGTGTTCTGACCCAGGACATACTCAGGAAGTGGCTTTTTTAGAGAAATTGCTAACAAACATTAGCTCACTTACTGTAGCTGGCCTCTTTCTTCTTAAAGGAACATTCTGGTGGTAGCGGTGGTTGGGGGTGGGAGGGGGTAAAAAAAAAAAAAAGAGTGCTTAATTGAGTTCAGCTGTGTTCCTGTTCATTGCAGTTTCCTTGCACCTGGTAAGTGAAGGTAAATTGCAGTGCTTTTCTTGGAGCAACCCTTTGTATTAAATGACCTGTCCCATGGGGGAAACTAGATAGTGACATTTTAAAAGCATCTGTGCTATGATCCCCTTTGCTTGATGAATAAACACGAATCATCAGCACAGAGGCACGTGCCATGGAGTAGTCTGCTCTGTACTGTCATGTGTCTTTTACACCAAGGAGAAGGTGGCAACCTCAGAAGAATACAGGTTGGAAATCATAACACTTCGTTCCAGCCCTGGTTTAACCACTGACCAGGGCTGTAGGCAAGTGTTTGGATAACTCAGAGACTCTCTCCTCAGCTTTCAATTAGGGAATACATACCTCCATGACTTAATTTAAAAATCAAATTTAAAAAGATCCCCAAACATCAAGTCTTCTAGTTACAGTGAGGGACCCTGGAAATGTGAAGTTGTTAATATGTCCTTCTGAGTTCCAGGGGCTCAAAACGCCTCTCTTCCTTTGTGTACCATGGTGACAGGGGATTTCCCAAGCCCTAACTTCTGAACCTATGTGCTTTCCTTTCCATTTCTTTTGTGAGTAGACCTTTCCTGGGGTTTCTAGGGTGCTTTCCATCAGGTTCTTACAGATTTTTCCTTGTCTCCCAGTTTGATAGGCAACCTCTAAAGTGGTCCCCATAGATCCCTGCCCCTGGTATTTATGGCCCTGTGTAACTCCCTTCCCTTGGGTATAGGCTGGACCTAGTGATTCCCTTCTGTGAAATAGAATACATAAGAAGCTATGGATGCCAATTTGGAGATTAAGTTACAAAAAGCCTGGTTTCTTCTCTGAGCCATTGCTCTTCCTAAACAAGCTACCATGTTGTTCAGCCCTATGGAGAGCCCCATGTAGCTAGGAACAGATGTTTCTTGTTGGCAGCACTCCTAAAGCAGGTCAACAGTCACCTGAATGAACTTGGAAGAGAATCTTCTGAGGCCTACTGCAATCCAAATGACAGAGCTTGGAAACATATCCTTCCCAGCCCAGCCTTGAGATGACTGCAGCCCAGGCCATTACCTTGATAACAGACTATGAGAGGTCCTGAGTTAGAGGCTCCCAGCAACATCCTGCTTGGATTCCTGACCCACAAAAATTGTGAGATAGTAAACTCTGTGGATCTAAGCCAAAGGATTTTGAGGTAAATTGTGATACTACAATAGATAATTAAAACAGTCTCCCCAATTCCAGTGGGACACCGGTGCTGGCCCTCATCCTTACAATCCTAGATGAGCACCAATGAGAACCTGGAATTCAAGACTTTCTTGTTCTATCTTTTAGTCCTAGTCAATCCCATGCTCAGCCTTATTCTGTAAACATCCTAAACTGGAGCCCCAGTGCTCCTCAGCATTCCCAGAAGGGATTTTTAGTTATTTATAACTACTCATGTAAATGACTCCACTTGATTGTCCCTCCAAAGGATGTTGTGAGATAAATATTATTATACCCATTTTACAGATAATGGTTTGGTCACACAGAAAAAATAAGCTACTTTTACAAGTAGGAAGTTTAGTATTTTGGACTCCAGGTTCAACATACAGTGTTGCCTCAGATTTATTTTCTTCAATATCGTAGTTAGAGAAGCTATTACAAGTTACTCAACAAAAAGAGATTTGAAAAATATCAGACCATCTTTGCTAAATGCCAAGTGAGTAAATGTACTTATTTTTTTCTTTTTTCCTGTTTTATTGAGATATAATTGAGATAAAGCAATGTATAATTTAGTGTACAGTATAATAATTTGACTTACATATATCATGAAATGATTACCACAATAAGTTTAGTGAACATAAATCATCTCATGTAGATTAAAGAAATATAAAAATATTATTTTTTCCTTGTGATGGAGACTCTTAGGATTTACTCTCTTAACTTTCATATGTAACATACAACAGTGTTAATTATATTTATCATGTTATACATTACATTCCTAGTACTTATTTATCTTATAAAGAGAAGTTTGTACATTTTGACTACCTTTATCTGGTTCTCCCTCTCCCCAACACCCGGGCTCTGATAACCACAAATCTGATCTCTTTCTCTGTTTGCTTGTTTGTTTATTTGTTTTTGAAGTATAGTTCACCTATAGCACTATGTTAGTTCCTGGTACACAGCATAGTGATTAAATATTTTGATATATTTTAAAATGATAGCCATGATAAACCTAGTTACCATCTGTCACCATAAAAAGATATTGCATAATTATTGACTATATTTCCACACTGTACACTTCATAACCATGACTCATTTATTTTGTAACTGGAAGTTTATACCTCTTAATCTCCCTCACTTATTTATCTCCTCTTCCATCTCCCCTCCCCTCTGACAACCACCTGTTTATTCTCTGTATGACTCAGCTATGACTCAGTTTTTGTTTTGTTATATTTGTTCATTTCTTTTGTTTTTTAGATTCTACATACAAGTGAAAGCATACAGTATTTGTCTTTCTTTTTCAGACTTATCTCACTTACCATAATTCTTCCACGGTCCATCTGTGTTGTATGGACCTTGGAAGGATTTTACATGTATATATTACATCTTCTTTATCCATTCATCTATTAATAGACACTTAGATTGCTTCCATATCTTGCTTACTGTAAATAATGCTGCAATGAACATAGCAATACATGTATCCTTGGGAATTAGTGTTTTTGTTTTCTTTGGATAGATTGCATGGTAGTACTATTTTTAATGTTTTTGAGGAACCTCCCTATTGTTTTCCATAGTGGCTGCATCAATTTACACCATAGAGACTGCATCAATTTACATTTTCACCAACATTGCATGAGGGTTCCCTTTTCTCCACATCTTTGCCAACACTTGTTATTTGTTGACTTTTTGATAATTGCCATTCTGACAGGTGTGAGATGAGAGTTCATTGTGGTTTTGATTTGCATTTCCCTGATGATTAGTGATTTTGAGCTTCTTTCTGTGTGCCTGTTGGCCATCTGTGTGTCTTCTTTGGAAAAATGCCTATTAAGCTCCTTTGTCCATTTTTTACTCAAGTTGTTTGTTTTGATGTTAAGTTGTATGAATTTTCTATATATTTTGGATATCAACCCCATATCAGATATATCATTTGCAAATATATTCTTCCATTCACTAGGTGAACTTTTCATTTTGTTGACATTGGGTTGGCCAAAAAATTCATTAAGTATTTTGTAACATCTTATGGAAATACCCGAACGAAATTTTTGGCCAACCCAATAGTTTCCTTTGCTGTGCAAAAGATTTTTAGTTTGATGTAGGTATAGTCATTTATTTTTGCTTTTGTTTACCTTGCCTGAGGAAACGGATACAAAAAAACACATTGCTAGACTAATGTCAATGAGCATACTGCCTATGTTTTCTTCTAGAAGTTTTATGGTTTTAGATTTTATATTTAAGTCTTTAATCCATTTCATGTTAATTTTTTCTACATGGTGTAAAAAAGTAGTCCAGTTTTATTCTTTTGCATGTAGCTGTCCAGTTTTCCCAACACCACTTATTGAAGAGGTTATCTTTTCCCCATTGTATAGTCTTTCCTCCTTTGACATAGAATAATTGACCATATAAGTGTGGATTTATTTCTGGGATCTCTTCTGTTTGATTGATCTACATGTCTGTTTTTGTGCCAGTACCATATAGCTTTGATTACTGTAGCTTTGTAGTATAGTTTGAAATCAGGAAGTGTGATACATCCAGCTTTCTTCTTTGTCAAGATCATTTTGGCTATTTGGGGTTTTTTTGTGTTTCCATACAAATTTTAAAATTATTTGTTCTAGGTGTGTGAAAAATGCCATTGGATTGTGATAGGGATTGCACTGAATCTGTAGGTTGCCTTGGGTAGTATGGTCATTTTAACAATATTAGTTGTTCTAATCCATGAGTACAGTATATCTGTCCATTTTTTGGTGTTGTCCTTAATTTCTTTCATCAGTGTCTTATAGTTTTCCAAGTATAGGTTGTATACCTCCATAGTTAGATTTATTTCTAGATATTTTATTATTTTGATGTGATTGTAAATGGAATTTTTAAAACTTTTCTCTTTCTGAGAGTTCATTGTTAGTGTATAGAAATGCAACAGATTTCTGTACATTTTGTATCCTGCAGTTTTACTGAATTCATTGATAATTTCTGATAGTTTTTGAGTGGTATCTTTAGGATTTTCTGTGTATAGTATCACGTCATCTGCAAACTGTAACAGTTTGACTTCTTCCTTTCCAACCTGGATCACTTTTATTTATTTTTCTTGTCTGATGGCTGTGGCTAGGACTTCCAATACTATGTTAAATAAAAGTGGAATGAGATGGGATCCTTGTCTTGTTCCTGATCTCAAAGGAAATGCTTTCAGCTTTTTACCATTGAGTATGATGTTAGCTGTGGGCTTGTCATATATGGCCTTTATTTTGTTGAAGTATGTTTCCTCTATACCCACTTTGTTGAGAGTTTTTATCATAAATCGATGTTGAATCTTGTAAAAATCTTTGTCTGCATCTGTTGAGATGTTTGCATGATTTTTATTCTTCAGTTTTTTAATGTGGTGTATCACATTGATTGCTTTGTGGATTTGAATCATCCCTTCATTCTTGGGATAAATCCCACCTAATCATGGTGTAAGATCCTTTTAATGTATTCTTGAATTTGGTTTGCTAATATTTTGTTGAGAAGTTTTGCATGTATGTTCATCAGTAATATTGGCCTATGATTTTCATTTTGTAATGTATTAGGTTTTATTATCAGGGTGATTCTGGCCTTGTAGAATGAGTTTGGGTGTGTTCCCTCCTCCTTAATTTTTTTGGCACAGTTTGAGAAAGATGGGTGTTTACTCTTCTTTAAATGTTTGGTGAATTCACCTGTGAAGGCATCAGGTCCTCAAATTTTGTTTGTTGGAAGTTTATTTATTACAAATTTAGTTTTATTGCTGGTAATTGGTCTGTTCCTATTTTCTATTTCTTCCTGATTCAGTCTTGGGAGAGGGCATATTTCTAGGAATTTGCCCATTTCTTCTAGGTTGTCCATTTTATTGGCATATAATTGCCATAGTAATTTCTTATGAAATTTGTATTTCTGTTTGTTGGCTGTAACATCTTTTTCATTTCTGATTTTATTGATTTTAGACCTCTCTCTTTTTTTCACTTGATGAGTCTGGCTGAAGATTATCAATTTTGTTTATCTTGTCAAACAACCAGCTCTTAGTTTCACTGATCTCTTCTACTGTTTTTATAATCTCCATATCTTTTATCTCTGCTCTGATCTTTATTATTTACAGTACTTCCTTCTACTAATTTTGGGCTTTGTTCTACTTTTCCTAGTTCTTATAGGTGTAAGTTTAAGTTGCTTATTTGAGATTTTTTTTGTTTCCTGAAGTAGGCTTATACCACCATAAATTTCCCTCTTAAAATTGCTTTTTCCACATCCCATAGGTTTTGGATCATTGTGTTTTTGTTTTCATTTGTCTCCAGGTATTTTTAAATTTACTCTTTGATTTGTTTACAGAATACTCTTTAGCCTCATACATATTTGTGTTTTTTTTCAGTTTTGTTCTTGTAGTTGATTTCTAGCTCATAGCCTTGTGTTTGGAAAAGTTGCCTGCTATGATTTCAATCTTCTTAAATTTATTAAGACTTGTTTGATGGCATAGCATGTGATCTATTCTGGAAAATATTCCATGTGTACATTAGAAGAATGTGTATTCTGCTGCATATGGATGGAATATTCTTATTTTTATGTACTTTCATTTTATAAAAAAAATTTAGTGAGATACAGTTCACATATGTACTTATTTTTAATTGTAATAAATTATTATAGTAAGATATTTTATTAATACACACATATGTACATATACATATGCAATTGTATGTGTATGTATGTGATTTTTTTTTTCCCTGTTTGAATCTTGTGGAAATCCACACATTTAAGTTTCATTTAACAATTTTTCTAGTGCTTGAGATGGACACATATGTTCTTGTCTGCATATTTGGGCTATTAAATCTGACCTTTATATATGTGATCAGATATAATGTTTTTCCTCTGGATTTCATTTTCAAAGTCGTCATGAGTTTTATTTTAACTTTATTTGGTAAAGATTAAAAAATAAAGGAATATCAATGTCATAAGAAACACAGTCATAATGAATTCTTTCTCTCCACTGCATGTGCTATAGGGGAGGGGAAAGAGAGATTTTTAACATAAATCATCCCACATCTTTAAATTTGTATGTAAAACTGGCACTAGTTCACTGTTTTTGCTGAAAAGAAAAAAAAAAAAAAAACCAAAGTCACCATGAGGACTTTTCTCCCTTTTCTTTAATAATGGATACTTTCAGAGACCTCCTAAGGTCCCATTTCCCCTGTCATATTTAAAGGGTTTATTGTTTCCAGAAAAACCTTGCTGTTCCCTCTGGAGACTGAGCCTCTCTCTTGTCAGGACTCAACTTCAAATAGAATATATGAGATGAAAGCTGAAAGAGAGGTTATGTGAGCTGTCATCCACCATTGTGTCTGAGGCATCAATGGTGCTCAGAACAAACTTGGTGTCTGTCTGGTAAATCACAGTCAGGAAGGTAAAACTGTTTATAGAAGACTTACTTGGTCTCCTGGAAAGCTCCATCATCCAGAGAACAGTTAATCTTATTTTTTTCTTTTCTTTTTGGTAATGAAAAAAAAAAAAATTCTGAGATTTAACTGTCACTTTCATTGTCTCCTCAACCCCTCTTCAACTCACTCCTTGTTTTTTCCACAGAGATGAAGAGCTATTACTCTAAGCAACTAGACCAACAGCTTTACAAGATTATTCACAAAGGAATGCGTCATTATTTTAGTCTAATTTCCTAAATGACAAAAGACTCTAATAAAATAAGGAGGGAGTGAGGCTGGACAAGGGAGAAATGTGACTTAGTTGCTGTCCTTGTGTGTGGAATGTTTGCAGATCAAGGAGAGAGTGTTCAGGGAGAAAAGCAGTCAAATCTTACTCTCATGAGGTTTGTTTCAGTTTTTTAAATATTTCCTGATCCCGTAGGCCTTCATTAAGAAGCTTAGATAGCAAAAGAAAGGAAATAGTTTTTCACTTTTTTCAAAATGTAGAATTATCTGTCACATTCACATCTTGAACCTGAGAAAGAAAGGAGACAAGAAAAAAGAAATTAAAAGAATTATTAGAATTATCATCAGGCTCCTTAATCATTTTGTTTTAATCTGAAATTTTTAAAAATTATTGGAATTTACAAAAAAAAAAATTATTGGAATTTATAAAGAAATAGGGCACACACACACACACACACACACAAAGGTACTGGACTAAGTCTCACCAGTTCTAGGTTTGACTTTGCCAGTAATTTCAAGACCTTGAGATAATTACTTTAATATGCTTCTTATCTACAAGTGGTGATTCTTATTTCTAACCTTGCTTTTGCTAACATTGTTGTGTGGGTCAATTGAGAGGAAATCTTAACTAAATAAAATGTGTACAAATTAAAGGTGATGTTATTACAAAAACCCCACCATTGGTCATGTCTGTGTCACCACTCTTCAGAAGCACAGAGGTATTTGTATTCAAAGTTCATCCATCTTAATTTTAATTCCCATCTTGCCTGTATTTGTCTCCACTACCAGCTTTTCCTAACTTACTTTGGGTATATTGGACTTGCTTCTAGAGGTATAATCAGAGACTCCATGATTGCAACTTTAAATGATTTCTTGATGTTTTGACCAACCACAGTTCTACAGAAGAAAATGTATTGGATACCTGTGTTAATTGCTACTTATTTCCTCATTTGGTTTGGTACCCATTGAGATTTTGTACCCTTTCCTAATAAACCCACTTGTTTGATTCAAAATCAGTCTTCTACCTGCTTGTTCCAGTCTTGCCTGTGTGTCTCTCTCTTTTGCCAGACATCCTGGTTTTTAATCCTCTCTGGCTCCAGGATCCTAATTCAATCCCAAGCACTACATTCTATATATCTTCTCTTCTTCTCTTCCATTCTGTTTTTATTGAGCACATCGTGGCAACTCAGATGTAACATTAATTTTCTTAGCAGTCATGTTACTTGCTCCCATCAGCTGAGATTCTGATTTCCCTCCTTGTTTCCCTGCTTTTAGTGGGGTTTTTTTTTGGTTTTTGGTTTTTGTTTTTGTTACTCCAACATCTTAATGGAGACTGGTTCACCCATTTAGCCTCTGGTCATGTAGAAAAATTGCATCATTCCCCCCTTAAGTGTTGGGCCAGAGTTGCAGCATCATATAGAGGGGAACTGTGCTCAAGAGTTCTAGGTAGTTTCTAACAGCTTAAAGGGCCAATTGATAAATGGGAGCCAGGTGATAACCTAGAACCCTTGAGACACCTTCTCTTCCAAAATATCTGCATAGAGGTGATCACACTTTACGGTTGGAACTGACACTTGTGATATTCTTCAAGTTTAACTTTCACTTACCCTCACCTGTAATCTTCTCAAACCACAGAATTATCACCCTATTGTTGTCCTCTTTACTTTGAAACTTGTTTTTCGATTAGTTACACTCTAAATCCATAGTTACCTTTCATCTACTCTCCCTCTGGGATTTTGCTTTACCTTCTCTCCTGAAATTACTTACACTTGTACTTAATTGCCGACTCCAACAATCCTCTTTATTTCTCATACAGTAATTATTTTGACTTTTGCAATGTCCAGTACACAACATGAACTCTTGTCTTAGGTTTCAAGCCCTACACACTTCTGGTTTTTACTTATTTCTGACTTATCTCCTACCACACTGATCACTTTCCTAATCTATCCTTGGGACTTCCCAACACTTTCCAAACTACACAAATTTTAAATTCCAATCATTATATTTCTCTTGTCACCAAATTTTCATCCCCTTTCTCTCTCCTCATATCCAGGCCTGTATTTCCAACAACTGCTTAGATATTCCATATCTATGTCCTATGGGTATATATGATGCAGTATACATGCAACTTAACTTTTCAACAAATCACTTTCTTTTGTAATTTTGATCCTATCTTTCACGCAATAACTCCAACTAGAGTTTTTATAGTTATTTGTAACTTGGGTTCCACTGATCCTACTCCTCACAGAGATATCAAATGATTTGCTCTTCTGTCATCTACATTCTCAAGGGCGTCTTCATTGAAGGTCCTCATCATTTCTCAATATGACTCCATATATCCCTACTAGTTTCTTTTACCTCTTCTTTATTCACCCCCACCTCATGCAATATGTGTTCCAGCATATTATCTTTCCACAATTCCCAGAATATGTTGTGGATTTGTTTGTTTTCCTTATATGGATTCTCCTATGCTAAAATGCTCTTTTTCTCCATGTCAAATGCCTCGTTTGTGAAGTCTTTTCTGATTCTAACTCCCTTCTGAATTACCCCCACTTCCAATTTGCTTCAAATAAATTTGGCAATTTGAAAGTATTTACAACTTGTTTCTATCTGCATTTTGACACTGGCACCAGGCTCAAACTAAAGTCAAGAACATCTATTGTTTTACCCTAAAGTTGCTAATAATGCATGACACAGAAATCTCTCCTTGATTTTTCTGATGGGAGAAACTGATTCCCCTTTCTTTTTTCCCCCCAACTCTAACAATAACCCCTTACAATCCTTTTAGAAAGGATTTCATTTTTGTTTTAATTCTGTGGTTGGAACCCAAACTTATTTGAAGTGTGATAACTGTGCCCAATAAAATCTGTGGAAAGGCAAACTGGGATGAGCCACTGGAGCCACATGAGGCCTTGTGGGGTAGTTTGGAACGACCTGGATTTATTTATATCCACTTAAAAAATCTTCTTGTACTGTGATAGCTGGCTTTTAGGAGATCAAAGAAGCCAGTGCAGAAATGTTTTTTCTGACTGTGCAGCACACAAACATCATTTAAATGTCCCCTCAACATGTGCATACATCCAAGCCCATTAGAACACCAGGCAGTGATGAGAGCTGGCACTATGCCTGCGTTGTTAACCTTGATTAATTATGCTGGAAGTAACAGGCAAGACAGAGACAGATAACAAGGAAGGAGGTAGTGTATGTGGTGGTGTGGAGACATAGTGCTTGTAACATGATGCTTGAATTTCCATTTTTGTATTGAAAAGCAAATCAATCTGAGGATTGCTCTATAATCTCCATGGCTGGAGGTAGTTTGTCAAAAACTCCTGCTTTAGTCTCTTTGGAGGTAGAGCTCTGTGGCCACATGAGACCTTAACATAGGGATTAACCCCCCAAGTTCAGAAGGCAGAAATGGGTGAAATAGGAAATATGCATGGCTGGGCAGGTGGAATGCAAAAAGCCAAAGAGCAAATGATGCCAGCAAACAACAAAATGTCTGACCATTCTTTTCCCAGGATTCTGTTGCTCTCAGAATATAGCAAGTACACGTCATGGGATAATTTTCATAACATTAATTTATTGAATACAGTTTACTATTCAGAGCACTTCTATATTTATTCACTCATTTGGAACTTACATCTCTAAGTAAACATCATACATAAAATATTAGAGTTGGAAAATTACTTAGAGATCATTTCTCCAACACCTGCATTTACTAAGATCCAAAGAGATCTTAGTTTAGCTAAAACACCTGTTGACTTAAAGAAAAACACACAATATAAGGGTTGTGAATTTAAGTTTTATTCAGGCTCTTACAGAGGACTATAGATTGGGAAACAGGCACTCAGCTCCAAAGAGCTGCTCTGAAGAGATAAGGGAGAGTTTATGTATAATTTTTTTTTGGCTGGGAAATACATGTAGTCTAGCATACATCTTGGTAAAAGATGACTGCTAATCACAATGAACCGACATCTCAATTTAATTATTTTAGTGCTTTTCTATGTATGGGAAGATGCAACAATCTGGAGTCATTAAAATTCTTCCTGAGATATGCATTTAACTATCTAGGGGTCCATTTATTCAAAGCACAAAGTGCTTCATCTTGTTTTTCATTCTGAATTCCTCTCAAGGTGCACTGTCAGTGGGTAGTGACTTAACCCTTGCAGAACTGAGTGATGAGCAATGCTCTTTGTTCTTCTTCTTTCACAATCTTATAAGTAGTTAGTAATACTGGATCTTATACCTGTTGATTTTTAACTCCAGTAACTTTTTCCCACAACCTTACAGAGCCATCTATGGAGTAATTTGCTTATCAGATTCTTTACAAGACATAAAAGGAGACCATGACTTCTGCAGTTGGGGGAAGGGCTATGTAGAACACATTAGGCATCTAGTCTGGAGTGGTAAGTTAGTGACCAGTGCAAGCGGGATACTTTTGAAACAAACATATGACTATTACACAGTTTTTATATTTAGTATTAACTAATGGGGCTAGTACTCTATCCTTCCCTTTTTTTGTTTTTTCTCCTTTATTTTGGAAGAAATAATCATGTACAGAAATATGAAAGAGGAATGCTCTTAGTATTGAGGTTTTCTCTCTCAATTGGCCTTTGCTGAGGTAACTCCCCACACAGGCAGAGCATATCCCTTTAGGTCATTCTCCTAGAGGTGGTGAGTTGATTATTGGTCCTAATTTTCTGATAGGCCAACCACAGAGATATTCTTTGACAATTCCCCAAGCTTTCAATAGAATATTTTAAAGGAAGAAAAAGTTGTATTTCTAAGATTAGTAGTGAGAATTGATGTTCCTCTCTCAGCAGATGACTTTCTCTAAGATTCTCTAACTTAAATAATCTCCCAGACCCAGCACACACCAGGTACAAAACACATCTCATGAACACAGCTTTTTCTCATGAATACCTTTTATTTTCTCCCTGTCTAAATTTTACCTATTGTTTAAGGTTAAATCGACATCACATCTCTTATGAGGCATTTATTGAATATAAAACAATGGATTATCTAGATTTCTATAGATCCACATTCCTGACTACAAACTTAAGATTTAAGAATAAACTATGTTTTCTCTTTTTTTTTTTTTCTAATTATTTTATGGAATTTAGTTAGAGTCTCACTAGAATTCTAGGAAACTCAGATTTTTATACCTTTAAAATATCCTACCAGGAGCTTGTGGAATTGTCAAGAAATAGCTTTGTGAACAAGCCTATTAGGAAGTTAGGGCAAATAATAACCTACCACCTCTAGGAAAATGACTCTTAGATGTGCTCTCTATGGGAAGTCACCTCAGTGATGGCCAATGGAGATCCTCTGTATGTTCTCTTTCTCTTATGTTTTGCAGTGTTCTTTGTACAGAAATGACCCAGAGTAAAAGTGTTCTGTAATATTTTTTGATTGATTTTACTTTCTCAACTCCTAACATTGACATGAAAGATTCTGATAACTCCATCCAGTAGTAACTGTATGATTGCCCATGAAATATATTATTGGAATAGGAATCAAACAAAGTTCTTGTCCAAAGTCTCTTATGTTGTAGTTATATGAAATTTCACAAAATTATTTATCTCTTAACCTGTATTAAGAACAGGTTAATTTATCTTTAGTGTAGAAATAATAATTCTTGCTCTACTCATCTCCAAAAGCTCTAGTGAAGAAATTATGTGAAATGGCCATGACATTCCTAAGCATTATACATATGACAAATAATACTATTATTATAACATTATCTTAGTGGTTATTACTATATATTTTGGATCTGTATATTTAGTTTAATACTTTACGATATTCTACTTCATTTGTTCCTATCATTTGTGCTCTAACATCTCAGTTAGGTTTTATACATGTTAAGTGTAGACAAATATATGGTACATTAAAACGAATCTGCTCCTAGAACAGGTCAGAACTCTCAGCATATCGTTATTTGCCTGGATTTGAGTCTATCACAAGACTGCATTTAGTACAGAGATATTTATTTCAGTATGTGTAAATAGAGTAGTAGAATAAGCAAGTTATTCCAATTTTCAGCTAAATTTTATATAATGGAAAAAATAATATGATTAATCTATATATTCATGAAAGACAATATCACATTAAAAAAAAGCTTGTTATGTGTTTGTGGGAATCTATCTGCAATCATTGCCGTCTCATCAAGAGGTCAGAAGATGTGATTATGGAAGTGGCAGCCTTGCCTTCACTATTTAATCATCCCCACAATACTCCTCACTATAATAAGAAGAGACAGTTGGAGGGCAACACTCCAAATGTAGGATTCAGGAAGGTAGCTCTCATCTGACTGGGGCTTCCCAATATGTCTGTCCTTCTCTACTCAAAAGGATCACAGGCTGAACAGACTGTGCTGATTGTCAGGTTGCCAGCCCCGGCTAACTGGGAGATGAGTGAAGTCTTCATGCAGCTTGGTGCCCAGGGATGCCTCACCCACACTTCTTGTCAACCTCAGACACCGCTGCTGGTTCAGAGAGCCGGAGGAGCATAATTGTATTGGCACCTCTCCAGCACCCTAGGAGCTCATTGCCTGCTACCCTCTCTCACCTGCTCTACCAGGCAAACAGAAAAGGTTAATGGTTAATGATGTCGAGCTTGATTACTCTGCTAAAGAGTAAGAGTGAGGGATGTATATGTTTTAATCCAGAAATCAGAATTTCATGTGTCAGGGATAAAGGGAGGCAGCTGGCATGGAAATGAGGCAACATGGTAGTGTACCTCTGGCCTGGGAAGCCAGGCATGAGGTTCATGTCCTAGGTTTAAAACTAGCTCATGGTGTGCTGTTGAGAAAACTAAGTAACATCTTTCAACCCTAGTTCTTTCCTTTGTTGAAGATGGAATTTAGTGATGAATAACCTCTGACTTCCCTATGATCTCAAAAAGGATCCTTTAAAGTCTGAAAACTTTGCACAGGGAAACTTATATAGAAATAAACTATGTGGGAGCCCTGAGAATTCACTCTCCTTCTTCACTGACTTCCAAATCTATTGAGTAACTGACCAAGAGCCACAGCTGTTTCATTCTGGAATCTATGTCTGCAGGTGCTAAAAGACCGCACCTCAACAGGACTATACTAAGGCTGACCTGTTCCTTGGAAACTTGGGACCCTCCTGATAACTGTCTTTGGCTTGGGAATTCCCTGATGCTTTTGCCACAACTTCTTTGATTGGCATAACAGTCTAACATATTTCCACCCAATATTTCCTTCCTCTATACTTCACTTGGCATCTGATTTGTATCATAGTTTTACAGCCCTTGCAGCCTTTCCTGGGTCTTTCCCTATTTTCCATCATAGAGGCATCCCCAAGAAAATCCTTGCACAATAAATCTTGTTTTGCCATCTGCTTCTTTTATTTCTCTGTTTGAGCTTGATTGTTGTATATTTTGTTCTTTTTTTGTCTACAGTCGATAATATTGAGAATTTTGAGAAATATTAATGGCAAGGTGAAATTGGCAGGTCTGTTAAGTGATGAGAATTCATAACAAAATTAAATATTACAATAAGTGTGTTCGTCACTTATTTAGTTTGGTAACATAAATGTCCTATGGTCAGAAGTAACAAAACTTAGATGGTAAAATTATAACTGGAAGGTTTCCATATGTGCTATAAAATCTTTTTGGTCCTTATTTCTGGGGGTCTCAGGCTATTTCATGGGACCTGCTTCCTCTTCCTGTCTAGGCCAAGAGGAATGAAAGTGCAAATCTTTCTCTCTTCATTCAGTTGGTCCAGCTGTTCATTTTGCTTTCAACTTTTCACCCAGGTTTCCAGTAATTTTATCTATGCCCTCTATTTAATTTCTCCAGGAAGTGGCTTTGAGAATCAATTTTTGGTAACTGAGGACCGATTGCAAATCTAAAGAAACCAAGTTCCTCACATTGACTTTTGTTTTGACTGATAGTTTCATTGTCCAAGGAAGTAGATCCCAAGACCCTGACCACAAGCTTCCCACACTTGGATTATCTGTATCTCCAGCCAGACCATGGATAAATGATGTTACTTCCACAAATTTATCCTTGTAACTTTCATCACCTGCACACTTCTCTTTGGATATATGGTCAAGGACATTTTAAATATTTTTATTTATTTATTTATTTATTATTTTTAAAAAATATTTTAATTTTATTGGAGTATAGTTGATTTACAATGTTGTGTTAATTTCAGGTGTACAGCAAAGTGATTCAGTCATACATATACATATATTCATTCTTTTTAAAATTCTTTTCTCATACAGGTTATCACAGAATATTGGGTAGAGTTCCCTGGGCTATACAGTAGGTCCTTGTTGGTTATCTTTCTTATATATAGTAATGTTCATGTGTTCATCCCAAACTCCTGGTTTATCCCTCCCCCCACATTTACCCTTTGATAACCATAAGTTTGTTTTCAATATCTATGTTTGCTTCTGTTTTGTAAATAAGTTCATTTGTATATTTTTTTAAAAATTAGATTCCACATATGAGTGATATCATATGATATTTGTCTTTCTTACTTGACTTAGTATGATAATACCTAGGTCCAGCCATGTGGTTGCAAATGGCATTATTTCATTCTTTTTTATGGCTGAGTAATATTCCATTATATATATATGTACAACAACTTCTTTATCCATTCCTCTATCGATGAATATTTATATTTTTTCCATGTCTAAGCTATTGTAAATAGTGTTGCAATGAATATTGGGGTACATATATCCTTTTGAACCATGGCTTTCTTTGGATATATGCCTAGGAGTTGGATTGCTGGATCACATGGTAGTTCTATTTTAAGGTTTTAAGGAACCTTCATACTGTTCTCCATAGTGACTGTACCAATTTACATTCCTACCAAGAGTGTAGAGGGTTCCCTTTTCTACACAAACTTTCCAGCATTTATTGTTTGTAGACTTTTTGATGATGATGATAGCCATTCTGAATGGTGCCAGGTGATACATCATTGTGGTTTTAATTGGCATTTCTCTGATAATTATTGATGTTGACCATCTTTTCATGTGCTTTTTGGCCACCTGTATATCTTTGAAGAACTGTTTATTTAGATCTTCTGCCCATTTTTTCATTGGGTTGTTTGTTTCTTGACATGGAACTGCATGAGCTGTTTGTACATTTGGGAGGTTAATCTCTTGTCAGCCACATCATTTGAAAATATCATATCCGATTCTGTGGGTTGCCTTTTCATTTTGTTGATGATTTCCT
This sequence comes from Balaenoptera borealis, assembly GCF_965194805.1. Lineage (NCBI taxonomy): Eukaryota > Metazoa > Chordata > Mammalia > Artiodactyla > Balaenopteridae > Balaenoptera > Balaenoptera borealis. The sequence goes on from NC_138875.1 coordinate 29,678,998, forward strand.
TTGTTGTGCAGAAGTTTTAAAGTTTAATTAGGTCCCATTTGTTTATTTTTGTTTTTATTTTCATTACTCTAGGAGGTGCATCAAAAAACATCTTGCTGTGGTTTATGTGTTCTGCCTATGTTTTCCTCTTAGAGATTTATAATGTCTAGCATTGCATTTAGATCTTTGATCCATTTTGAGTTTATTTTTGTGTATGGTGTTAGAGAATATTCTACTTCCATTCTTTTACTTGTAGCTCACCAGTTTTCCCAGCACCACTTATTGAAGAGACTGTCTTTTCTCTATTTTATATTCTGGCCTCTCTTGTCATAGATTAATTGACCATAGATGTGTGAGTTTATTTCTGGGATTTCTATCCAATTCTATTGATCTATGTTTCTGTATTTGTGCCGGTACCATACTGTTTTAATTACTGTAACTTTGTAGTATAGTCTGAAGTCATGGAGTCTGATTCCTCCAGCTCCATTTTTCTTTCTCAAGATTGCTTTTGCTAGACATTTTAGTGCATGTTGACACCATTGCTAATAAAAGCAAGATAAGAAGTCTTAAGGCTTAAGTCTTGGTCTTAAGGTGCCTTAACCTCTACCTTGCCTAAAACAGCTATTTCCCAGGTCCTCCTCTGGAGCTGGAATCAGGAAGTGATCTGACACCACATGGCCTTAACCACACAGATGTCAACCAGGTATCAGGAGAGCTGTGAAGCACAGGAGGGACCCTAACTCAAGAGGTTACTCCTCTCTTATTTAGGCTAGCAAGATGGTTCTTTTAAGAAAGCAACAGTGAATCAGGACACTTACTTCTCAAATAAAAAAGCAGAGACAGGAACAAGATCCATTTTGAATCACTTGTCTGAAAATAGTACTAGTGAACTTAGAGGTCTACTAATCTGTAGCTTTCAAACTTTTTACGTTTCGAACCATTCATTTGAAAGAAATCTTACCCAAAAGTATAAACATAAAAAATACATAAAAAGAAGCCAAGCTCTTCACAGGCCTCCACCTCCTGTAGCAGAATCCTAGGAGTGCCCAGGACACAGTCTGCAAATCAGTGCATCAGAGCCTACACACCTTTTGAAAAGGGTAAAACTTGAGATTTTGTTGTTTGTTCTTTCATTCTCTCTCTTCTCTTAATAGCCATAGTGCACTCTCCTCTAGATCACCTCTTAAATTTAAAACCCCCAATGAGATTCCCCAATTCACTTGTAGGTAATCTAAGAAACACACTAGACACAAACAAGATACCTTTTACAGCCTATCTTGACAGTGATTTATATACATTTTCCAGAAGATAATTTGGTAATATGCATCAAAAGGCCTTAAAAAATAGTCCTATCTTTTGACCGAATTGTTCTATTTCTAGGAATTTATTCATTAAAAGATAAATAAATAATGCACATTAAAAAAAAGATTGCTTTTGCTATTCAGGGTCTTTTGTCTTTCCATATAAATTAAAAAAAAAATTGCTTTAGTTCTGTGAAAAATGCCATTGGTAGTTTGATAGGGATGGCACTGAATCTGTAGATTATCTTGGGTAATATAGTCACCTTGACAATATTGATTCTTCCAAACAAAGGTATATCCTTCTATCTGTTTGTGTCATCTCAATTTATTTCACCAGCATCTTATAGGTTTCAGAATAGAAGTCTTTTGTCTCCTTGGGTAGGTTTATTCCTAGGTATTTTATTCTTTTTGATGCAATGGTAAATGGGATTATTTCTTTAATTTCTCTTTCTTATACTTCATTGTAAGTGTCTAGAAATGTAACAGATTTCTGTGTATTAATTTTGTGTCCTGAAACTTTACCAAAATCATTGATGAGCTCTAGTAATTTTCTTGTGACATCTTTAGGATTTTCTATGTAGAGTATCATGTCATCTGCAAACAGTGACAGTATTACTTCTTCTTTTCCAATTTGGATTCCTTTTATTTCTTTTTCATCTCTGATTGCATGGCTAGAACTTCCAAAACTGTGTTGAATAAAAGTGGTGACAATGGGCATCCTCACCTTGTTCTTGATTTTAGAGGCAATGCTTTCATCTTTTCACCAAGGAGAATGATGTTAGCTGTGGGTTTGTCATATATTGCCTTTATTATGTTGAGGTAAGTTCCCTCTTTCCCACATTCTGGAGAGTATTTATCATAAATCGTTCTTGAATTTTGACAAAAACTTTTTCTGCATCTACTGAGATAATCATATGGTTTTTATTCCTCAATTTGTTAACGTAGTATATCACAGTGACTGATTTGTGGATATTGAAAAATGCTTGCATCTTTGGGATAAATCCCATTTGGTCATGGCGTATGATCCTTTTAATGTATTGTTGGATTCAGTTTGCTAGTATTTTCTTGAGGATTTTTGTGTCTATGTTCATCAGTGATACTGGCCTGTAATTTTCTTTTTTGGTGGTATCTTTGTGTTTTTGGATTCAGGGTTATGTTGGCCTCATAGAATGAGCTTGGGAGTGTTCCTCCCTATTCAAGTTTTTGGAAGAGTTTCAGAAGGATAGGTGTTAAGTATTCTCTAAGAGTTTGATAGAATTCACCTATGAAGCCATTTGGTCCTGGACTTTTGTTTGTTAGAAGTTTTTAAATCACAGTTTCAATTTTAATACTTGTGATTGGTCTAATCATATTTTCTATTTCTTCCTGGTTCAGTCTTGGCAGATTGTACATTTTTAAGAATTTGTCCTTGTCTTCTAGGTTCTTCATTTTATTGGCATATATATGCTTGTAGTAGTTTCTTATGATCCTTTATATTTCTGTGGTGTCAGTTGTAACTTCTCCTTTATCATTTCTAATTTTATTCATTTGAGTCCTCTTCCTTTTTTTCTTGATGAATCTGGTTAAAGGTTTATCAATTTTGTTTATCTTCTCAAAGAACTAGCTTTTAGTTTCATTGATCTTTGCTATTGTTTTCTTTGTCTCTATTTGTTTCTGTTCTGATCTTTATGATTTCTTTCCTTCTACTAACTTTAGGTTTTCTTTGTTCTTCTTTATCTAGTTGCTTTAGGTGTAAGGTTAGGTTGTTTATTTGAGATTTTCCTTGTTTCCTCAATTAAGATTATATTGCTATTAAATTCCCTCTTAGAACTGCTTTTGCTGCATCCCAAAGGTTTTGGACTGCAGTGTTCTTGTTGTCATTTGTTCTAAGTATTTTTTTATTTCCTCTTTGATTTCTTCAGTAATCCATTGGTTGTTTAGTAACATATTGTTTAGCGTCCACGTGTTTGTGATTTTTACAGTTCTTTTTTCTGTAATTTGTTTATAATACCATAGTGTTGTGGTCAGAAAAGATGCTTGGTATGATTTCAGTTTTCTTATATTTACTGAGGCTTGACTTGTGGTCCAAGATGTGATTTATCCTGGAGAATGTTTCATGTGCACTTGAGAAGAAAGTGTATTTGCCTGCGTTTCAATGGAATATTCTGTATATATCATTTAAGTCCATCTGATCTAATATATCATTTAAGGCCTGTGTTTGCTTACTAATCTTCTGTCTGGATGACATGTCCACTGATGAAAGTGCGGTATTAAAGTCTCCCACTATTACCGTATTATTGTGAATTTCTCTTTTTATGGCTGTTAGCATTTGCCTTATATATTGAGGAGCACCTCTTTTGGGTTCATATGTAGTTACAATTGTTATATCTTCTTCCTAGATTGATCCCTTGATAATTATGTATTGTCCTTCCCTGTCTCTTGAAACAATCTTTCTTTTAAAATTATTTTGTCTGATATGAGTACTGCTACTCCAGATTTCTTTAGATTTCCATTTGCATGGAATACCTTTTTCCATCCCCTCAATTTCAGTCTGCATGTGTCCCTAGATCTGAAGTGGGTCTCTTGTAGACAGCATATATATAGGTCTTATTTCTGTATCCATTCAGCCAGTCTATGTCTTTTGGTTGGAGCACTTAATCCTTTTACATTTAAGGTAATTATCAATATGAATGTACTTATTGCCATTTTCTTAATGTTTTGGATTTGCTCTTGTAGTTCTTTTTTCTTCCCTTCCTCTTTTGGTCTCTTCTCTTGTGATTTGATGTGTATTTTTAGTGATGTGTTTGGGTTGCTTTTTCTTTTTTGTGTGTGTATCTATTGTAGATTTTAGTTTGTGTTTCCCATGAGGCTTTAATACAGCAGTCTTTATATGTATCAGATCTTTTTTTTTTTTATCAGATCGTTTTAAGTTGCTCGTCTCTTAGTTTCCAATGCATTTCCAATATCCTGCATTTGAACTCTCCTCTTTTCACGATTGCTTGTTTTGATATATCTGTGTGTGGATGAATTCCTACCTTTACTTTATATTTGCCTGTACCAGTAAGCTTCCCCATTTGTAATTTTCTTGATTCTATTTGTGGCCTTTACTTTTCTGCCTAGAGAAATTCCTTTAGAATTTGTTGTAATGCTAGTTTTGTGGTACTGAATTCTCTTAGCTTTTGCTCGTCTGTAAAAGTTTTGATTTCTCCTTAGAATCTGAATGAAAGCCTTGATGGGTAGAGTAATCTTGGTTGTAGGTTTTTCTCTTTTCTCACTTTATATCATGCCACTCCCTTCTGGCGTGCAGAGTTTCTGCTGAAAAATCAGCTGATAACCTTATGGGGGTTCCCTTGTATGTTATTTGTTGCTTTTCCCTTGTTTTTTTAAATATTTTTTCTTGGTCTTTAATTTTTGTCAGTTTGATTAATATGTGTCTCATTGTGTTCCCCCTTGGATTTATCTTGTATGGGATTCTCTGTGCTTTCTGGACTAGAGTGAATGTTTCCTTTCTCATGTTAGGGAATTTTTCAGCTATAGTCTCTTCAAATATTTTCAGGCTCTTTCTCTCTCTCTTCTCCTTCTGGGACCCCTATATTGTGAATGTCAGTGTGTTTAATATTGTTTCAGAGGTCTCTGAGACTGTCCTTATTTCTTTTCATTCTTTTTTTATTTATTCTGTTCCATGGCAGTGATTTCCACCATTCTGACTTCCAGCTCACTTATTCATTCTTCTGCCTAGCAGTTATATTCTGGCAGTTATTCTGCTATTGATTCCTTCTAGTGTATTTGTCATTCCAGTTATTGTATTGTTCATCTCTGATTGTTCTTTAAATCTTCTATCTCTTTGTTAAACATCTCTTGTAACTTCTCAGTCTGTGCCTCCGTTCTTTTTCTGAGATATTTTTTACTATCATTACTCTAAATTATTTTTCAGGTAAGTTGCCTATCTCCTCTTCATTTACTTGTTCTTGTGGGCTTTTATCTTGTTCCTTCATCTGAAACATATTACTCTGCCATCTCATTTTGTCTAAGTTTCTGTGTTGTACTCTCCTTTCTGCTGACTGGAGGGTCATAGTTCCTCCCGCTTCTGGTGTCTGCCCTCTGGTGGGTGAGTTTGGCTCTGAGTCTTGTGCAGCCTGCCTGGTGGGAGGGACAGGTGCCTTCCCTCTGGTTGGTTCATCTGGCTTTTGTCCCTCTGTTGGGCAGGGCCATATCAAGGGGGCATGTTTATAGGTGGCTGTGATCTCAGTATGGCTTAAAGCACTCAAGGATATTTTAGTATTTGCTGAATTTGAACTTGTTTAATTCTCATTTGACTGAGATTTATATTTGAATTATTGTACCTGAAGATCTAACTCTTAAATCACCAGCCTATGAAACTATCTAGCACGTGCCAGCTTTGGTGTTTCATGGACTGCAGTTCTACATAGACTTCTTTGTTATAATCATTCCCTAGAATATACATTTTAGTGCAGTTTCTTCAAAAGAAACTGCAGTTTCTTCAAAAAGTTTCTTCAAAAAGTTACACTGAGGATATTTGTAAAGAATTTAGCAGAAGTATGAGGCCTATATCAGGTACTTAATCAATGGAAGACAATTTTATCATTCATTATATATTTATTAATTATGAGCTATTTTTTAAATAGCTTTTTCTTTGCTTATTACTTTAAATTTATATACTTACCTACATATTTTATCTAAATATGCTGAGACAAGTGTGGAAAATTAAGGTGAATAAGATGCTATTTTTGACTTCCAGGAACTTATAGAATGATACTAGTCCCCTGGTTTATATCCTTCTTGTCCTCAGTGTGACTCTATTATCTGCTGCCAAACCTGTGTCACTTCCCACATTAATTCATGTATGACACAGTTATTTAGGCTCATCTATTGACTGAGAATTATGGTTAGTGTTAGGATATAATATATGAAAATGATACTCAAGATCGATAGCATTTAATGAGCAATTACTATGAGTCAGGCTGTAAATTAGGTGAACTATTTAAGTTAATATTCACAGCATACTTATGAAGTAAGTTTCTACATTGCTATTCTATGTTGGGAAATTAGACAACTGAGCACAAATTGTGTTAAATAATCAGTCTGAGATATAAAGTAACTATTAGAGATGGACCTCAAATTCAAGAGTATCTGAATCAAAAGTTCACATTCATCAGACTGACCATCCTTGCCCTTGAAAGGACATGATAAACTTGACAGAGCACGTGGGGTCTGATGGGAATTTCAAAGCCTTAAAATGAGGTACCTAGGAGACTAGAAATATTTCTACTATACACTGATGTTTTTATCAGGTTACTGAACAATATTAGATTGGTAGGAGTGAGGTGATTGGTAAAGTGTCTTCCACTGTAGTCCCCACTTCCTTCACAAAGACTTCCTTGACCCAAGTCAATAACAAATGTACAGTCTTTCCACATTTGAATTTTTGCAATGTCTTATTATTTAGGAAATAGATCTTTATATTGGACACAAATTTTTCAAGTATGTATTTATTGGCCCATTTAAATTGCAGTTCTTTGAAGACTGGGCCTATCCTAAGTGTTTTGTGTAGATCTCTATCCAGGAATATTTCCCAGAAAACATATTAAAATAATAGTTCAATTCAATTATATTCTCACTATGAGTAATTTTCTGGACACCTACTAATTCTCTTCCTATAGATACAAAAATATATGTAAGATATTGTTCTTGCTGCCATGACAGTTCTAATTTCTCTCATAAGAGAGAATATTTACCTAATAGGAAGCCTTACACTTTCAGTATTTCCAACATTTTGCTCTGCTCCATCCAGAATTTAACTTAATGTGAGATTTCAAAGTGCCAAGAACTGAGGCTGGTAGGGAGTATTTCCAGTAATGTGACTGGATTTGAAGGCCTTTCAGAGATTCCTGTTAAAACTGTTTTATTCACTTAGCAACAGTGATTTCTTTACCAGATACAGTTATTATTGAGCAGTTTGGGGCCAAGAGAATTGATTTTGTTAAACCTTTTATTCTTTTAACAGCAATTCTCTTAAGTGGGCTTCAGTGAACTACTTTTTTAATGCAGCTATTACCAGGGATAGCCTCAAAATAACTGGGGCCTCAGCCAAGGAATTCTTTTAACTACAGTGAGGGATGTAGCCCTCCTGAAGGAGGTGTTTTTTCCCCCAGCACTGGGGATAATAATCAAAAGCATAGTATTTGTCTTCCTGTAAAACTGGGCATTTGTGTCCGGGACAACATAAATTAAAGCTCTTAACAGAAACTGTGGGGATTTTTCTTGGAAAATTTGTGAGGGGAACTAGTTTTGCTCTTTTTATCTGCTGCTGTGGCAATTAGTATCATAGGGCCTATTCTGTCACAACCAGTACAGTAGATTTAGTTCTACCAATCTTTTCCAACAAAAATATTCTTCCTGGATGTCAAAGAAGGCTCCTCACTAAAGATGATGCTGGTGTTGGGTCTTCCAAAATAGACAAGAATTGACCACTTAGAGAAGGAAAAAGATCATCAGTCATTTATAAGGTCTAAGAAAATCATAGTTTAAATGAAGTGTTTGACTAATAGACAACAGAGATTTAAAACAAAGCATATTAGATTATTTTGAGATGAGAAATTTACAGAGGAGAAAAAAATCAAATGCTATCAAGGACATGAAAATATGTTGAAACTTGTCACTAATAAGAAAAATTAAAATTTCAAAAATTAGGTATCATAACATCAGTTAAATTGCAAGATAGTGACAGGTAAGTTGGGATATGATAAAGCTTATACATTTCTGGTAATAGGAAATAGTTGTCACTATTCTGAAGAATATAACAGATGTTATGAATTAAAATATTCATACACCAATGTCCCCCTTTCCCTATGAAGAAGAAACTGATATTAGATTAAACCTCCTCGCAAGAGATAAGAATAAAAGCAATGAACATGGGACTTTCCTGGTGGTCCAGTGGCTAAGATGCCACACTTCCACTGCAGGGGGCATGGGTTCAATCCCTGGTCAGAGAACAAAGGTCCCACATGCTGCATGGTGCAGCCACCAAGAAAAAAAAAAAAAAAGCAATGAACAACTGCTTGAAAGAATGAAAAAGCAACAGAATAAGCAGAACTTGAGCAGACAGGTGGAGAAAAAGACCTTCTAAGGTGAGTTTAACATTCTGCACATAACTTCCCCTTGAGCAATTCGCTAACTTCTAAGTTGCACATTGATATGGTTAGATCAAAACAAAACAAAGCAAAACAAAACAAACAAACAAAAATAAACAGAAAGCAACTTTTAAGGGACTAAAAAGCAATATATGTATTTGGAGTTTAGAGTAATTAAGAAATAAGAGCCATCTCTGTTTTAAAAATCTAGGTTTTAGTTGTAACCTTGGAAGAAATATGAACAGGTATTAATAACAAACTACAATTAGGCCATGCCCATACCTTCTCTACAACATATTAAAAAAGTAAAAGCTCTCTTGAAATGATATAACAACATTTACAGCCTCAATATTTTTTCTTATATATTTTACAACCTAAAATCAAAATTTGCCAGACATACTAGGAAAAACGAACAAATGACCAAAATCCAAGTGAAAAAGTCAATAAATTTAAGCTAATGAATGATCCAGATATTAGTGCTCAGGCATAAACTTTAAAATAAATCTGATAAATACCTTAAAGATACATTTTAAAAGATATCAGATACCTGGCATTTATACAACAAAAAATGAAAATCCTAGAATTTAAGAATATCAGTACAACTAAGAATTCAATACATGAGCTTAATGGTAGAAAATATCAGTATTGAAGCATAGTAACTACAAAAAGTAATTACACTTAAATGGATAAAAACGTATAGGACATCATGGAGATATCTAATATGTATGTGATTCCAATCCAAGAAATAAAGGAGGTACTTGACAAAATATCTAAAGATATATTTGCCAAGAATTTTCCAAAACTGATGAAAGACATAAAGCCAAAGAATGAAGAAGATATACAATCACCAAGTAGTGTCAACTGGGAGAATGATATACTTAAGCACTTTAGAGAAAATTTCTAGAACCCAAAGATAAATTTAAAAGTTTAAGAAATCAGCCAGATAAAAGAAATCATTTACCTTCAAAGCTATAACAAAAACATTATTGCTGACTTTTCAACAGAAACAATGGAATCTATAAAATACTGGAATGCCTGTTTTAAAGGGTAGAGGGAAAATAATGGTCCCATTTGAATGCCATACCTAGTGAGAATAAGCTTCAAGAATGAACATAAAATAGAGAAGCATTAGGAATAACAAATTACCAAAGTAGATTTGCATAAAAGTAAATATCTTACCTAAGGGACTTTTTTCATATAGAAAAAATAAGATTTCAGAGAGAAGAATAGTAATAGAGAAAGAAATTAAAAACAAGTAAAAGGTTAACTTTTTATATAGATAAACCTAAATATATATTTACTATTTAAAATAATAATTATATCTTCTGGAATTATATGCTGAATTTACAGAACTAATAACAATAGAAAAATACAGAAATATAGGCAAACGTGTTGAATGGACATTTCACAAAAAAGGATATTCAAACAAGGTAAGATATTCTATATCATCATTCATTAGGGAAATGCAAATTAAAACCATACTAATATATTACTACATCTTTACCAGAATAACTAGAAGTAAGACCAAAACAAACAAAACAATGACAGTTTTATGATTCAAAGTATTAGGATTTGGAGCAACTACAACTCTCAGCACTGCTTATAAGAATATTAAGTTATTTTATTTTTGAACAAATTTTTGACAATGGCTTTAGAGGTGAAAATATTCCTACCTTGGCCTAGAAATTCCCCTCATACAGACTACATAAATATGAGAAACCAAAGACATATACAAAGATATTCCTAGTAACATTATTCATAACAGCAGATAACTGAAAACAACTCAAATACCCAGCCATACTAGAATGTATAAAGAAATACCGGTATGTTCATAAAATACTGTACTATAGAGTTTCAAAGAATGAACTACTGTTGTATGCAAGAACATTAATAATCTTGAAGTTAATATGTAGATAGAAGTCAACTTCAAATGTTCATATAATATTTTATTCATTACATAAGTTAAATTTAAAAACAAACAAAACAAAATTTATATTGACTGAAATCAGAGTAGTGAGTAACTTTGGTAGAGATAATGACCAGAAGGGGCAAAAGGGAAGCCTCTGTGTTGGTAATGTGCTATTATCTTGGTATGTGTGGTGGTTACATGAATGTGTTACTTTATAATGTCATGTATATTATTTTATGCTTGAATAATAAAATTTAAATGTATGGACTCAATTGTAAAATTGACACTAGTATTCCAATTTTATGGATGAAGAATCTGGGATTAAATACATTGTACAATTTATTTTCCCAATAGAGTGAAAGAAATGGTCTTCAAAAGAGCCATTTCCAAATTTTACCTAAGTTCATCCTCTTTCTACTTTATCATACCAGTTCTCTGACAAACTCCAATAAAGTTCTCACTGTGCATCCAGTAACTCTAAATACCCCATATTGTTCTGCCCTCTAGCATCTATGTTTTGTTTGTTTTTAAATTTCTGCTGTCACAGCTTTCTGACCCCTTGCTATCAAGGCCTTCAAGTTATATCTGATCCTTATTTTCCCTAGGACCCCTCTCTACTCCTGAGATCTGACAATGTCAGAAAGATTACAAACCACTAGAGAGAGCTACTGAATTTTTCCACATGGTACCTCTAACATATGCATACAACAGTATCAAAATGTGATTACCACACATTCACCTGCACTTATAGTGTACAGAGCTAAGATCAGCTTGGCACAAGGCCAATCTTATGTATAGGCAGAATAGACAATTATCATCATATAATTCATGAACTCTGAGTATTTATGTTCAAAAAATATTCCTTAAGTGTCCCCAAATAGCTGAGAACAAAGCACAAGAAATTCCTTACTTTATCATTTATTTTGTACTTTTATATCCTTGATTGAAATGCAAATTTCTTGGTGAGTTTATCTGTGTATGTGATTTAGATGGATGGGGACATGTTAAATAGAAAGGTGATATAGGTCAAATAATACAAGAGTTTAAACCAGTGCTTTCAAACTCTATGGTACATAAAAGTCATTTGGGAAAATGCTGAAATTCAGATTTTGGTAGTCCATATTCACAGTACCTGATTTAGTAGAGCAAGGCAGTGGTCCAGGAATAGGCAAGGTTACCTGACACAACAGGTTTTATGCTGCAGATAATTGTGGACCTTATTTTGATAGTCACTCTGACGTTTTATTACTAAAATTCAGGAAGTATTTAACAAGATTCTGAAAGCAAGCCCCTGGTAAAGACAGGATGAATGGCATGATGGGAAGAAGGATACCAGAAAAATGGGTATGGTTGGATTTATCTCTAGCCAAGATAAATTTACCCACTTCACAAGAGCTAAGCCTGCACCTAAGGAATCATATAACTTTTTCTCAATACTGTGTATTAAAATAATTACAAGTTTTCCTACTTTATACATAAAATAAAAAGAAAACCGTCATTCTTAAAATCAAAGAGAGTGAAATGACTCTTTTTTTCTTAATGAGGTCTTTACTGGGTTTTATGTTATTTTCATGACAAATACAAATTTATACCTGACGATAAATGAGTGTTCTCCTCTAATGTCTCCCAGAGGAGTTAGCAAATAATAAGACTGTAGATATTGTGTAATAAAGAACAGAAGAAGGTCTTGACAAGTTTCTACCTTTTATTTTTTCATTAAATAACAGGAGAATTCTGTTCATTATTTCATTGTTCCAGTCATGAGACATGGCATTATCTGAAAACACTGATAGATCCTTTTCCCTTTTGTACAAAAGTTCCTTTCAAAAGTTCAAGCTGAAGATATCTCCTAAAGTCCAATAGAACAACTTAACATGGCATGAGTGCTAGAAGATAACTTGTAGTATCTGAGTTAAATTTTGGGATACATGACCTTGCCAAATGCTATACAATTTTGCTCTATGAATTAAGTTGCATCATTTATCATTTCTGACAATGGGCTTCAGCTTCTGCATAATGGGGCAATAAGGCTGGCACTCACAGCAGTGTAGACAGATTCCACTGAGGTAATTAATGTACCTTAATGTTCTTTATAAACTAAAATGACCAGTACAAATATATATATATTATATATATAATATATATATATATATTTGCTTTTTAAACTTCTTTATTGTGACAATAGACATACTGTAAATTGCATATATTTAAAGTGTACAGTTTGAGGTTTTGACTTATGAAATTATCATACCATCAAGATAAGACATCTACCTTCCTCAAAATTTTTCTAATTCCCCCTTGTAATCCCTCCTTTTTGTCCCTGCCCACCCCACTCCCATCCTCTAGCAGCCACTGTTCTGCTTTTTTTTTTTGCCACTAGCATTTCTAGAGCTTTATGTAAATTGAATCATTCCGTAATAATATCTAGTTTCCTTAATTTACCAGGTTGCTTGTTATGTCAAGAATCCATTCTTTTTTTAATGACAAATAGTATTCCATTGTATGGATACACAGAAACTTATCCATTTACCTGCTGGTGGAAATTCGGTTTGTTTCCATTTTTTGTCAATTACCAATATAACTGTTATTAACATTTCTTGTAAAAGCCCTCCAAAAAACTATGTTTTTATTTACTGGGTAAATACATAGTAGCAGCTTGGCTGTATGGTAGGTAGTATGTGGTTATGTTTTTTTGAAACTGCCAAGGTATTTTCTAAAATGATTGTAAGAATTTATATTTACCTTATCGGTGTCTGAGATTTCTGTTGTTCTATATACTTGCCATGACTTGGCCAGGTTTGTCTTTACTTTTAAACATTATAATAGATGTGTAGTTAGATATCTCGTTGTGGCTTTGATTTGCATTTCTCTAATGCCTAAGGATATTGAGTATTTTTTTCTGTTTTTTGTTTGTTTTTTTTTGGCGAGAGGGATATCTGCATAGTTTCTTTGATGCAGTGTCTCTTCAAATATTTTGCTCATTATAAAAATTGGGTTGCTTATTTTGTTCTTATTTAGTTGACAGCTTTTTAAACATTCTTGATACAAGTCCCTCATTATATATGATTTACAAATATCTTCTCCCAGAATGCACACTGCCTTTGCATTCTCTTAATAGTCATTCAAAGAACAACATTTTGATGATATCCAATGTAGCAAGTTTTTGTTTTCTTTTTTCTCTTTGAAGTATCGTTGACCAACAATATTATATTAGTTTCAGGTGTACAACATAGCAATTTGATATTTTTATGTTATATACCATGCAAAGTTATTATAAAATATAGACTATATTCCCTGTGCTATGCATTACATATCTGTGACTTATTTACTTAATACTGTAGTTTATACCTCTTAATCCCCTTCACCTATTTCACCCCTCCCCTAGTCTCTCTACACTCTGGCAAGCACTAGTGTGTTCTCAATATCTGTGAACCTGTTTCTGTTTTATTTGTTTGTTTGTCTTGGTTTTTAGATTACACATATAAGTGAAAACATACATATTTGTCTTACTCCTTATGACTTATTTCCCTAAGCATAATACCCTCCATCTCCAACCATATTGTCATAAATGGCAAGATTTCATTCATTCTTATGGCTGAGTAATATTCCATAGTATATATACCATATTTGAATCCATTAATCTATTGATGGACCCTTAGGTTGCTTCTGTGTATTGGCTATTGTAAATAAAGCTGCTATGAACATTGGGGTGCATAGATCTTTTTGAATTAGTGTTTTTACTTTATTTGGATAAATAGCCAAGAGTGGAATTACTGGTTTGCATTGTGTTTCTATTTCTTTTTCTTTTTTTTTTTTTTTTCTTTTGGCTGCACTGCACAGCTTGTAGGGTCATTAGTTTCCCCACCAGGGCTTGAACCCAGGCCATGACAGTGAAAGCACTGAGTCTTAACCACTGGACCACCAGGAAATTCCCTTATTTTTAACTTTTTGAGGAAACGCCATAGTTTTCCATTGTAGCTGCACCAATTTACATTTCCACCAGCAGTGCACAAGGATTCTCTTTTCTCCGCATCCTTACCAACAATCAATTTTCTGATGTTGTTTTGTATTAGTTCTTTGTATATTTTGGATGTTAACCCGTTATCAGATATATTGTTCGCATATAACTTCTCCCATTCAGTAGTAGGACTTTTCATTTTGTTGACAGTTCCCTTTGCTGTGAAAATATTTTTAGTTTGATGTAGTCCCATTTATTTATTTTTGCTTATGTTTACCTTGCCTGAGGAAACAGATCCAAAACATATTGCTAAGACTAATGTCAAAGAGCATCCTGCCAGTTTTTTTTCTGGAAGTTTTATGGTTTCAGGTCTTACATTTAAGTTTTTCATCCATTTTTAGCTTTTTTGTGTGTGTGGTGTGAAAAAGTAGTCCAATTTGATTCTTTTGCATGTAGCTATCCAGTTTTCCTAACCTCATTTATTGAAGAGGCTGTATTTTATACTCATCACATATTCTTTCCCCCTTTGTCATAGATTAATTGATCATATAAGTGTGGGTTTATTTCTGGGCTCTGTATTCTATTTTATTGATTTATGTGTCTGTTTTTGTGCCAGCACAACACTGTTTTGATTACTATAGTTTTGTCCTATAATTTGAAGTCAGTGTGATAGCTCTAGCTTTGTTCTTCTTTCTCAAGATTATTTTGGCTATTTGGAGTCTTTGTATTACCATACAAATTTTAAAATTATTTGTTCAAATTCTGTGAAAAATGCCATTGGTATTTTGATAGAAATTGCATGGATTCTGCAGGTTGCTTTTGGTACTATGTACATTTTAACAATATTAATTATTCTAATCTCTGACCACAGAATATCTTTCCATTTATTTGTATCATCTTCAATTTCTTTCATTGATGTCTCACAGTTTTCAGAGACGAGATCTTTCATCTCCTTGGTTAAATTTATTCCTAAGCATTTTATTTCTTTTGATTTAATTGTAAATGAGGCTGTTTTTTGATTTTTCTTTCTGATAGTTCATTATTAGTACTTAGAAATACAACAGATTTGTGTATTAATTTTGTATTCTGCAACTTTACTGAATTCATTTATTAGTTCTAATAGCTTTTTAGTTGAGACTTTAGGGTATTTTACATATATTATCATGTTGCTTGCAAATAGTGACAGTTTAACTTTTTCCCTTGCAGTTTGGATGCCTTTTATCTGATTGCTGTGATTAAGACTTCCATTACTATGTTAAATAGAACTGGTAAGAGCGTGCATCCTTGTCTTGGTCCTCATCTTAGAGGAAAGCTCTTAGCTTTCTAACATTGAGTATGACATCAGCTGAGGGTTTGTCATAAATGTCCTCTATTATATGAGGTACATTCCCTCCTACCAAATTTGTCTAGAATTTTTTATCAGGAATGGTGTTGAATTTTGCCAAATTCTTTCCTGCATCTATTGAGATGATCATATTATTTTTATCCTTTGTTAATGTTGCACATCACATTGATTTGTGGATATTGAATCATCCTTGCATCCTTGGAATAAGTCTCTGTCCAATCACAATGTATGATTTTTTAAATGTATTTTTGAATTCAATTTGCTAATATTTTATTGAGAATTTTTGCATCTATGTTCATCAGGGTTTTGGCTAGTAATTTTTTTTTTTTTGTAGTGTTTTTGTCTGGTTTTGACATCAAGGTAATGCTCTCCCCATAGAATGAGTTTGGAACTGTTCCCTCCTCTTCAATTTTTTTGAAGAAATAGTCTGAGAAGGGTAAGTATTAACTCTTCTTTAAGTGTTTGGTAGAATTCCCCCAGAAAGCAATCTGGTCCTGGACTTTTGTTTTTTGAGAGGTTATTATTATTATTATTTAGTTTCATTACTATTAATCAGTCTGTTCAGATTTTCCATTTCTTTCTTATTTAGTATTTGTATATTGTAATGTTTTTAGGAATTTATCCATTTCTTCTAGGTTGCCCAATTTTTTGGCATGTAATTGTTCATAGTATTCTGTTATGATTGTTTATATTTTTGTGATATTGGTTGTAATGTCTCCTCTTTCATTTCTAATTTTATTTGGGCCCTCTTTCTTTTTTTTCTTGATGAGTCTGACAGAAGGTTTATCAATTTTGTTTATCTTTTCAAAGGACCACCTCTTAGTTTTATTGATCTTTACTATTTTTTTTTTGGTCTTTGCTTCTTTTATTTCTACTCTGATATTTATTATTTCCTTCCTTCTATTAACTTTGGGTGTTGTTTTTTCTTCTTTTTATAATTCCTTTATGTTGAAGGTTAGGTTGTATATTTGGGATTTTTCTTGTTTCTTGTGATTGACCTGTATCACTATAAACTTTCCTCTTAAAATTGGTTTTGCTGTGTCCCATACATTTTGAAAAGTTGTTTTTCTTATTTTTATTTGTTTAAAGGTATTTTTAAATTTCTCCATTGACCCATTGCTTTTGTAGTAATATGTTGTTTAGACTCCATGTGTTGTTTTTTCTTTCAGTTTTCTTCCTGTAATTGATTCTAGTTTCAATGGTTGTGATTGGAAAAGTTGCTTGATACATTTTCAAATTTCTTAAATTTATTGAGACTTCTTCTGTGGCCTATCATGTGATCTATTCTTGAGGATGTTCCATATGCACTTGAAAAGAACGTGTATTCTGCTGATTTGAGGCGGAATGTTCTGCCAATATCTATTAAGTCAATCTGGCCTAATGTGTCATTTAAAAGTGACTGCTTCTTTATTGATTTTATTTCTGGACAGTCTATTCATTATCCTAAGTAGGGTATTAAATTCCCTTACCGTTATTATAATATTGCCAATTTCTCCCTTTATCAATATTTTCTTTACATATTTATGTGCTCTTATGGTAGACACATATATGTTTATTAATGTTACATTTTCTTCTTGGATTGATCCCTTTACTGTATTTTGTTATAGACACTGTTTTAAAGTCTACTTTGTCTGCCATGAGTTATTGTTATGGTCTTTTCTTTCTCACTTAAAGAAGACCATTTAACATTTCTTATAGGCCTGGCTTAGTGGTGATGAACTCTTTTAATTTTTCTTGTCTGAGAAACTCTTTATCTCTCCAATTCTAAATGATAACCTTGCTGGGTAAAGTATCCTTTGTTGTAGGTTTGTTTTTGTTTTTTGTTTTTTTACTTTCAGGGCTTTAACTATATTATGCCACTCTCTTCTCATATGCAAAGTTTCTGCTGAAAAATCAGTTGATAGCCTTAGGGGGTTTCCCTTGTATATGACACATTTTTTCTTTTGTTGCCTTTAAAATTCTCTCTTTAACTTTGCCATTTTAGTTAAGATATATCTTGGTGTGGATCTCTTTGGGTTCATCTTGTCTGGGACTCTCTGTGCTTCCCAAACTGGATGTGTCTCCATTCCTAGGTTAGGGAAGTTTTTAGCAATTATTCCATCAAATCTATTTTCTGTCCCTTTTCCTCTCCCTTCTCCTTCTGAGACTCTTATAAGTGTGACTGTTAAGTATGCTTTATGTTGTCCAAGAGGTCCCTTAAACTATCTTCATTTTTTAAATTAAAAAAAAAAACAACACAAATTGTTGTTCTGATTGAGTGACTTCCACTATTCTCTCTTCCAGGTTGTTTATGTGTTCTTCTGTATCACCTAATCTGCTGTTGATTTCCTCCAGTGTATTTTTCATTTCAGTTATTGTATTCTTCAGTTCTGGCTGGTTCTTTTTTATATTTTCTAATTCTTTGTTGAAGTTCTCAGTGTGTTCCTCTATTCTTTTCCTGAGATCAGTGAGCTTTTTTATGACTGATTTTTTGAACTCTTCATCAGTTAAATTATTTATCTCCACTTCATTCGGGTTTTATCTTATTCTTTCATTTGGAACATATTCCTCTATATTCTCATTTTGTTTGACTTTCTCTATTTGTCTCTATGAAATTAGGTAAAACAGGTACCTATTCCAGTCCTGACAGTTTGCTCTTGTTCAGGACCATCCCTATACAGTCTGTATGTGACCAGTGGCTTTGAAGTGAGGGCTAGAGCTGAAGTGAGCATGGATTGGGGTTTTTTCTGGGATTCACTGGAGCCATTCCTTTCATAGGAGTGGGCTGAAACCAGAGGAAAACAGAGACAGAGCCCAGTGTGGGTCAGGGTTTATCCCAGGACGCACTGGATGCCACCACCTTGGCAGAAGTAAGCTGGAGTCACGAGAGCTAGATCCAGAGCCCAGTGAGAGCCAGGCTCTCACTCCCTAACCTAGGAATGGAGACACATCCAGTTTGGGAAGCACACTCTTGGGTTCCCTTGTGTCCACCACTTTGGTGGAGGGCAGGGCTGGAGCTAGAGAGGCTAGAGCTAGACTCTGTTTTTGGCTGGGGCTGCTCCAGTTCTGCTGCCTTCATGAGGTGGGTGACAGTTGGGAGCTGAGCCCTGTATGGGATAAGTGTTGTCCTGGGTGGTCTGAACAAGCTGGCTAGAGCACCAGGAGATTTTCAATCTGCTGTCTCTGTGCTGGGACTGGGAGCAAGTAAGTTTATGTGCTTATCCCTTAACAGTGGAATCATGGTTTTCTACAGACCTCCAGTTCTCCTGGTTGTAAACCTCACTGGTTTTCAAAACCAATTAAGTGGGCTTGTTTTCTCAGTGCTTAACTCCAGGGCTGGGGTGCCAACTATGGGGCTCAAAACCCTCACTCCTTGTGATATCCCCTTTCTCTTCAGGTTTGCCTGCTGGTGTATAGTTCCTGATTATATCACTTTTCTTCCCCTTCTACTCATCTTGATGTGTATATTTTTATATATTAGTTGTAGAAGAGTTGTTCTGACAGTCTTCAGGTCATTCTCAGAGAGAGTTGTCCTACATGTAGTTAGAGTTTTGGTATGTTTTGGGGAGGAGTTGAGCTAAGGGTTTTCCTGCTCCACCATCTTCAACCCTCTTCCAGCCCAAATGCTTTGTGGTATGTGACATGAAATAGTTTGCAGGAACTCACAATAGCTGTCTTGCTGGGGTGCAGGTTATATAAGATGGATGAAAAGGAAATAAGACTATGAAGATAGTTTCTGAACAAAATAGGGATAAGCTTGAATTCCAAGACAAAAGAATATGAACAAACAGAACATGGGGGGGATGTCTTAGTCAACTATTTGTATGAAATTAGTAGAAAGAACATTGAGTTGAATGTGGTCTTTGTTTATTAGCCATTGGTGGACTAAATATAACAAACAACTCTCCCATTCAAAGCAACCAAAATGCTAATACCTGTATTTCTGTTTAAATGAATTTCCAGAATTCCTTGAAAGGAAGACATCTTCAGTGGTCAAAATAAAGCTTCAAGCCTGAGAAATAATTAATCACCATACTGGCTTTACTTGAAGGTTTATGCCAAGCCCTGAAGAACTTGTCACCTTGCTTTAGTGTTCTCAGAAGGCTAAAATTATATATAGCCTTGGGTACTACCAGATCAGCACATCCAATAGCAGCCCAAACATGAAACAGAAATCCCAAAGGGTTGAATGACAAATATGCTGCAAAGAATGGGATAAAGAATAAATTTGCTTGTCTCATTACTCATCCTGAGTTGATAGAAAAATAATCTTCCCTGAGAATTTCTAATAAGATAGAATTTATACAAGTTTAAATCTATCTGTAATATTATTTCTTGTGAGGATCTTTAAAATGTAAAGAGGAGAATTTCATTTATAATGATTTAAGATAGTGCCCAAGAGAGGACTGACAGAAGCAAACAAAAATCCCATCTGTGTCCTCTAGAAAAATGCAGCTTTAGCCTAGGACACAAAGCATACCCAAGATAAGTTTCCAGAGAAAATATTTACTTTCAAAATTATAAACACACACAAAAATAAGTCATCATTAATGAACACCACTAAAAAGACAATAGAATGATAAATACTTCAATACTGAAATATCATATCAGTATATAAAGTGCCTACATTGAATATTTTTAAACCACATTAAGTCTTGAATTCATAAAAAGGACAAGAAAATATAAAGAAAAAATAAACATCCTTAAAAAGACATTAAAAATATGACTTCTTGGGACTTCCCTGGTGGTCCAGTGTTTAAGAATCCAACTTCCAATGCAGGGGAAGTGGGTTTGATCCCTGAGTGGGGAACTAAGATCTCACATGTCATGGGGCAACCAAGGCCACATGCCCTAGAGCCCACGCACCACAACTAGAGAGGCTGTGTGCCACAACTCCTGAGCCCACATGCTCTGGAGCCCACATGCCACAACTACTGAGCCTGCATGCTCTGGAGCTCGCACACCACAACTAAAGTGAAGCCTGCATGCCACAACAAAATATCCCACATGCCGCAACTAAGACCCATTGCAGCCAAATAAATAAATGAATAAATAAAAATATGACTTCTAGAGATGATAGATATAATTGAAATAAAATCTCAAAGAGTGGTTACATAGATTAGATACAGCTAAACAGAGGATAAATAAAGAGGAAGATATGGCATAAACATAGCACAGAGATGTAAAGAGATGGCAAATGTGATAGACATGTTAAATTACATGGGGGATATATAGGAAGTTCTAATGTATATCTAATTAAAACTCAAACAAAAAAGGGAATGGGGAAAAATAGTGTTCAAATATTTTCTAGTATTCAAAATATTTGCAACATTTGCAAAGATAGGAATGCTTGGATCTAAGTTACCTAATAACATTTTAAGCAGGAAAGCAAAAAGGAAATACACTCCTCCATCATAGTGAGAACTGCAATGTCAATGAAATAGATATGATTATATAAGCAGACAAAAAGAAAAGGTAGATCCTTGACAACAAATATTAAATTTAAAAATATTATTAATTAATTAAAGACTATTATTTGACCAAATGTCAACTTCTCAACATCAGCAATGGAAGTCAGAAGGTTATGTAATATTAAGTGATGTATGTAATAGTCAGTGATGTGTCAAAACAAAACTACTGTCAACCTAAATTACTATAACAAGTAAAACTATCTTTTAAGCATGAGAATCAAGATGTTTGCAGAAAACCCCACAAACTTAAATAGTTTACCACCAACATGCCATCATATGAAGAAAATTCTAAAGAATATCCTTTGTGCAAAAGTTAAATGACTTCAGAAGTTATAGAATGCCAGAAGAAATTTTGAGCAAATATATTGACAAATACGATTGTTTAGAACAATAACTATCTTTCACTGCAGATTAAGAACAAGATAGATTCCTGTTTTCCTTTTTTTTTCTCCCTGGAGCTCATATAATGTAGTCCATTGAGGCTTGCATGACTGGAAGTTTCCCATTTGGCAAATGGTAACCCACAAAATCAGCAACACCTGAGAGATTCAACTGGCAGAAAAGTTAATTATAAAGCAACTGAGCAAGTAAATAAATATGTAATGAATAACGAGACAGGCTTTTCTTTGTCAGAGAAGAAAGTTACACATATGGAAAGGAGTAAACTAAATTAAACCTTATGGTGTAAGACTGTAATTGGAGTTATTGCTATGAACTTTATGATTTTTAGATATATACATATGCATATAGATATAGTGTATTGTGTATGTGTCCATACACAGATATGTTTTCTTACCTTGTCCTCTGAAAGAAACCTACTGGTACCCCAAGAGCAACAAGCATGCTTGTTGTGATATCCAAATCTTGGTTTTCAAATAGAATTCCCTGCTAAATGACACCAGCAGAGTTTGGAGAAACAATTCATTCTGGGGCTGGACTGGAGAAAAGAATAAGATCAGCCCTGGAACGTCTTATTGTGCCTGTAAATTAAAAGGTGCTCAAGGAATAAGTCAGATTGAAGGGACTCCTACTGTTCAATTATGTGGCAATTTGACCATCAAATTAAATAATGATAGGGATTGTAAGTGATTAAAAAATAGAAATCCATGAATCCATACTGATATGTAAGTAACTGAATACATAAATAAATGGCAGAGAGAAAAATCTTTATCTTACAATAGAATGAGAGCTAGAATAATCACTTATTAATTAATAAATTTGAAATACTTATTCATTAAATTTATATTGGAGAAAACCGGCAGACACTAATTAATCCAGTGGTAAAATTTATCATCTCCACTAATGGGATGTATTGACATCATGCACCTATTGATAGGATACAATGTAGTACTCCTGTCATAGTTGCACAACTTTCCAATGTTACATAACCTTAGGGAAAAATCAGACTCAAACTGAGAGACATTTGACAAGGCAGTTGGCCTGTTCTTTTAAAAAATGTTCCAGTCATGAAGATAAGAAAAGACCAAGCAATTTCTCTGTACTGCGGGGACTTGAGAAACAAGACTACTGAATGAAGCAAGTGAGTCAGCATTGAATATTGAACCTATAAAGGGCATTATTGCAACAATAATAAATGTGAATAAAGTGTGTGTATATATGGCATTATTGCATTAATTTCAATTTTAAGATTTTGATGGTTGTACTGTGATTATGTTTTTATTGATTTCACGCTGAATATCTAAGGTATAATTAAGCATTATGTCTGCAACACACTCACAAATGCTTCAAAAATGGAGAATGGGGAAATACATGAAAATTCTAACAATTGTCATTGAGAAGCTCTTTGAGTCACTCAGGAGACTTTCTTGTAAAATCATTCCAAAATGAAAAGTTTGAAACTGCTAGAAGTTTTAAAAACTGGATATTAATAACTCACAAGAGAGGAAATAGAATCATCAGGATTAAGGTCTTCAACGGGCTTTGTGGTATTTGGGAGCAGGTGAACGTCTAAGAAGTCATCTGGGATTTAGAAATTGTAATTTTGCAAGAATTATATATTTCACCTGAATTTTATAATGTATTGGCTATAAATTCAGTGGATACCTTTTTTCATAGTCAGTAGGATGTATCTATATATTTCTTTTTCTTCTAGCATACTTGTAATGTGCCTTTTCTATTTTTATTGATCAATCTTCCCAGGAGGTTATTAAATTGATTATTGTTTTCAAAGAATAACTTTGGATTAGTTGGTTCACTCTATTATATATTTTAATATAGTCTGGATATGAAGCCTTTGTCTTATATCTTCTCTAATTTGGCAGTTTGCTTTTTAACTCTCTTAATGATCTGGTATCATTAAGAAAATATACATGATTATTAATTTGGACTGTTATGTAATTATTTACTTTATTCTACTCTTTGTGTGTGTGTGTGTGTTTGCTGTCTAATGTCTTCAACCAATTTTGGTTACAAAGGATTTCACCTACATTCTACCTTCTATCTCAACTACAAATTTAATTCAATATATATGTATTTATTCAGTTATTTGTCTATATCTATCTATCTAATATTAACAATTTTCTTGGTGATTAAGTGGGAAAAAACTTTTTAATGATATTTAGTCTAAAGGTTTGCTAGAAACAGAAGACATGATTTTTTTTTTCTCCATTTTATAGTAATCTTTATTTTTTTTGAAGTTCAGTAGAAATTCCAGAGAAGGGAAAACAATCCAGAAGTTTCATAATGATTGGAAGCAATTTCTCCCCTCCCTCTGTGAATTTGCCAATTCTGGACATAATCTAAGAGTCAGGGCTTGGTCCAGGTGGAGAATGGCTGCCACATGAGGAAATTATCAAAGTGAGGAAGGGAGATTGTAAAGGCTCAGAGTGACAAAACTGGATACTTATGAGTCCTTAAATAAGCTGATTTCTAAAAAAAAAAAAAAAAAAAAAAAAAAAAAAATAGCTGAATAATTAGGCTGGACAGTAGGCAAAAGAATTATACTTATATGAGATGGATTATAAAAAAGAATGTGAAAAGCAAAACAAACTCAACAAAGAATTTATAAGAATGTTTAAGTGTTTTTTTAAATTGGACAAAAAAAAGCATTAACCATAAGAGAAAAACATTGATAAATTAAACTTTAATGAAATTAAGAACTTCTATGTCCATCAAATGATGTCATTATGACTAAGAAAAGGCAAGTCACTGACTGGGAGAAGATATCCAAGGATTTATCACCAGAATTAATTTTTAAAAGTTTCTACCGGCCAGTAAAATACAACCCATTTTTTTAAAATAGGCACAATTCTTAAACAAGCACTGAAGAAACATAAAACCAAAATGACTAATAAGCATTTGAAAAGGTACTCAACATCATTAGACATCATGAGATATGACAACACACCTGTTGGAATGAACAATGTTTTTAAAGATTAAAACTCTCAAGTAGGGCTTCCCTGGTGGCACAGTGGTTGAGAATCTGCCTGCCTATGCAGGGGACACAGGTTCGAGTCCTGGTCTGGGAAGATCCCACATGCCGTGGAGCAACTGGGCCCATGAGCCACAACTACTGAGCCTGTGTGTCTGGAGCCTGTGCTCTGCAACAGGAGAGGCCGCGACAGTGAGAGGCCCGTGCACTGTGATGAAGAGTGGCCCCCATTTGCTGCAACTAGAGAAAGCCCTCACACAGAAACAAAGACCCAACACAGCCAAAAATAAATAAATAAATTAAAAAAAAAAAAAAAACAACCTCTCAAATATTTGTGAGGATATAAATACATGGAATTGCTGTTGGGAATATAAACTGCGGCAAAAACTTTGAAAAACTGTTTTGCAGTATATACTAAAGCCAAACATGCTGATCTTATGAACTAGAAACTCCACTCATAAGTATATCCTCAAGAGAAATGAGAACGTATGTCCACTAATGTCATATATAAGGATGGTCAGAGAAACTTTATTCATAACAGTCTAAAATTAGAAACAAGCTAATGTCTGTCAAAAGGAGTATAAATTAATGTCTACTCATACAATATGATATATATTATATTATATTATATATGTACATTATATTTTATAAAATGTACATTAGGTTAATAAAATGAAAAATTAATGTGTACATATTATTTTATTGATGTTAACTTTAAGAATAGTCAAAACAAATATATGTCAAAATAGTGATTGTCTATGGGTTTATAAAATGGAAAGGTGAATTAGGATCTTGGGTTCTGAGGGAATTTAATGGGAAGGGACATAAATATCTAAGTTCATTTGTGTTCTGAGAATATTAAATCAGAAAATACATAAGTTCTGGAGTCTTGGACATGTTCTAAGTATTGATCCATTTTGTGATTTAAAAAACATATACATATGTAAAACTTCACTGAGGTGTGCACTTATGGAGTGTGTGTGTGTATATATACACATTATATATGTATCTCATAATGTATATCTGTTGATATATGTATATGTACATGTATACATATATATCAATTAAAAACCTCAATTTAAAAAAACAGTCTAAAAATATCTCAAAGGCAGAGTGAGATATGCAGTTTCACAGTGCTTTGAGCAAAAATATCAACGAGTTAGAGAAGCACAGAAATCAACACAAGAAAGAGATGAATTTGTAGAGGAAGATATAAATCACAATTGAGGATATACAATCACCTCTCACCTGGGAAAATTAATTGACTCTAGGCACTTATAGAGGCCAAGGATGTGGGCTTTAGCCCTTGGAGAAGACTGCTGCTAGGGGCAGAGATAGCAGGAGATGTTTTAATATTTAAGCAAGGCTGGCAGGACAAACTGGAAAGTAAGAAAACACATACAAAATAATTGTCAGTCTCAAAATTTGTGCCAAACCTTCAAGATGTTTATGTCAAAGACCAGAGGTTGCTAGAAGAAAACTCTTTAGGTCTTAATCCCCATATTTTTTTCAGTACTGAGGAAGAAAAGATGTGTCAGATATTCAAGTGAAAGCCTTGAGAATAATGCAGTTAGAACGAGGGTAAATAAAAGGTTTATTAAGGATTATTAAGGATAAATAATAAACCTTTATTAAGGTTTATTAAGGATTAATAAATTGCAATCTGTCCTTGAGAAGCTTAGATTCTAAGGGAATTAGGTGATCAGTATCCCACCCTATATACCTAACAGAAGAAAGGGTGAGATATATATATATATATGTATATATTCCATATATACATATATATATATATATATATCTCTCACATACATATAATTCAGAATATAATAAAAATTACTAGTTATACCAAAACCACACTACCAATAATCAGGAAAAAACATACAATAAATATAGACTTACAGCTATTCCAGATATAAGAGTTAGCATTAAAGTTACTATGACTAATTTATTCATATGTAGAGGATAAAATGGTTAAAATAGATGAAAAGATGGTAGATTTCAGCAGCAAATGGGAATCTATCATAAGATATTAATGAGTTTAGTACATGGATTTACAAAATATTTGACACAGCAGAAGACAAAATTAGACAGATAAATAGAAAATACTAAAGGTGAATCAATCCAAAGAGAGGAAGAAAATAACACAAATTCAGAAACGTTGTGGAATGCACTCAAATGTTCTAACATGAGAATTGGCTTCTCAGAAGGAGAGGAGAAAGAGAATGAGCAGAATATTTGAAAAGATACTGGCCAATTTTTTTTCAAAAATGATTTAAAATACCAAACCATGGATTTAATTAAGAATCTCAATGAAAACCAAGCAGGATAGTTACATGGGAAAACCACCTAATAGGCCATAAAGTGCTAAAAGACAAAGAGACTATCTTAAAAGTTTTCTTAGAGAGAAAAGAACACATTAGCATAAAAAGACAACAATAAGACTGATAACTGACTTTGTAAGAGACAAAAAGGAAAGAAAAAGAAAAAGAATGAATGAATGAAAGAGTCCTTAAAAGCTTGAAAGAAAAAAAAAAGCTAACTTGGATTTCTATCCCAGTAAAAATATCCTGGTTAAAAAAAAAGCAAAGGTGAAATAAAACCATGTTCACACAACCTCAATAGATATTTTCCCAAAGAACACATACAGATAGCCAAGAGGGACATACAAAGATGCGCAACATCACTAATCTTAAGTGAAATGCTACAATGAGATATCATCTCCCACATTTCAGAATGACTATAATCAAAAAGACAACAAATAACAAGTGTTGGAGAGGTTGTGGAGAAAAGAGAACTCGTGCATTGTTAGTGGAATTGTAAATTGGTGCAGCCACTATGGAAAATAGTAGGGAGTTTCCTCAAAAAACTAAAAATGAACTACTATACAATCTAGCAATTTTACTACTGGATATTTACCAAAGAAAATGAAAACACTAATTTGGAAAGATATATGTACCCCAATGTCTATTGCAGTATTATTTACAATAGCTAAGACACAGAAGCAACCTAATTTTCCATCAATAAAGAAGTTGTTTTTCATGTATGTATATATACATAATGTAATATTACTCAGCCATAAAAAAAATGAAATCTTGCCATTTGTGACAACATGGATGGATCTAGAGAGTACCATGTTAAATGAAATAAGTCAGAGAATGACAAAAACTGTATGATCTCACTTATACATGGACTCAAAAAAACAAAACAAACAAAGCAAATCAAAAAACAGACTCATAGATGCAGAGAACAAATGGGTGGTTACCAGAGGGGAGGGGGTGGAGAGTTGGGTGAAATAGGTGAAGATGATTAAGAAGTACAAACTTCCAGTTATAAAATTAGTAAGCCATGGGGATATAACACACTGCCTAAAAATATGGTCAATAATACTATGATAACTTTGTATATTATACAAAGACAGATGATTACTAGCCTTATCATAGTGATCATTTTGTAAAGTCTGTAAAGGTCAAATCACTAGGTAGTAATCTAAAACTAACATAATAATGTGCATTGACTATATTTCAATAAAGCAAGAAGACTTTCATAAAAAGATTGAGGAAATTTTCCATCAGAAATCCTGAATTAAAAAAAAAAGAAATGGATCCCACTTCTGTTCCTACAAGTCCATTCTCATCTTTCCTACTGTTTCTCTCACCTGTAAAATGGATCACAGATGTCTTGCTGTGATGAACAGAGGGCAGGAAACAAGGCTCATTTGTCTCCAGGTGTCCCAGGCCAGCCAGTGGTGCCTGGTAATAAAAGCCTGTTGGTTGAACAAAAAAAAAAAAAAAAGAAAAAGAAAAAGAAATATTAAAGAAACTTCCTCAGACAAAGAGTAAGGCAATTCCAGATAAAAATATGCAAATGCAAGAAAAAATAAAGGCTAAGAAAAAGATTAATGAGTAAATTAAAGTGAGTATCAATTCAAACATGAAAATACAAAAACATAATTTTAAAATAGGCAAAGTTCTTGAATAGATATTTTTCCAAAGAAGATATGCAAATATCCAACAAGCATATGGAAAGATGCTGAACATTATTGTCATTGGGAAATGCAAGTCAAAACTAGAGTGAGGACCTATTTCACACTCTCTAAAATGGCTATAATTTTAAAAAATGGAAAATGCACATCTTTGTTGGCAAAGACATGCAGAAATTGGAACTCTTGTACCTTACTTGTGAGATTGTAAAATGATTCAGTCAGTATGGAAAAAATTTGCAGCTTCTCAAAAGGTTAAAAAGAGAATTGTCATATGACCCAGCAAGTCCACTCCTAGATATATTCCCAAAAGAACTGAGGAAGATACTAAAACAAATACATTACAAAAATGTCTATAGCAGCACCAAACAGCCAAAAGGTGAAAACAATCCAAATGTCCGTCAACAGATGAATAAATAAATAAAATGTGGTATATCCATACAATGCAATATTATTCAGCCATAAAAATGAATGAAGTACTGATACATGATAAAATGTGGATGAACCTTGAAACCATTATGCTAGGTGGAGAAGCCAGATATAAAACCCCACAAATTATATTATTTCACATATAAAATATTCCAAATATGTAAATTCATAGAGGCAGAATTTCCTAGTAGTGCTTGCCACAGGAAGGAGGAGGATAGGAGAACTGATTGTTCGTTGGGTACAGGGTTTCTTTGGGGTGATGAAAATATTTGGGAACTAGAATGCAATAACTGTTACTGAGTTGATTACTTTAAAAAGGCTTATTTTATGTCATGTGACTTTCACCTAAATAAAAAAATTAAATTACATGACCATTAACAGTACAAAACTACAATTTGTTAGGGGTGTTAAAACATAAATGAATACATAACATTGTTCATTACACAAACTAATGCATGGTATGCAAAATAAAGAAAATATACAGATGGCTAACAGACAAGGAAAAAATGCTCAACATCGCTAATCATCAGAGAGATACAAAACAAAACCACAAAGAGATATCACCTCATACCTGTCAAATTGCTATCATCAAAAAGTCTACAAATAACAAATGTTGGCAAGGATGTGGAGAAAAAGGAATGCTAGTACACTATTGATGGTATTGTAAATTGGGGCAGCCACTATGGAAAACAGTAGGGAGGTTCCTCAAAAAACTAAAAATAGAATGACCATGTGATCAAGCAATTCCACTGCTGGTTATATATCCAAAGAAAGTGAAAACACTAATTTGAAAACATATACATACCACAAAGTTCATAGTATCATTATTTACAAATTTACAATAGGCAAGATATGGAAGCAACATAAGTGTCCATCAACAGATGAATGGGTAAAGAAGATGTGGTATATTTATGCAGTGGAATATTACTCAGCCATAAAAAGAATAAAATTCTGCCATTTGCATCAATGTGGATGCACCTAGAGAGTACTTTGCTCAGTGAAATAACTCAGAGAAAGACAAATCTTTTATGGCCTCACTTATATGTGGAATCTAAAAAATAAAACAAACACATGTATATTACAAAACAGAAGCAGACTCACAGATACAGAGAACAAAATACTGATTACCCATGGGAAGAGGGAAGGGGGGAGGCATGAGACAGGGGTATGGGATTAAGGGTCACAAATTACTATGTATAAACTAAATAAGCAACAAGAATATATTGTACAGCACAGGGAAATAGAGCCATTGCTTTGTAATACTTTAAATGGAGTATAATCTATAAAAATATTGAATCACTGTGTTGTCCACCTGAAACTATTATCATATTGTAAACCAACTATATTTCAATTAAAAAAGTAAAAAAAAAAAATGCATGGCAACAATAACAAGATTATCTGGAGGAGGCAAAATAGAGAAGAATTTCTAAATATCTAAAAGCATCAAGGAAGTGGTAAAAATAATAATTTTTAATTGACTGAAATGAATCAAAGATTTATCTCCAGGATAACTCCTGTAAATAGTTCTAAAATGTATAATTAAAAGATCAATAGAGAAAAAGGAGATTAAAATTTGATTAATTTGTAAAAAGACAAGAGAGAAGGAAATAAGTAGTAAATGTAAAAAGTTGTGTCAAATAGGACAAATTAAGATAGCAGGTATAAACTCAATTATATCTTTGGTAACATTAGATGTACCTAACTATATTCTACTAAAAGAGATAGATTGTCAGATTGGCCTTTTACAAAATTCAGTGGTTGAGAGAAGCAGTCCTCCATGAGCCCAGCTCTCCTATATATCTTTGGTGCGAGCCCTAGCCATCCTCTGACTCTGAGTCCTCTTAATAACCACATAGACAATGAAATATGTCGAGATGACCACAACATGATTATCATGCAACTGGTTAATCCTTGGAGAAGCAAAACTGGTTTATTTGTTTTTTGCTACAAATGATGCTGAGCACTTGACCTTGGTTTCCTCGGCTACTGCACAACCCACTGGGTATAGCCATCATCTAGGCTGGTTGCCTTACACAGTGGGACTTGGGCTCAGTGGAACTGGAGCTACCATGTATAAGCTTTTGCTGTTTACTCTGTTGTGAGTGATAAACTGTCTTGCTCCACACTTCTAAGTCGCATTGTCTCTTTTGTCACCATCCAGCTCCTTAGTCATTTCATTTGACTTCTTATTCTTCCTCAAAGAAGAGGTTGGGAATCTCCCCTGTCCTCAGTCAATGCAATTCATTCTATTAACCAAATAAAAGGGAAAAATCATATTATTGTTCAATTGATAATAAAAGCAATTTGATAAAAATTTAACATTTATTTATGAGTAAACATTTATTAAACTATAAGTAGAGGAGAATTTCTTTAATTTCACAATGGATATGTTAAAAAAAAAAAACTATGGCAGAATTATGCTTAATGGTGAAACACTGAAACATTTTCCTATAAAACTGGGGAGGAGAAAAAGATGTCCACTATTACTGTTTCTTTTTAACATTGTCCTAGAGATCTAGGTGTTATAAAAAGCAATAAAAATAAATAAATAATGCTAACAATAATGTTAATTAGAAAATAATTAACATTATCATACAATTTGGTTATTTCCCTACAAAATGCAAAAGAATATGCAGATATATGAGAAATAATAAATTAGTTTATTGAAGCTGCTGACTATCAAAGTTAACATATAAGGATCAAAAAAAAAAAAGCGGAAAAAAAAAAAAAAAGCGGGATTATTAACCTCAGAGCTGAAATTTCTAATAAGAGTGGGGATCTATTATAAGAGTAATTATAAGAGTCATAAGCATGAAAGTAACACTCTACATTGAAAAGGAAAGTGTATGCTCATATCTTTGCCAAAGTTAATGTGAAAAAGAAGACAAAGAAGGGGCCACCAGATTGTTAAAGAGTCAAGCACAAGCCATATAACTGGACTCCTTGTTAATGTAAAGCATTATCATAAAATGTTCCAAAAAGTTCTATGTATGAAAAGCTCAGTGAATAATATATATTAATTATCAGGAAAGGTATCTAGTATAGCACCTCAAATTATCTTTTTCCTAAAATGTTCTGGAAAAATAACAGGTAGAAATCTTATACTCAGTATGATGAAATTTGTAAAAAATGTGAAGAGAAAATGACTAGAAACAAATATGCTTAAACATTAACAGCAGTAATCTTTGAGTGGTAAATTTATGGGGTGATATTTCCAGCTTCTCAAATACCTTTCAGTAATTTTTCAGCTTTCTGGAATGAGCATATATTTCTTGTAGCTCACATACAACTTTCAATGATCACAGCTTTTATTTCCAAAATGTTTAGTTCTTTTTCATAACAATTTATTCTTCTTTTATATTTAAAATTGTATATTTTCCATATCTCTGGATATTAACTAAATTTGTTGTATTTCAAAAAGAATAGATTTTATTTCTTTATGCCATTTACACATACTTAATGAAATTAATCTGAAGATACCAGCTAAATCGTAGTAAATACATCAGATATCTAGGAATAAAACTAATGACTGTAAGACAGCGACACAAAAGACTGTAAAGTACCATTTAGAAAGACTCACGGATACTTAAATAAATGGATAAACATTATTTACAAATTAGAATATGTGAATTCATTTATAGATTCAATGAATACCAACTAAAACCAGAACTTTTTAAAAATTAACAAATTGCATCTAAATTGTATGTGAAAAGGAAAAGGAAAAAGAAGAGCTCTGTATTGAAGATGAACAAAATGAGAGGAAAAACTGATTTATTATATTAGATGATAGGACTTCCTATACAGCCAATTTAAAACAGTTTGATATTGGTACAAAAATAGGCAATTATGCCTCTAAATAGAATAGAGAGTCCAAGAACAGAACCATATATATGTGGAAACTGAATTTAAGACAAAGCTAACTGTTGATTAATGACTTAAAGGATGATCAGTTGGAGGGTGATCATATATTTTACTTTCCATATTAGGACAATTTGCAGTGAAAGAGCATTATTTGATAATTCCACCAAAGTAATGAGGAGTTAGGACAAATAATTATCCTATTAATTAGACACCTGAATTAAAAACAAATGTTTGGGGCTTCCCTGGTGGCGCAGTGGTTGAGAATCTGCCTGCCAATGCAGGGGACACGGGTTCGAGCCCTGGTCTGGGAAGATCCCACATGCCACGGAGCAACTGGGCCCGTGAGCCACAATTACTGAGCCTGCGCTTCTGGAGCCTGTGCTCCGCAACAAGAGAGGCCACGATAGTGAGAGGCCCGCGCACCGCGATGAAGAGTGGTCCCCACTTGCCGCAACTAGAGAAAGCCCTCACACAGAAACGAAGACTCAACACAGTCATAAATAAATAAATAAAATAACGTGAATTTCTTTAAAAAAAAAAGACAAACAAAAAAAAACAAATGTTTGATTCCCTTTCTCATAGAATTAACAAAAAGCTAATCCAAGAGTATTAAAGATTGATACATGACAGGCAAAACATTAAATTTTCTATAAGGTAATTTCTTCATTATTTTGGGGTGTGAGCTGTTTCTTAAACAGGACAAAGGAAACAATCCAGTAGTAAGTATTGGCAAATTTGTATATATTAAAATTAATTTTTTTCACTAAAAGACACTATTAAGAGAGTGCCAAATAAATTATAAAAAGGAATTATTTGCAACACAGAGAGCAGGCATAGAGCCTATACCTGAAAGATATAAAATATCCATACAAGTCAGAAAGAAAAATTACAAATAAACAAATGTTAAGATAGGCAAGACACTAATCAGGAAATTTAAGAGGGGATAAACAATGAGAATTTACAAATGGCCAGTTAACATACGAAATAGGTTCACCTATATTAATAATAAGAAAATGCAGTTAAAACCATGAGGTCATGACATTCTTCAAAATGGAAAATTCAAAAAGACTCACACTTTTTTTTCTTTTCTTTTTTTTAATTGTTTTTGTCTGTTTGATTTGTTTCTTTGCTTCATTCCTCAGTTGACACTCTGCTTTGGTTTGTTTTATGGTTTTGTGATTTTGTCAGTTTTCTTTTTAATTGTTTGATTTCATTCTTGGGTTCTTTTGTTTATCTGGTTGTTCTCACATTTTTTGATTTATTTGGTTCTGTTGTTGTTTCTTTTGTGTGTGTGCATGTTTACTTGTTTCTGCTTCTGTTTGTTTGATTTTACTTTTTAACCATTTGTCTGGGGTTCTGTTAGTCTTTTTTTTTTTTTTTTTATCCCCTTTAAAGCCACAATGAGTGACTTGTGGTGTATTGGTCCCTCGACCAGAAGTTGGGTCTGAGGCTCTGGGGTGGGAGCACTGAGTCCAGGATGCTAGACCACTAGAGAATTCCTGGCCCCAAGGGAGATTAATCACCAAGAGCTCTCACACAGGCCTCTATCTGAATTCAAGACCCGGCCTTAACCAATTTCCAGCAGCCCCCAGCATTGGATGACTCACACAAAACGACAAACACAGGAACACAAACCCACCCATCAGCAAACAGACTACTTAAAATCATACTAAGCTCACAAACTCCCCAAAGCACAACTTGACATGGCCCTGCTCACCAGAAGGAAAAGACTCAGCTCCACCCACAAGAATGCAAGCAGCAGTTCTTCCCATCAGGAAGCCTAGGCAAGGCACTCGACCAACTTCACCACTGGGGCAGAAAACAGAAGCAAGGGGAGCTACGACCATGCAGCCTGGGGAATGGAGATAAAAAATACTGTAAATTAGACAAAATGAGAAGACAGAGAAATATTTTGCAAGTAAAAGAGCAAGATAAAAACCCACAAGACCAAATAAATGAAGAGGAAATAGGCAAACTACCTGAAAAAGAATTCAGAGTAATGATAGTTAAAGATGATCCAAAATCTCGGAAATAGAATAAAGAAAATACAAGAAACATTTAACAAGGACCTAGAAGAAATAAAGAGCAAACAAACAGTAATGAACAAACCAATAACTGAAACTCAAAATACACTAGAAGGAATCAATAACAGAATAACTGAGGCAGAAGAACAGATAAGTGAGCTGGAAGATAGAATGGTGGAAATAACTGCCACAGAGCAGAAGACAGTCTCAGAGACCTCTGGGACAACATTAAGTGCACCAACATTCGAATTATAGGTGTCCCAGAAGAAGAAGAAAAAAAGAAAGGGTCTGAGAAAGTATTTGAAGAGATTACAGTCAAAAACTTCCCCAACATGGGAAAGGAAATAGTCAATCAAGTCCAGAAAGCATAGAGAGTTGCATACAGTATAAATCCAAGGAGAAACATGCAAAGACACATATTAATCAAACTAACAAAAATTAAACACAAAGAAAAAGTATTAAAAGCAGCAAGGGAAAAGTAAGAAATAACTTACAAGGGAATCCCCATAAGGTTAACAGCTGATCTTTCAGCCGAAACTCTACAGGCCAGAAGAGAGTGGCAAGATATATTTAAAGTGATGAAAGGGAAGAAACTACAAACAAGATTACTCTAGCCAGCAAGGATCTCATTCAGGTTCGAAGGAGAAATCAAAAGCTTTACAGACAAGCAAAAGTTAAGGGAATTTAACACCACCAAACCAGTTTTACAACAAATGCTAAAGGAACTTCTCTAGGCAGGAAACACAAGAGAAAAAAAAGACCTACAAAAACAAACCCAAGACAATTAAGAAAATGGTAATAGGAACATACATATCAATAATCACCTTAAATGTAAATGGATTAAATACCCCAACCAAAAGACACAGACTGGCTGAATGGACACAAAAACAAGACCCACATATATGCTTTCTACAAGAGACCCACATCAGATGTAGGGATGCATACAGACTGAAAGTGAGGGGATGGAAAAAAATATTCCATGCAAACGGAAATCAAAAGAAAGCAGAGTAGCAATACTCATATCAGAAAAAATAGACTTTAAAATAAAAACTCTTACAAGAGGCAAGGAATGACACTACCTAATGATAAAGGGATCAATCCAAGAAGAAGATATAACAATTCTAAATATCTCTGCACCCAACATAGAACCACCTCAATACATAAGACAAATGCTAACAGCCATAAAAGGGAGAATTGAGAGTAACACAACAATAGTAGGTGACTTTAACACCCCACTTACATCAATGGACAGATCATCCAAACAGAAAATAAATAAGGAAACGCAAGCTTTAAATGACACATTAGGCCAGATGGACTTAATTGATATTTATAGACCATTCCATCCAAAAACAACAGAGTACACTTTCTTCTGAAATGTTCATGGAACATTCTCCAGAATAGATCACATCTTGGGTCACAAATGAAGCCTCAATAAATTTAAGAAAATTGAAATCATATCAAGCATCTTTTCTGAACACAACACTATGAGACTAGATATCAATTACAGGAAAAAAAACTGTAAAAAAAACTAAGCACATGGAAGCTAAACGTTATGCTACTAAACAACCAAGAGATCACTGAAGAAATCAAAGAGGAAATAAAAGAATACCTAGAATCAAATGACAATGAAAACACAATGACCCAAAACCTATGGGATGCAGCAAGAGCAGATTTAAGAGGGAAGTATATACCTATATAATAATCTTACCTCAAGAAACAAGAAAAATCTCAAATAAACAACCTAACTTTACACATAAAGCAATTAGGAACAGAACAAGAAGAACAATAACAACAATAGAAAAACCCAAAGTTAGCAGAAGGAAAGGAATCATAAAGATCATATCAGAAATAAATGAAACAGAAATGAAGGGAACAATAGCAAAGATCAATAAACCTAAAGGTTTATTGAGAAGATAAACAATATATATAAACCATTAGCCAGACTCATCAGGAAAAAACAAGAGAAGACTCAAATCAACAGAATTAGATATGAAAAAGGAGAAGTAAAAATTGACCTTGCAGAAATACAAAGGATCATTAGAGACTACTACAAGCAACTACATGCCAATAAAATGGACAACATGGAAGAAATGGACCAATTCTTAGAAAAGCACAACCTTCTGAGACTGAACCAGGAAGAAATAGAGAATATAAACAGACCAATCATGAGCACTGAAATTGAAACTGTGATTAAAATTCTTCCAACAAACAAAAGCCCAGAACCAGATGTCTTCACAGGCGAATTCTATCAAACATTTAGAGAAGAGCTAACACCTATCTTTCTCAAACTCTTCCAAAATAGAGCAGAGGTAGGAACACTCCCAAACTCATTCTACGAGGCCACCATCACCCTGATACTAAAACCAAACAAAGATATCACAAAAGAAGAAAATTACAGTCCAATATCACTGATGAACTTAGACGCAAAAATCCTCAACAAAATACTAGCAAACAGAATCCAACAGCATATTAAAGAATCATACACCATGATCAAGTGGGATTTATCCCAGGAATGCAAGGATTCTTCAATATAGCCAAATCAATGTGATACACCATATTAACAAGTAAAGAATAAAAACAAAATGATCATCTCAATAGTTGCAGAAAAAGCTTTGGACAAAATTCAATACACATTTATGATAAAAGCTCTCCAGAAGGTGGGCATAGAAGGAACTTACCTCAACATAATAAGAGACATGTATGACAAACCTACAGCCAACATCATTCTCAATGGTGAAAAACTGAAAGCATTTCCTCTAAGATCAGGACCAAGACAAGGTTGCCCACTCTCGTCACTATTATTTAACATAATTATGGAGGTTGTAGCCACAGCAATCAGAGAAGAAAAATAAATAAAAGGAATACAAATTGGAAAAGAAGTAAAATTGTCACTGTTTGCAGATGACCGGATACTCTACATAGAAATTCCTAAAGATGACACCAGAAAACTACTAGAGTTCATCAACGAATTTGGTAAAGTAGCATGAAACAAAATTAATGCATATAAATTTCTTGCATTCCTATACACAAACAACAAAAAATCAGAAAGAAACCCTCCCATTTACCATTGCAACAACAACAAAAAAATAAAACACCTAGGAATAAACCTACCTAAGGAGGCAAAAGGCCTGAACACAGAAAACTACAAGACACTGATGAAAGAAATCAAAGACAATACAAACAGATGGAAAGATATACTATGTTCTTGTATTGGAAGAATCAGCATTGTGAAAATGATTATACTATCCAAAGCAATCTACAGATTCATTGCAATCCCTATCAAATTACCAATGGCATTTTTCACAGAACTAGAACAAAAAATTTACAAATTTTTTTGAAACACAAAGACCCCGAATAGCCAAAGCAATCCTGGCAAGAAAAACAGAGCTGGAGGAATTGGGCTACCTGACTTCAGACTGTATTACAAAGCTACAGTA
The DNA here is from genome assembly GCF_965194805.1 of Balaenoptera borealis. NCBI lineage: Eukaryota > Metazoa > Chordata > Mammalia > Artiodactyla > Balaenopteridae > Balaenoptera > Balaenoptera borealis. The sequence goes on from NC_138875.1 coordinate 29,717,191, forward strand.
ATCAAGACAGTATGGTACTGGCACAAAAACAGAAATGTAGATCAATGGAACAGGATAGAAAGCCCAGAAATAAACCCACGCACATATGGTCACCTTATCTTTGACAAAGGAGGCAAGGATATGCAATGCAGAAAGGACAGCCTCTTCAATAAGTGGTGCTGGGAAAACTGGACAGCTACCTGTAAAAGAATGAAATTAGAACACTTCCTAACACCATACACAAAAATAAACTCAAAATGGATTAAAGACCTAAGGCCAAGCACTATAAAACTCTTAGAGGAAAACATAGGCAGAACACTCTTTGACATAGATCACAGCAAGCTCCTTTTTGTCCCACCTCCTACAATAATGGAAATAAAATAAAAAATAAACAAATGGGACCTAATGAAACCTGAAAACTTTTGCACAACAAAAGAAACCATAAACAGGACAAAAAGACAACCCTCAGAATGGGAAAAAATATTTTCAAACAAAGCAATGAAGTATTAATCTCCAAAATACACAAGCAGCTCATGCAGCTCAATATCAAAAAAAGAAACAATCCAATCTAGAAATGGGCTGAAGACCTAAACAGACATTTCTCCAAGGAAGACATACAGATGGCCAAGGGGCACATGAAAAGATGCTCAATATCACTAATCATTAGAGAGATGCAAATCAAAACCACAATGAGGTATCACCTCACACCAGTCAGAATGGCCATTATCAAAAAATCTACAAACAATAAATGCTGGAGAGGGTGTGGAGGAAAGGGAACCCTCTTTCACTGTTGGTGGCAATGTAAGTTGGTACAGCCACTATAGAGAACAATATGGAGGTCCCTTAAAAAGCTAAAAATAAAACTACCATATGGCCCAGCAATCCCACTACTGGGCATATACCCTGAGAAAACCAAAGTTCAAAAATATACATGTACCACAATGTTCATTGAAGCACTATTTACAATAGCCAGGGCATGGAAGCAACACAAATGTCCAGCAACAGAGGAATGAAAATAAGATGTGGCACATATATGCAATGCAATATTAGCCATAAAAAGGAATGAAATTGAGTTATTTGTAATCAGGTGGATGAACCTAGAGTCTGTCATACAGAGTGAAGTAAGTCAGAAAGAGAAAAACAAATACCATATGCTAATGGACATATATGGAATCTAAAAAAATGGTACTGATGAACCTAGTGACAGGGCATGAATCAAGACGCAGATGTACAGAAAGGACTTGAGGACACAGGGTGTTAAGGGGAAGCTGGCGCAAAGTGAGAGAGTAGCATTGACATATATAGACTACCAAATGTAAAATGTATGGGTAGTTGGAATCTGCTGCATAGCACAGCTTGATGCTTTGTGACAAGAGATGGGTTAGGGACGGTGGGAGGAAGTCTCAAGAGAGAGGGGATATGCGGATATATGTATACATATAGTTGATTCATTTTGTTGTACAGCAGAAACTAACATAACATTGTAAAGCATTTATACTCCAATACAAATATGAAAACAAAAAAAAACACTCACGCAGTCAATTGTTTTTGTTGATGTGGAACAAGAGGAAAAGTCTGTTTGATGGCTGTAGTGTAAATTGTTACACCTCTTTGGAAAGGTATTTGCCATTATTTGCTAGAGTTGAAAATATTAATGTGCCACACCCTACTGACTCCACTCTTCAGATATATGCTCACTAGAGGATATGTGCCAAGAGAAATGCACAAGAATGTCCTTAGCATAATTACTCATAAGAGATGAATGTTCATGAAGAGTGGGAGGGGAAAGATAAATAAATTATATACAATGGAATATTCTCCTACACTGTAGAGAAAAAGAACAAACTACAGCTACATGGTTAGGAAACATAATAGTGAGTCCAAGAAGCTAGATGAAAATAATATGTGACATATAATTTGATTGATATTAAACTATAAAACACGCAAAATGATCCTATGTTAAAAGTCAGTATAATTACCTTTTGGAGGAAAAGGGGAGTAGGGATTACAAAGGCCATAATTAGAGATTGGAAGGTGCTGACAATACTGTCTTGACTTCAGTGGTGATTATCCAAGTGTTCATTTTGTGACGAATAATTAAGCAATGTATTTAAGGGATGTTTTGTGTGTGTATGGTTTTTTGTTTGTTTTTGTGTGTTCGACTTTCGCGTTTGTGTTTTGTACATTGTCAGTATGTATGTTATGATTTAAATAAAGCAAAACAAACAAAATCTTTTGTAGCAAAACACATTCCCCATAGAGGAAAGATCAGAAGGTGGTGGAAACAACTCATCTGATCGTGGGTCAGAAGTCCCTCTTTCTTGGTTTCCAGAGCTCTCTGGATGCTTTTCCTTCCTAAGGCTTAGTTTCTCAGGTCTTCCTTTGATTCTGGGAGCTACACTGACTTTTCCAGTAAAGCCATCTGTGACTTATTTATCAGAATCAGTTTCAGTTGCTAATAACCAAAATACCCTCTCTTATACAACTTTAAAATGGTATAATTTTATCTGTTTTGAATATCTTCTACTAACAAAGTTTCAAATGAAGATTGTAATTCAGTCACACAAGCTTTTGTATTACACACACATTTAAAATTTTTCATCAATTCAATTTATAAATCAGTGTAATTCCAATTAAAACCTCTAGTGAGTGATTTTTGGAGGTTGACACATGATTCCATAGTTTATTGAGATAATTAAGACCTTCCATTGACCATAATTTTGAAAAAAGGGATAGTAAGGAAGCGATTCTCTACTAAACATTAAAATATTTGCAGTGCCCAGGTAATTCAAACAGTATTGTACTGGTATAGGGTAAAACGAGCAGAGAAACAAAATATATCTGAGGAGTAAACAGTCAATCCTAGTCTGATTTTAGATTCTGAAAACAGATTTCATTACACAGAGAGTAATTAGTGGATGAATGAGAATCATTCACAAAAAAAAACTGTTCAAATAACATTGTTTGAGAAGGTAATAAACGAAGATCTATACCTCACACTGATACAATCTAAAAGTAGATTTCAAATTTTAAGAGTAAAGGTAATTATAAAATTACCAGAACAAAATATAAATCAATAATGATAGTGTCTTGGGATTAGGAAGGACCTATTCTTTATTCTCAAGGGTAGAAACTGTAAAAATGAAAGAATTACTGATTTGACGTCAAAACATTAAATGTTTTTGTACAGCACAAAACGCTATAAATAACATTAAAAGACAAAAACTCAATAAGAAAAATATTTTCTCCACATACGCCTGACCAAAGATTTATACCTTTAATAGAAGAAAACTTACTCTAGGCAATAAGATTAGAAAAGGACATATCCAGAGAAAATAAGTAAAACACAAAAAAGAGAAAATTATAAAAGCAGAACCACAAATTTTTGGTAAATATTAAAAATACTCAACTTCTTCATTAATAATATTAATCAGAGAAACTCACATGAAAAACATTTTTTTTCCTCAAGATGAGCTCCCAGCAGCCATATCTGTATAACATGCAACTACTCTCGGGTTCAGAGCATTCATAGGTGGATGTTTAACTTATACTGGGAATTTATCCTTCTTGAACAGTCAGAAGTCAGGAAGCCTAGAAGTTACGTGAGGGACAGAATCTAAGAGTGATTTGATCTGAGCTGCAACCAATCACTGTGTCCTCCACAGAATACTTACAGACTGCTGCTGTAACCAAGGGACCACTCAGCTCTTTGTACATGCTAAGATTATTTATTTTTAATTGGGTGAAATTTCCAGCAATCTTTACTTTTCCCCATTATATGTCACTCAATTATTTGTTTCCTGTTAACCTTGACTAACAAGAATACCCACACTGTTTTTACCTCAATATGCTATAGGGTTTCTAATTAAGTTTTGGTTATTTTTCCAATGTTGGCCCAACCCAGAAGACAAAATATGTTAAAAACACTTTGCTATATGGAGATGTGCAATCTCAAACTCACATTTGATTTCTTTAAGTTCATGATTCTGGGCTCCTTCCTCCATGAGGACACATTATCTCCCAGAAAACTCTTCAGTCTTTGTGCAGTGTCAAATGCCCTCTCCCTCAATATCACCGACACAACCTGTTGGTAAAATAGGCTGTTTATCTTTTACAACAGTAAAGGAGAATCCTACCTGGGCAGACCTTTGGAATGTCACCAAAGGGAAAAAGCAAGGAAGGGATTTAGAAAGAATTTGAAGTTTGGTTTAAGTCAAATATTTCAAAGTGGGAATTTGATTAGGATTCGAGAAGGTCTTTTGATGATGGCCATTCTGACTGGTATGAGGTGATACCACAGTATAGTTTTACTTTGCATTCTCTAATAATTAGTGATTTTGAGCATATTTTATTGTGCTTTTTGGTCATCTGTATGTCTTCCTTGGGAAAATGTCTATTTAGATCGTCTACCCATATTTTGATTGGGTTGTTTGCTTTTTGATATTTAGCACCATGAGCTGTTTGTATATTTTGAAGATTAATCCCTTGTTGTTCACTTCATTTGCAAATATTTTCTCCCACTCTGTGGGTTGTCTTTTCATTTTGTTTATGGTTTTCTTTGCTGTGCAAAAGTTTTTAAGTTTTTATTTTCATTACTCTAGAAGGTGGATCCAAAAATATATTGCTGTGATTTATGTTAGAGAGTGTTCTGTCTATGTTTTCCTCTAAGAGTTTTACAGTATCCAGTCTTACATTTAGGTCTTTAATGCATTTTGAGTTTATTTTTGTGTACTGTGTTAGAGAGAATAAAACATTAAACATTAAAACAATTTTATTCTTTTACATGTAGTTGTCCAGTTTTCCCAAAACCACTTATTGAAGAGACTGTCTTTCCACCATTTTATATTCTTGCCTCCTTTGTCATAGATTGACCTTAGGTGTGTAGGTTTATCTCTGGATTTTGTATCCTGTTCCATTGATCTATATTTCTGTTTTTGTGCCAGTAACATACTGTTTTAATGACTGTCACTTTGTAGTATAGTCTGAAGTCAGGGAGCCTGATTCAGCCAGCTCTGTTTTTCTTTCTCAAGATTGCTTTGGATATTTGGGGTCTTTCGTGTTTCCATACAAACTGTAAAATTATTTTGTTTTAATTTTGTGAAAAAAACTATTGATAATTTGATAGGGATTGAATTGAATCTGTAGATTGCTTTGGGTAGTATAGTCATTTTGACAATATTGATTGTTCCAATCCAAGAACATGATATATGTCTCCATCTGTTTGTGTCATCTTTTGTTTTGTTCATCAGTATCTTATAGTTTTCTGAATACAAGTCTTTTACTTCCTTAGGTGGGTTTATTCCTAGGTATTTTATTTTTTGATGTGATAGTAAATGGGATTGTTTCCTTAATTTCTCTTTCTGATATTTTGCTGTTAGTGTGTAGGAATGCAAGAGATTTCTGAGCATCAATGTTGTACCCTGCAACTTTACCAAATTCATTGATGAGCTCTAGCAGTTTTCTGGTAACATCTTTAGGATTTTCTATGTATAGTATCATGTCATCTGCAAACTGACAGTTTTACTCCTTCTTTTCCAATTTGTATTCCTTTTATTTCCTTTTCTTCTCTGATTGCTGTGGCTAGGACTTCCAAAACTATGTTGAATAATAGTGGCAAGAGTGGACATCCTTGTTTTGTTCCTGATCTTAGAGAAGTGCTTTCAGTTTTTCACCATCGAGAATGATGTTAGCTGTGGGTTTGTCATATATTGCCGTTATTATGTTGACGTAGGTTCCCTCTATGCCCACTTTCTGGAAAGCTTTTATCATAAATTGGTGTTGAATTTTGTTGAAAACTTTTTCTGCATCTATTGAGTTGATGATATGTTTTTTTGTTCTTCAGTTTGTTAATGTGGTGTATCACACTGATTGATTTGCAAATATTGAAGAAGCCTTGCATCCCTGGTACAAAAGCCACTTGATCATAGTGTCTGCTTCTTTTAATGTGTTGTTGGATTCTGTTTGCTAATTTCTTGAGGATTTTTGCATCTATGTTTATCAGTGATATTGGCCTGTAATTTTCTTTTTCGTAATATCTTTTTCTGGTTTTGGTATCAGGATGATGGTGGCTTCATACAATGAGCTTGGGAGTGTTCCCTCCTCTGCAATTTTTGGAGGAGTTTCAGAAAGATAGGTGTTAACTCTTCTCTAAATGTTTGATAGAATTCACCTGTGAAGCCATCTGGTCCTGGACTTTTGTTCCTTGGCAGTTTTTTTAATCACAGTTTCAATTTCAGTACTTGTGATTGGTCTATTCATATTTTCTATTTTTTCCTGGTTCAGTCTTGAAAGGTTGTACCTTCTAAGAATTTGTCCATTTCTTCTAGGTTGCCCATTTTATTGGCATACGTTTGCTTGTAGTAGTCTCTGATTATCCTTCTTTGTATTTCTGTAGTGTCAGTTGTAATTTTTCATTTCTAATTTTATTAATTTGAGTCCTCTCCTTTTTTTTTCTTGATGAGTCTGGCTAAAGTTTTATCCATTTTGTTTATCTTCTCAAAGAACCAGCTTTTAGTTCATTGAGCTTTGCTATTGTTTTCTTTCTCTCTATTTCATTTATTTCTGCTCTGATCTCAATGATTTCTTTCCTTCTACTAACTTGAAGGGTTTTTTTGTTCTTCTTTCTCTAAGGCTACAAACAATAAATGCTGGAGAGGGTGTGGAGAAAAGGGAACACTCCTACACTGCTGGTGGGAATGTAAATTGATATAGACACTATGGAAAACAGTATGGAGGTTCCTTAAAAAACTAAAAATAGAGCTACAATATCAGCCAGCAATCCCACTCCTGGTATATATCTGGAGAAAACCATAGTAGAAAAGATACATGCACCCCAATGTTCATCATAGCACTTTTAACAATAACCAGGACATGGATGCAACCTAAATGTTCATCGATGGTTGAATGGATAAAGAAGAAGTGGTAGGTATATACAATGGACTATTTCTCAGCCATATAAAAGAATGAAATAATGTCATTTGCAGCAACATGGATGGATCTAGAGATTGTCATTCTGAGTGAAATTAATCAGACAGAGAAAGACAAATATCATATGATATCACTTACATGTGGAATCTAAAAAAAAAAAAAAATGGCACAAATGAACTTATTTACAAAACAGAAATAGAGTCACAGATATAGAAAAAAAAAAAAAAAAAAACAACTTATGGTTACCAAGTAGGAAAGGGGATAGGATAAGTTGGGAGATTGAGATTGACATATACACACTATTATATATAAAATAGATAACTAATAAGGACCTAATGTATAGAACAGGGAACTCTACTCAATACTGTGTAATGATGTATATGGGAAAATTATCTAAAAAAGCGTGGATATATGTATATATATATATATAACTGATTCACTTTGCCATACAGCAGAAACTAACAAAACATTGTAAATCAAATATATTCCAATAAAAATTTATTTCAAAAAAGATTAGATAAGGATTATGGTAGCATGGGAGAACTGATGAAAATAAAAAGGCAAAATTCTATTGAAAATTGATGAGTCTTTTGATGAGTTCTTGTAATGAATAATCAGGTAATTTACATGAGGGAGAATTTCCTGGAATAATATTGTTATGCTAATGAAGACAACAGAATAGTAATGTCATGTTTTGTAATCAGTAAGCTGGTGGTGGGAGGGAGTAGGTTCTTTCAGTCCTTAGTGCCCATCTGTTTATGGGGATATATGATTTTGTTCTCCATAGGTTTCTAGCATCCTGATCTACCAAGTTTTCCAGATATAATATAATAGTCCTAAACTCCTCTTTAGGCTCATTCTAGAACTCTCGTTACTGACGGCTTTGAGAGAGAGAGAAAGAGAGAGAAAGATAATTTTCTAGCATGAAGGAACAACTACACACAAGGGTGTAGAGTGAGAAATTAAACATATTTTGCTAAGGACAATGTGGATCGAATAGCCACAATGGAACCTTTATTTAGGGAAACAAACAAAATTAATGAACATATGATACAATACACCTGCCCATATTTTACCAGTAATTTTCTATATGAACTTAAGTGTTTGAGTTCTTGACATTAGGTAAAATTTTCCACAATTGCAAAAGAAATTCTTCAGACTATTTTTCCTTTTAGTTTTACTATGCTCCAGTAGCTTATGAAAGCTAATATTCTGGTAACAGTGAATACCTTCCAGATGTGCATTTGGCCAAACATTATTTTTCTCTCTTTCTATCATAAGTATTTTATTGACTAGAGGAGGAAAATAGTATCCCAACAACAGATAAACAATGTTTCAGTTAATTGCCAAAGATTATACTTTAATACTTTGGAAAAAGGAAGTCAAGTTAACTATAAGGTTCTTTGATTAATATGATGAAAATCTAAAAGCATCTGACCTACTCATTAACACCTTAATGAAGACAGAAGAATCTCTTATGCTCAATTTCCAGAGAACAAGTACTGTTTGTGGCATTTTGATTTTTCCAGCCAGAGAACAGTGAGATCCATAAAGTAAAATTTGCATATCTATAGGTCAATGTGAATGTGGCAATCGTCAACAAAAGAATTGGGGTACTAAGGACCTTATGGATTACATTATCAAAGGCAAATTGCCAGTTGGTACTGTATCCCTTCCTCTCTTCTATTTCCCTCTTCTCCCTCCCTGAAGGACAGGTGCCCAATGAAGGTGGTTTAGAATGCCAAATATTATATTTATTGAGAAAATTATTCTTAGTCAGAGATCATTAGAGTTGATAAAAAAACTGAGAAAAAAAATACATAATCTTTACTCCTGGGAAGCCAAAGGATTTAGCTGATTATGATGAAAAGGAGTTTATTAGAAATTTTTTTAGATAGCTCATAGAATTGTTAGGAAGGCTGGAGAACCAGGCTCAAACAGCCAGGACCACAACCAGATGCTGAAATATGTCCCCCTGTCTTTATGAGTTAGGAGTTCCACCTTTAAGTCTCTGATTCTCTTAATTCCAGAGATAGAAAAAGAGCTACCATCAGGTCCCTCTTGAGCTCCTGAGTCAAAGTTTTGACTATGTGTCTGATTGGTGGGATCCAGTCCACTTTCCCAGACCACAGATGTGAGAGAACTTGAAAAGCAGATAATCCAGTATTTTTAGCTTTCATAGGGGGACATATTTTCTCCCACCAAGCCTCACAAGGTAGGAAATTCCCCAAACAGGGAATGTTGTCAGATTTCTAATGGCCAAAATGAATGGTGCATGTTTACAGGGAGTTTACAGTTTACAATTTGGTGGACAAAAAAACAAAGACCTGGGTAAAGTTGTAACAGTGTAGAAACTGCTGTTAGAAAAAAGAATGACTGACTCAGACTGAAGAAGTAAAGAAATAATACCTGTAGTATGGAACAGGTAAAGCAAATAAGAATTATTAAGAATATCAGCTAGATAAATAACTTAAGAAAGGACATTTCAAGAAGAGGACATAGCACAAGAAAAGACTCAGTGGCCTGAAGCAACAGGTGGAGAAGTCTCCAAATTTACATTATTCTTTTAATGGCTTGCATGACTTACTTGATTATATCTATTAAGGACAAGAAGCAATTGAATCTTAAAATACACCCTAAAGGACATTTGGTACTATGGTAAAAACTGTCACTGAAATGCAGTTGAAAATTCACATGTTGTAGGACCTACATAAAAGAGCTATGTGAAACTGAAATTGATCAAAAAGGTTGGATTTTTGCTTTCAAGAAGTTTGTTTTATCAACACAAGACAGCATGAAACCCACAGTAAATATTAATTTGACATGAGGATTCTCTGTTTCTTGAACTTCATATCTGTAATTATATTTTCTCAACATACCCTTTTTTGCTATTATAACTAATCATATCTTATATTTAAACCTGTATTTCTATACCTAAAATGTTTCCTATCCCTGAATGCCAAATAGATTCTTACCTAGTATTCTGGATATATTCTTTAATTAGGAGTCTTTTGTGGATTATTTTATGGGCTCCTGACTTGGAATTTTATTGGGTTCTTCTTGTGTGACCAAGAATGTTCCTAAATTTTAGATCTGTTAGATGTTATCAACTAAGGCATGCAAGATGCTAATGTGTAAACTGATTGTCTGATTTTTGCAAATTTATGTAAAAAATATCTGTGATATTGCCTTTTTCACTGGAGACTCTTAATGGCGCTATACTTTAAAGTCAAATAGTGTTTTCAGTGAAAGAACACTGAGACTGATTGGAGCTTTTGGGGAGTGCTGTTTACCTGTGACTTATGAAATTGAATAGCCTAGGAAAATTACTTTCTTCACCATTTTAGAAAGTTATAGTCATAAATGAGTTTGACCTTTTAATTTTTCTACTTACTGTCAACCTAGCAAAGAAAAGAATGTTTGTAAATTGTCTATCATTTTGCCCCTACAAAACAGATGAATCTAGGAAACAGATCAAGAAGGCTAAGATGATAAAAAGCCAGCTTGATAAGGTATGCACAGTCTATATATACAATTATCAAAGAAGATGACACATGGGATAATAACTTATTGATATAGAGTTGAATTAGCCTGATACAGAGTGTTAGAGATAATCACATGCCAGAAGAAGATAATGTAATATGAAACAGTTTTCTAAGAGAAAGAGTCAAACTCCTAACACGTGAACCTACAATCATCTGCAAAATACGAGTAAAGCCTAGAAGGAAATGAACATTGTTATGTGTCAGTAAGCCTAACCAACTATAAATTTTTGAATTGACCATGATTAGACTTGGACCAGAGATAGATGGTATTTAATTCAATAAATATTGATAGAATAAGAAAATAAATGGTTAATGAAATGAATGAATAGATGCACTCAACACATATTTACTGTCTTCTATGTGCCGACTTAAAAAAATGCACAACATGAGAGTTGTGAGTTAAGTTTTATTTTGGGCAAAATGAGGACTATAACCCAGGAGACAGCATCTCAGATAGCTCTGAGAAACTGCTCCAAAGAGGTAGGGCAGAGGGTCAGTATATATGTGATTTTGGTGAAGGGGGAGTACATGCAATCAAACACATATTTTTTTGCAGAAGGTTTCTGCTAGTCTCATGAAGGTTACTGCTAGTCACGAGGAGCAGACGTCATCATGAAGGATTTTAATGCCTTTCTAGACATGATGAGATGCAAGAATTGGGCTCATAAAATCATCTCCTGAAAATATTTAACTATCTGAAGACCTGTTCTGACAGTTTTTCCCAGGGCACAGAGTGCCACATTTCTGCTCTCCACCCTGAACTCCTTTCAGGGGTTGTTGAAAGTCAGTGGCTGCAGCAACTCATGACTTAATCCTTATAGAGTTAGATGGCAAGTGCCAATGGCAAGTGCCAATTTGTAGTTGACATATGGTTGCACATAATACACAGTTTTAAATGCAAATTGATAAGAGATAAACATACCTCATTTGGTGTTTTTAAACAGTTTAAATTGAAACATATTTAAGATGTGATTCTATTGACACAGAAATGATATGTTAGAGTTTAAGCCTTAGTTCTCATATCTACTTACAATCATCCTGTGGTGAGTTCATCCACACAAGTTTAAATATCATCTATATGCTTATAGTTCCCATATACATAGCTGCAAACCAGAACTTTCTTAAACAAGTACAAATCCAATTGCCCACTCAACATCTTCTCTCAGTCTGATAGACATTTAAAACTTAGCATGCCCAAACTGATTTCATGATTATTCCTGACAAATAATACGTGTGTTAAAGGATAATTTTCAAAATATAGTAAAATAATGACTTTCATAGAGATACAAAATGACCACCTGTTAAAGAGTGTATTTAACTCATTGTTAATCAGGTAATCAGTAGGATGTTACAAGCAGTTCAAAGGGTAATACAAATAGTAGATGCATGTATGCATCAGGAATATTGAAAATAATGTGCAAATTGAAGTATAACTATCTTCTTTCAGTGGGAAAAGAAAGTCAACTGAATCGCTACCGGACAGAGTTTGTATTTCCACAGACAAGCGTTATTTTGCAGGGCTATCAGTTATACACAATTTATGAAGTTTTAACTTCACTTAAAGCTCAAAAGCTTAAAAGACTCAAATCCACCCCTAGAATCAGAATCCGATAACAAGCAGGGATGTTCTCTAGAGTGCATAGTTAAGAATGAGGGAAAATAAAGACATAATCAGATACATTGGGAAAACAAAGCTTACCATTCTCACATCCTTTGCATAAACAATTACTGAAGTATTCATTTCAATAAGAAAAAAGGAATAACTTTGGAATGTTATGGGACTAAAGAAAAAACAAAAGCAAAGAATTAGTTAATCAATTATTAGACATTTAACTGTGACTATAAAAATTAATAATAATTATGTATTAGAAATGTAAAACTAAAACTACAGCTAGCAATAAAAAGATAAGGGAGGGAGGTTTTTGATGGTTAGGTGAAACATGTTTAAGCTCCTTGTCCTGGTCAAGGACAAGGAATTTAAATTTTTAGAAGTATGTTATTTTAAAATATATGTTAAACATTTTGTGCTAAATAATTAAGAGACCTGCCTAACTAACTAGAAATATAATCTATACTTCTTAAACCAAAAGAGACTTAAGAGAGTAGAATATGATGAAAATCTCATGCAGACTTAGGACAGTAGAAAAAAAAATTTAAAGTTGAAGCAAAGGAAAACAATTCAAAATAAAAAAACACATCATACTCTAGTAGAAATAAATTAAAATATATCAATAATAACAGTGACTATGAAGAAATTATTTAGCCATCCCAAATGATTTAGTTTGAAAAAAACTACATAAAAATGTTGAAAATCAAGAGAGAGAGAAAACTAATCTATGAAACATTGACCTAAGAATGTTGATGCAAAAATTTTAATAACATACAAAAGATACCTTAAAGTAGAATTCCTTATAATAAATATATCATCATTGCATATTAATGAATGAGAAAATGCACAAAGAAAATATCTTAATGTAAACTGACAAGAAAGCCTTCAAATACACAAAGCAAAATTCTCAGGATTATTTTACAATAGTTCAGTAAATCCATAATCAACTTCAAAGATTTTTAAATTCGTTTTTATTGTAAGCTAAGAGTTCTTGCTTATAAAAAAATTTAGCAAGGAAATAGAAGAACTGATTACCACAATTAACAACTTTAATATATGTGTACATGTGGCCACTTTACATAAATGGATTACATAATAGATTTCAAAGGAAACCTCAAGCTATATCAAATAATTGATAGCACGTATATAGCACATTACTGTAAATCAATTAAATTTGAAACTGACAATTGAGGTTGTTTCCCCAAACACAAATGTTTACAAACTTACAAAAACATTACTAAGTAACTTATGGGTTAAAGAGAATATCAAAATGGAAATTCCAAATAAATAGAAACAAATGAAAATGAAAGTACTTGGGATGCAGCTAAAGTCATTTAAAAGTAAATGCATAGCTTTAAATGAGGTATGCATTGACTTCAAGAAGCTGAGAAAATGACATAATATAGTTAAACTGGGTATGAAAAATATAATACTAAAGATATGTAGGAATTCATGAAATTTAAAGCCAGGAATAATACAAAGAAGCACCACAATTACAAGCAGGTTCTTTGTAAATTTAAAAAAAAAAAATGTATATACTTCTACCAGAATGAATCATTTGTACTTTTTGTCAAAAGTACAAATAAACAGTATTAAGAATTAATAAATAGATATAAAACAAAAAGAATAGAATATTTTTAAAATATGAGAGTACAATAAAATCTTTATGATGAATTTGAAAACTTACATGAGATAATTTATTGTCTAACAAAATAATAATAATTACCAAAATTGATTTGAGTAGGAATAGAAACTCTTAATAAAACCATGGATATCTATGTAGTTGGACCTGTAAAAAGATATTTTCCTTTAAAAAGAAGGGAAAATACAATTGGAAAAGATAGTTTTGCCAATGAGTTTGAACACAACTTCAAGGCAAAGACAATCCCTCTCTTGAACTCTCTCAGAGAGTTAAAAAAGGAGGGACATACATCCAAATAATGTATCATGAGTGTATAACTTGATTGTAAAACAAAAAAAATATTTGTGTAATAAAAGAAAACTATAGGTAAATATTACCTATTAACATAGATGTAACATTCCTAAAGGAAATTCTAGGAATGTACTTTTGTATAATGGAAAATACATCATAATTATGTAATATATCTTAGGAATTCATTGACAGAAAAAATTTTTATCTTACTTTCCATAGATTAAAAGAAGGAAAGAAACATGGCTTTTGTAAGAGATATTTTAAAACATTTGAAAAATTCATAACCCACTTATGATTTTAAAAATCTCAAGTAACAGGGAATAGAGAGAAAAGATTGTAATATTTTAAAAAATCCTTACCAATAGCATTCATTATACTTATGGTGACACTCTTTAAATATTTCCATTAAATTGAGGACAATAAAGGTAGGCCCATTATTTTTGCCTCTAAGTCACACTCTACTGGCTGTTCTAGTCAATTCAATAAGAAATATGCATTGAATTTATATTCAATATTAATGATCTGAGAGAACTAAGAAGTATAAAAACCAATAAAATAGGTCAGCATGTTTGTGGACTGAAAGCCAACACAGAGACATGAATGGACTTATTAGAGTGTAGAAATTATCTTCTTTTTTACAGATAAAAACTCCTAATTAACAATATAAGGTAACTAAGTATAAATTCAACAAAAGATGTATATGTTTATTATGAAAAAAATCACAGTTATTAATCAGCATGACAGAAGACTTGAATCATAGAGAAATCCCTTACACATAGAAAGTCTAGTACATTCTTCCTGAATGTAAACTATCAACTACTGTGATGCACCTATCCAGATCAGGATTTTTCTCTTAACTATCCTTTCACTCAGAATGGACATCCCAAGAGACACATTTGTCTTAATAATAAACTACTTTGTCACCAATGGATAGCATACAGACAGGAAAAGAAACAAAGGTCAGGGTGGTGGGAGAGGATTCCCCCACAGTGCAGGAAATAGGGGTGCTTTGCTTTTAGAAATAAAAAAAAAAAGACTCTAATTACTTTACATTTTATGATCATCATAAGCAAGAAATTAGAACAATTTCAGTGACAAAATTCTCTTCTTCTCTCCAAATAATTTGTTATTCTGAGGTTTAAACTTTGTGCTGTGGTTACTGAGTTATAATAATATATATGAGCTTTTGATTTAGCACATTTGTTATTTCTTATCTTTAATAACATTGGACATAAAGGGGAATTTTTTAATTCTCCCTTTAACAATGGCCTTCAAAACAAGTAGATTTGGTTATATTCGTTTCTAATATGTTTTTAAGAGTTCAAAATTTTTCCAACTCCCTTCACTTACAATTCACGACTATGACCCACAGTGGTACCACAGTGATAATAAAAATGAAGAATCAGAACTTGAGTTACTTCAATTTGTCTAAGTGACTACTTGGAGATGTTATCTATTTAAACTGCTTACAGAGACATCTAAAAGTCAGTCAGATCACTCTCTTTGTTAGATTTTTTATTTTTAATTTTTAAAATTTTAATGCAATTTTTAAAGGTTACTTTTCATTTACAGTTATTACAAAATATTGGCTATATTCCCTGTGTTGTACAATACATACTTGAGCCTATCTTACATCCAGTAATAGTTTGTGTCTCCCACTTCCCCACTCCTATATTGCCTGTCAACACTGGTAACCACTAGTGTGTTCTCTATATCTGTGTCTATTTCTTTTTTTGTTATATTCACTACTTTGTTGTATTTTTTTTAGATTCCACGTGTAAGTGATATCATACAGTATTTGTCTTTTTCTGTTTGACTTATTTCACTTAGCATAAGAGCCTCCAAGTCCATCCATGTCACTGAAAATGGCAAAATCTCATTCTTTTCTATGGTTGAGTAGCATTCCATTGTATATATGTACTGCATCTACTTTATCCATTCATCTGTTGATAGACACGTAGGTTGCATATCTTGGCAATTGTAAATAATGCTGCTATGAACATTGGGTGCATGTATCTTTTTGAATTAGTGTTTGCATTTTTTTCACATAGGTACCCAGGACTTGAATTGCTGGGTCATACAGTAGTTCTATTTTTAGTATTTTGAGAAACCTCCATAGTGTTTTCCAAAGTGGCTACATTTTGGAAACTTACATTCCCAAAAACAGTGTACAAGGGTTCCCTTTTCTCCATACCCTCACCAATATTTGTTATTTGTGTTCTTTTTTGATGATAGCCATTCTGGCAGGAGTGAGGTGATAAAACCACAATCTCATTGTGGTTTTGATTTGCAATTCTCTGATGATTATTGATGCTGAAGCATATTTTCATGTGCCTGTTGGCCATCTGCATTTCCTCTTTGGAAAAATGTCTATACGGTTTTTCTGACCATATTGTAATTGGGTTTTTGGGGTTTTTTTTTATGTTGAGTTGTATGAGCTGTTTATATATGTTGGACATTAATCCTGTATTGGTCATATTACTTGCAAATATTTCCTCCCATTCAGAGGGTTGTCTTTTCAATTTGTCAATGGTTTCCTTTGCTGTGCAAAAGCCTTTAAGTTTAATTAGGTTCCATTTGTTTATTTTTGCTTTTATTTCCTTTATTTTAGGAGACAGATCCAAGAAAAATATTGCTAGGATTTATGTCAAAGAGTGTTCTCCCTATGTTTACCACTAGGAGTTGTATACTATCCAGTCTTACATTTAGGTCTTTAATCCATTTTGAGTTTATTTTTGTGTATGCTGTTAGAGAATATTCTAATTCCATTCTTTCACATGTAGCTGTCCAGTTTTCACAGCACAAAGTATTGAAGAGACTGTATTTTCTCCATTGTGTATTCTTGCCTCCACTGTCATAGATTAATGGAGCATAAATGCATGGGTTTATTTCTGGGTTTTCTACCCTTTTCCATTGATCTATGTGTCTGTTTTTGTGCAAGCACCATAATGTTTTTATTACTGTAGCTTTGTAGTATAGTCTGAAGTCAGGGGGGCATGATTCCCTCCAGCTCTGTTCTTTATCAAGATTGTTTTGGATATGTGGGGTCTCTTTTTTGTTCCTATTTAAAATTTAAAATTATTTGCTCTGGTTCTGAGAATAAAAAAGCCTTTGGTATTTTGATATGTATTGCATTGAATCTGTAGATGCCTGGGGTAGTATGGTCATTTTAACAACATTGATTCTTCCAATCCAAGAACATGGTATATCTTTCCATCTGTTTGTGTTGTCTTCCATTTCTTTCATCAATGTCTTATAGTTTTTGTAGTACAGGTTTTTGCCTCAGGTGGGTTTATTCCTAGGTTTTTTATTCTTTTTGATGCAATCATAAATGGGATTGTTTCCTAATTTCTCTTTATGATATCTCAGTGTACAGAACTGCAAGAGTTTTCTATGTATTAATTTTGTATCCTGCCAATTTACCAATTTATTGATGAGCTCTAGTAGTTTTCTGTTGGCTTCTTTAGGATTTTCTATGTATAATATTATGCCATCTGCAGTGACATTTTTACTTCTTCCACTCCAATTTGGATTCCTTTTATTCCTTTTTCTTCTCTGATTGCTGTGGCTAAGACTTCCAAAACTATGTTGAATGAAAGTGGCAAGAGTGGGCAGCCTTGTCTTCTTCCTGATCTCTTAGGGAATGCTTTCATCTTTTCATCATTGAATATGATGTTAGCTGTGGGTTTGTCATATATGCCCTTTATTATGTTGAGGTATGTTTCCTCTATGCTCACTTTCTGAAGAGTGTTTATCACAGATGGATGTTAAATTTTACCAAAAGCTTTTTCTGCATCTATTGAGATGATCATATGGTTTTTATTCTTCAGTTTGTTAATGTGGTGTATCAAACTGATTGATTCGTGGATACTGAAAAAACCTTGCTTCCCTGGGATAAATGCCACTTGATCATGGTGTATGATCCTTTTAATGTATTGTTGGATTCAGTGTGCAAGTATTTTGTTGAGGATTTTTGTATCTATGTTCATCAGTGACATTGGCCTGTACTTTTCTTTTTTATATCTTTGTCTGGTTTTGGTATCAGTGTGACTCTTGTTTCATAGCATGAGTTTGGATGTGTTCCTTCCTCTGCAGTCTTCTGGAATAGTTTCACAAGGATAGAAATTAACTCTTCTCTAAATATTTGGTAGAATTCACCTGTGAAGCCACCTGGTCCTTGACTTTTCTTTGTTGGGAGTTTTTATACTACTGATTTATTTTCATTACTGTTAATTTTTCTGTTTATATTTTATATTTCTTCCTGGTTCCTTCTTGGGAGATTGTACCCTTCTTTGAAGTTGTCTATTTATTCTAGGTTGTCCATTTTATTGGTGTATTGTTAATTGAGGTAGTCTGTTATGATTCTTCGTATTTCTATGGTTTTGGATGTCACTTTGCCTTTTTCATTTCTGATTTCATTCATTTGGGCCCTCTTCCTTTCTTTCTTTATGAGTCTGACTACAGTTTTATCAATTTTGTTTATCTTTTCAAAGAACCAGATTTTAGTTTCATTGATTTTTTTCTATTGTTTTAGTCTCTATTTCATTTATTTCTGCTCTGATCTTTATGATTTCTTTCCTTCTACTAACTTTGGGTTTTGTTTGTTTTTCATTTTTTAGTTCCTTCAAGGTTAGGTTGTTTGAGGTTTTTCTTTTTTCTTGAGATAAGCTTGTATTGCTATAAACTGCCCTCTTAGAACTGCTTTTGCTACATCCCATAAGTTTTAGAATGTTGTGTTTTCATTTTCATTTGTCTATAGGTACCTTTTTATTTCCTTTTTAATTTCTTCACTGATCCATTGGTTGTTTAGTAGCATATTGTTTAGTCTCCACATGTTTGTACTTTTGTTTTTAAACATCTTTATTAGAGTATAATTGCTTCACAGTGGTGTGTTAGTTTCTGCTTTACAACAAAGTGAATCAGCTATACATATACATATATCCCCATATCTCCTCCCTCTTGTGTCTCCCTCTCCCTCTCCCTATCCCAACCCTCTAGGTGGTCACAAATCACCGAGCTGATCTCCCTGTGCTATGTGGCTGCTTCCCACTAGCTATCTATTTTACATTTGGTGTGTTTGTACTTTTTACATCTTTTTTCTTGTTGTTGATTTCTAGTCTCCTAGAATGGTTATCATAAGAAATGTTTGATATGATTTCAATTTTCTTAAATTTACTGAGATGTATTTTGGTCTAGCATGTGATCTATCCTGGATAATGTTCCTGGAGAAAAAAGTGTGTATTCTGCTGCTTTTAGATGGAATGCTCTATATATACCAATTAAGTTCATTTGGTCTAATGTGTCATTTAAGGCCTTTGTTTTCTTATTGATTTTCTGTCTGGGTGATCTGTCCATTGATGAAAGTGGGCTGTTAAAATCCCCTACTGTTATTGTGTTACTGTTGATTTCTCCTTTTATGTCTGTTAGTATTTAGGTGCTCCTATGTTGGGTGCATATATATTTCTAATTGTTATATCTTCTTCTTGGATTGATCCCTTGATCATTATGTAGTGTCCTTCTTCATTTCTTGTAACAATATTTTAAAGTCTATTTTGTCTGATATAAGTATTTCTACTCCAACTTTTTTAAAATTTTCATTTGCTTGGAATATCTGTTTCCATCCCCTCACTTTCAGTCAATATATGTCCCTAGATCTGAAGTCGGCCTTTTGTAGACAGCATATACATGTGTCTTGTTTTTATATACATTCAGCCAGTTAATATCTTTTGATTGGAGCATTTAATCCATTTACATTTAAGGTAATTATTGATATGTATGTTCTTATTGCTATTTTGGTTTTGTAGGGTTTTTTTCTTCCCTTGTTTTTTTTTTTTTTTTCTCTCTCTTGTGATTTCATGACTATCATTAGTGTTGCGTTTGGATTACTTCTTATTTTTTTGTGTGTGTATCTATTGTAGATTTTTGATTTGTGGTTACCATGAGATTTATATATAGCAGTCTATATATATGCATATGCAAGACTGTTTTAAATCGCTGTTCTCTTAATGTCAAATGCATTTCTACATTTGTACCGTCCTCTTCTCATGATTGCTGCTTTTGATATCAAATTTGTGTGTGGATGATTTCCTGCATTTACTGTATGCTTGCCTTTTGAAATACATTTTAAAAACCCTGCATTTGTACTCTCCTCCTCTCATGATTATTCTTTTTGATATCATATTTTACAAATAATTGTTTTGTGTAACCCTTAACTGCTTATTATGCATATTGATGATTTTAGTACTTTTGTCTTTTACTTCGCTAGCAACTCTGTGTGTGAATGATTTCATACCTTTACTGTATGTTTGTCTTTACCAGTGAGCTTTATTATGTTATACTTTTCTTGTTTCTACTTGTGACCTTTTCTTCTTTTGCCTAGAGAAGTTCCTTGAACATTTTTTGTAAAGCTGATTTTGGGGTGCTGAACTCTTTTAGCGTTTGCTTGTCAGTAAAGCTTTTGATTTCTCCATCAAATATGAAGGAGAGCCTTGCTGGGTAAAGTACTCTTGGTTGTAGGATTTTCCCTTTCTCTTCACTTTAAATATATCATGCCACACCCTTCTGGCCTGCAGAGTTTCTGCTGAAAAATCAACTGATAGCTTTATGGGAGTTTCCTTGTATGTTATTTGTTAATTATCACATGCTGCTTTTAGTATTCTCTCTTTATCTTTAAATGTTGTCATTTTTATTATAATACTTCTTGGTGTGTGCCTCTTTTGGTTAATCCTGTATGGAACTCTCTACCCTTCCTGGACTTGGGTCACTTTTCCTTTCCCAGGTTAGGGAAGTTTTCAGCTATTATGTCTTCAAATATTTTCTCAGACTCTCTCTCTCTTCTCCTTCTAGGACCCCTATAATATGATTATTATTGTGTTTGATGTGTGCCAGAGGTCTCTTAATCTGTCCTCTTTTCTTCTCATTCTTTTTTCCTATTTATTTTCAGTGACAGTGATTTCCACTACTCAGTTTTCCAGCTCACTGATCCATTCCTCTGTATCATTTAGTCTCCTGTTGATTCCTTCTAGAGTATTTTTAATTTCAGTTATTATATTGTTCATCTCTGTTTGGTTGTTCCTTATGTTTTCTAACTTTTGTTAAAAACCTCTAACATATTCTGTGCATCCATTCTTCTCCCAAGTTCTTTGATCATCTTTCAATCATTATTTTGAACTTTTTCTCAGGTAGCTTTCCTATCTCCATTTCCGTTAGTTCTTCTTCTGGGGTTTTATCTTGTTCCTTTGTCTGGACTGTGTCTCTCTGTGACCGCATTTTATCTAAGTTGCTATTTGATTTTTGTTTTTTTTTAACATCTTTATTGGAGTATAATTGCTTTACAATGGTGTGTTAGTTACTGCTTTATAACAAAGTGAATCAGTTATACATATAAATATGTCCCCATATCTCTTCCCTCTTGCGTCTCCCTCCCTCCCACCCTCCCCATCCCACCCCTCTAGGTGGTCACAAAGCACCGAGCTGATCTCCCTGTGCTATGCAGTTGCTTCCCACTAGCTATCTATTTTACGTTTGGTACTGTATATATGTCCATGCTGCTCTCTCACTTTGTCCCAGCTTATGCTTCCCCCTCACCATATTCTCAAGTCCATTCTCTAGTAGGTGTGGGTCTTTATTCACGTCTTGACCCAAGGTTCTTCACGACAATTTTTTTTTTTTTTTAGATTCCATATATATGTGTTAGCATACGGTATTTGTTTTCCTCTTTCTGACTTACTTCACTCTGTATGACAGACTCTAGGTTCATCCACCTCATTACAAATAACTCAATTTTGTTTCTGTTTATGGCTGAGTAATATTCCATTGTATATATGTGCCACATCTTCTTTATCCATTCATCTGCTGATGGACACTTAGGTTGCTTCCATGTCCTGGCTATTGTAAATACAGCTGCAATTAACATTTTGGTACAAGACACTTTTGGAATTATGATTTTCTCAGGGTATATGCCCAGTAGTGAGATTGCTGGGTTGTATGGTAATTTTATTTTTAGATTTTAAGGAACCTCCATACTGTTCTCCATAGTGGCTGTATCAATTTACATTCCCACCAACAGTGCAAGAGAGTTCCCTTTTCTCCACACCATCTCCAGCATTTATTGTTTGTAGATTTTTTGATGATGGTCATTCTGACCGGTGTGAGATGATATCTCATTGTAGTTTTGATTTGCATTTCTCTAATGATTAATGATGTTGAGCATTCTTTCATGTGTTTGCTGGCAATCTTATATCTTATTTGGAAAAATGACTATTTAGGTCTTCTGCCCATTTTTGGATTGGGTTTTTTTTTTTTTTTGATATTGAGCTGTGTGAGCTACTTGTAAGTTTTGGAGATTAATCCTTTGTCAGTTGCTTCATTTGCAAATATTTTCTCCCATTCTGAGGGGTGTCTTTTCATCTTGTTTATGGTTTCCTTTGCTGTGCAAAAGCTTTTAAGTTTCATTAGGTCCCATTTGTTTATTTTTGTTTTTATTTCCATTGCTCTAGGAGGTGGGTCAAAAAGGATCTTGCTGTGATTTATGTCATACAGTGTTCTGCCTATGTTTTCCTCTAAGAGTTTGATAGTGTCTGGCCTTACATTTAGGTCTTTAATCCATTTTGAGTTTATTTTTGTGTATGGAGTTAGGGAGTGTTCTAATTTCATTCCTTTACATGTAGCTGTCCAGTTTTCCCAGCACCACTTATTGAAGAGGCTGTCTTTTCTCTACTGTATATCCTTGCCTCGTTTATCAAAGATAAGGTGACCATATGTGTGTGGGTTTATCTCTAGGCTTTCTATCCTGTTCCATTGATCTATATTTCTATTTTTGTGCCAGTACCATACTGACTTGATTACTGTAGCTTTGTAGTATAGTCTGAAAACAGGGAACCTGATTCCTCCAGCTCCATTTTCCTTTCTCAAGATTGCTTTGGCTATACGGGGTTTTTTGTGTTTCCATTCACATTGTGAATTTTTTTGTTCTAGTTCTGTGAAAAATGCCAGTGGTAGCTTGACAGGGATTGCATTGAATCTGTAGATTGCTTTGGGTAGTTGAGTCATTTTCACAATGTTGATTCTTCCAATCCAAGAACATGGTATATCTCTCCATTGATTTGTATCATCTTTAATTTCTTTCATCAGTGTCTTATAATTTTCTGTATACAGGTCTTTTCTCTCGTTAGGTAGGTTTATTCCTAGATATTTTATTCTTTTTGTTGCAATGATAATTGGGAGTGTTTTCTTAATTTCATTCTCAGATTTTTCATCATTTGTGTATAGGAATGCAGGAGATTACTGTGCATTAATTTTGGATCCTGCTACTTTACCAAATTCATTGATTAGCTCTAGGAGTTTTCTGGTAGCATATTTAGGATTCTCTATGTATAGTATCATATCATCTGCAAACAGTGACAGCTTTATTTCTTCTTTTCCAATTTGTATTCCTTTTATTTTTTTTTTTTTCTCTAATTGCTGTGGCTAAAACTTCCAAAACTATGTTAAATAATAGTGGTGAGAGTGGGCAACCTTGTCTTGTTCCTGATCTTAGTAGAAATGTTTTCAGATTTTCACCATTGAGGACAATGTTGGCTGTGGGTTTGTCATATATGGCCTTTATTATGTTGAGGAATGTTCCCTCTATGCTTACTTTCTGGAGAGTTTTTATCATAAATGTGTGTTGAATTTTGTCAAAAGCTTTCTCTACATCTATTGAGATGATCATATGGTTTTGCTCCTTCAATTTGTTAATATGGTGTATCACATTGATTGATTTGCATATATTGAAGAATGCTTGCATTCCTGGGATAAACCCCACTTGATCATAATGTATGATCCTTTTAAAGTGCTGTTGGATTCTGTTTGCTAGTATATTATTGAGGATTTTTACATCTATGTTCATCAGTAATATTGGCCTGTAGTTTTCCTTCTTTGTGACATCTTTGTATGGTTTTGGTATCAATGATGGTGGCCTCGTAGAATGAGTTGGGGAGTGTTCCTCCCGCTCCTATATTTTGGAAGAGTTTGAGAAGGATAGGTGTTAGCTCTTCTCTAAATGTTTGATAGAATTCGCCCTTGAAGCCATCTTGTCCTGGACTTTTGTTTGTGGAAGATTTTTAATCACAGTTTCAATTTCAGTGCTTGTGATTGGTCTATTCATATTTTCTCTTTCTTCCTGGTTCAGTCTCAGAAGGTTGTGCATTTCTAAGAATTTGTCCATTTCTTCCAGGTTGTCCATTGTGTTGGCATATAGTTGCTTATAGTAATCTCTCATGATCCTTTGTATTTCTGAAGTGTCACTTGTTACTTCTTCTTTTTCATTTCTAATTCTATTTATTTGAGTCTTCTCCCTTTTTTTCTTCATGAATCTGGCTAATGGTTTATCAATTTTTTTATCTTCTCAAAGAACTGGCTTTTAGTTTTATTGATCTTTGCTATCATTTCCTTCATTTCTTTTTCATTTATTTCTGATCTGATATTTATGATTTCTTTCCTTCTGCTAACTTTGGGGGTTTTTTGTTATTTCTCTCATTGCTTTAGGTGTAAGGTTAGGTTGTTTATTTGAGATGTTTCTTGTATTTTAAGGTAGGATTGTATTGCTATAAACTTCCCTCTTAGAACTGTTTTTGCTGCATCCTGTAGGTTTTGGGTCATCGTGTTTTCATTGCCATTTGTTTCTAGGTTTTTTTTGATTTCCTCTTTGATTCCTTCAGCGATCTCTTGGTTATTAAGTTATGTACTGTTTAGCCTCCATGTATTTGAATTTTATACAGGTTTTTTCCTGTAATTGATATCTAGTCTTATAGCCTTATGGTCGGAAAAGATACTTGACACTATTTCAATTTTCTTAAATATACCAAGGCTTGATTTGTGACACAAGATATGATCTATGATGGAAAATGTGCCATGAGCACTTGAGAAGGACGTGTATTCTGTTCTTTATGGTTGGAATGTCCTATAAATATCAATTAAGTCCATCTTATTTAATGTATCATTTAGAGATTGTGTTTCCTTACTTATTTTCATTTTGGATGATCTGTCCATTGGTGAAAGTGAGGTGTTAAAGTCCCCTACTATGATTGTGTTACTGTCGATTTCCCCTTCTATTGCTGTTAGTATTTTCCTTATGTATAGAGGTGCTCCTATGTTGGGTGTATAAATATCTACAATTGTTATATCTTCTTCTCAGATTGATCCCTTGATCATTATGTGGTGTCCTTCTTTGTTTCTTGTAATTGTCTTTGTTTTAAAGTCTTTTTTGTCTGATATGAGAATTGCTACTCCAGCTTTCTTTTGATTTCCTTTTGCATGGAATATCTTTTTGCATCCCCTCACTTTCAGTCTGTATGTGTCCCTAAGTCTGAATTGGGTCCCTTGTAGACAGCATATATATGGGTCTTGTTTTTGTATCCATTCAGCCTGTCTATGTGTTTTGGTTGGAGCATTTAATCCATTTACATTCAAGGTAATTATCGATATGTATGTTCCTATTACCATTTTCTTAATTGTTTTGGGTTTGTTATTGTAGGTCTTTTCCTTCTCTTGTGTTTCCTGCCTATAGAAGTTTCTTTAGCATTTGTTGTATAGCTGGTTTGCTGGTACTGTATTCTCTTTGCTTTTGCTTGTCTGTAAAGGTTTTAATTTCTCTGCCAAATCTGAATGAGATCCTTGCGGTTTACAGTAATCTTGGTTGTAGGTTTTCTCCTTTGTCACTTTAAATTATGTCCTTCTGACTTGCCACGTTTCTGCTGAAAGTTCAGCTGTTAACCTCATGGGGATTCCCTTGTGTGTTATTTGTTGTTTTTCCCTTGTTGCTTTTAATTTTTTCTTTGTATTTAATTTTTGATAGTTTGATTAACATGTGTCTTGGAGGGTTTTTCCTTGGATTTATCCTGTATGGGACTCTCTGTGTTCCCTGGACTTGATTAATTATTTTCTTTCCCATATTAGGGAGGGTTTCAACTATAATCTCTTCATATATTTTCTCAGTCCCTTTCTTTTTCTCTTCTTCTTCTGGGACCCCTGTAATTCGAAATTTGGTGCATTTAATATTGTCCCAGAGGTCTCTGAGACTGTCCTCAAATCTTTTCATTCTTTTTTCTTTATTCTGCTCTGCAGTAGTTATTTCCACTATTTTATCTTCCAAGTCACTTATCCTTTCTTCTGCCTCAGTTATTCTGCTATTGATCCCTTCTAGAGAATTTTTAACTTCCTTTACTGTGATGGTCATCTCTGTTTGTTTGCTGTTTAGTTCTTCTATGTCCTTGTTAAACGTTTCTTGTATTTTCTCCATTCTACTTCCAAGATTTTGGATCATCTTTAGTATCATTTTTCTGAATTCTTTTTCAAGTATACTGCCTATTTCCTCTTCATTTTTTAGGTCTGGTGGGTTTTTGCCTTGCTCCTTCATTTGCTGTGTGTTTCTCTGTCTTCTTGTTTTGCTTCACTTACTGTGTTTTGTGGTCTCCTTTTCACAGACTGCAGGTTCGTAGTTCCCGTTGTTTTTGGTGTCTGTCCCCTGTGGCTAAGTTTGGTTCAGTGGGTTGTGTAGGCTTCCTGGTCGAGGGGAATAGTGCCTGTGTTCTGGTGGATGAGGCTGGATCTTATCTTTCTGGTGGACAGGTCAACGTCTGGTGGTGTGTTTTTGGTGTCTGTGACCTTATTATGATTTTTGGTAGCCTCTCTGCTAATGGATGGGATTTTGTTCCTGTCTTCCTAGTTGTTTGGCTCAGGGTGTCCAGCACTGTAGCTTTCTGGTCATTGAGTGGAGCTGGGTCTCGGCTTTGAGGTGAAGATCTCTGGGAGATTTTTGCCATTTGATATTACATACAGCTGGGAGGTCTCTTGTGAACCACTGTCCTGAACTTTGCTCTCCCACCTCAGAGGCACAGCCCTGGTGCCTGGCTGGAGAACCAAGAGCCTGTCATCTACAGGCTCAGAATAAAAGGGAGGAAAAAAAGAAAGAAAGAAGGAAGAAGATAAAATAAATTTATTAAAATAAAAAATTAAAGATAATTATTAAAGAACATTTTTTAATAATAAAAAAAGAAAGAAAGAAGAGAGCAACCAAACCAAACAAACAAATCCATCAATGAGAACAATTGGTAACAATTATACTAAAAATACAAAAAATTTAAGAAAAAGGGACAGACAAAACCCTAGGACAAATGGTAAAAGCAAATCTATACAGACTAAATCACACACAGAATCATATGCACACACACTCACAAAAAGACAAAAAGGGAAAAAAAATTATATATATCGTTGCTCCCAAAGTCCACGTCCTCAATTTGGGATGATTCATTGTCTATTCAGGTATTCCACAGATGCAGGGTACATCAAGTTGATTGTAGAGGTTTAATCCACTGCTCCTCATGCTGCTGAGAGAAATTTCCCTTTCTATTCTTTGTTCGCACAGCTCCTGTTGTTCAGCTTTTTATTTGGCCTCGCCTCTGCGTGTAGGTCACCTGAGGGTGTCTGTTCTTCGCTCAGACTGGATGGGGTTAAAGGAGCAGCTGATTCAGGTGCTCTGGCTCACTCAGGCCAGGGGGAGGGAGGGTTACGAAATGCAGGTCGATCCTGCGGCAGCAGAGGCATGCCATGTGTTCTCCCAGGGAAGTTGTCCCTGGATCATGGGACCCTGGCAGTGCGGGCTGCACAGGCTTCCAGAAGGGGAGGTGCGGATAGAGACCTGTGCTTGCACACAGGCTTCTTGATGGCTGCAGCAGCAGCCTTAGCATCTCATTCCCGTCTCTGGGGTCCGCTCTGACAGCCGCGGCTGGCTCCTTTCTCTGGAGCTCCTTTAAACAGTGCTCTTAATCACCTCTCCTCGTGCACCAGGAAACAAAGAGGCAAGAAAAAGTCTGTTGCTTCTTCGGCAGCTCCAGACTTTGTCCCGGACTCCCATCCATCTAGCTGTGACGCACTAGCCCCTTCAGGCTGTGTTCACGCAGCCCTGTCCTCTCCCTGGGATCTGAACTCTGAAGCCCGAGCCTCAGCTCCCAGTCCCCGCCCGCCCCAGCAGGTGATCAGACAAGCCTCTCGGGCTGGTGAGTGCTGGTTGGCACTGATCCTCTGTGTGGGATTCTCCCTGCTTTGCCTTCCGACCCCCTGTTGCTGTGCTCTCCTCCGTGGCTCTGAAGCTTCCCCCCTCCACCACCTGCAGTCTCCGCCTTTGAAGGGGCTTCCTAGTGTGTGGGAACCTTTCCTCCTTCACAGCTCCCTCCCACTGGTGCAGGTCCCATCCCTATTCTTTTGTGTCTGTTTTTTCTTTTGACCTCCCCAGGTACGTGGAGAGTTTCTTGTCTTTTCGGAGGTCTGAGGTATTCTGCCAGCGTTCATTAGGTGTTCTGTAGGAGTTGTTCCACATGTCGATGTATTTTTGATGTATTTGTGGGGATGAAGGTGATCTCCACGTCTTACTCTTCTGCCATCTTGAAGCTCCTCTGCTATTTGTTTTTTTTTATGTATGTGGTATGTTTGCTACATTTCCCAACCTTGGAGAATTCACCTACTGTAGGAGATGTCTTTGAGTCCCAGTAGTGCACACCCATCTTATCACCTATGCTATATCATCTAGGGATTCCCCCTAAGAGGGCTGCGTGTGCCCTTCTGCAGTAGTGTGATCACTATGTGGGTGGTCTGGTAGACTTTGTTGGCCCCTAACCTCCTAACCTGATTTGCTTCTAAGCCCTGCCTTGTGCAGATGTTGTTGGCTGCTGGTTAACAGACCCTGGCCACACGGCATTGGGTCACAGAATCCTAGGGACCCTGAGACCAGAGATAGCTCACTGCTGAGCAAAGTCAGGGTCCTGAAGACTCCAGGACTCTTTTTTTTTTTTTTTTTTTTTATGGCTGTGTTGGGTCTTCGTTTCTGTGTGAGGGCTTTCTCTAGTTGCAGCAAGTGGGACCACTCTTCATCACGGTGCGCGGGCCTCTTACTATCGCTGCCTCTCTTGTTGCAGAGCACAGGCTCCAGACGCGCAGGCTCAGCAATTGTGGCTCACAGGCCTAGTTGCTCCGCGGCATGTGGGGTCTTCTCAGACCAGGGCTCGAACCCGTGTCCCCTGCATTGGCAGGCAGATTCTCAACCACTGCACCACAAGGGAAGCCCCGACTCCAGGACTCTTGCCCACCCACTGGTGGGTGAAGCCTGGTCCTGAGGTTAGTGCAGTCACTGGCATTCAGTGCCAGTTCCTGGAGTCTGGATCCTGGGCCCAGTGATCCCAGAGTTCATTTCAGATCCCTGAGGGTGTGGAATGGCAGTTCCTGACACAGTTGGTTATGGGTGGCTGTGGTGTCCTGATGCTTGCATTGGCCTCCTAGTGGACAGGGCCAGGGCCCAGCTTGCCCCAGTGTAGGGTCTGGCCTTCTGTGGGGGACTAGGTCTAGAGGCCTCAGGATTGTTTTTTCTTACATCTAGTGTCTGCCCCCTGGTGGATGAGGCTTGTCTAGTGCAGGCTTCTTGGAGGGAAGAGATTGTTCCTGTCCACTGGCTGGTGGAGGTGGGTCTTAACTGTCTAGTGAGCAGGGTTGTGTCAAGGGGCATGTCTAGAGGTGGCTGTAGGCTCAGGAAATCTTTAGGTAGCCTGTCTGCTGGTGGGTGGGGAAGTGTCCCAGCCCAGTTAGTTGTTTGGCCTGAGGCATCCTAGCACTGGTACTTACTGGCTGTTGAGTGGGACCAGGACTTGGTACTAGTGAGCCAATATGGAAGACACCAGCAGCAGTGTTCAAGCAGTAGAATTTTTTCAAATATGACAGCCACCAGTTTCTATGTCCCCAGGGTGATCTGCAGCTGCCCCCTACCTCTCCAGAATACTCTCTAAGACCAGCAGGTAAGTCTGTTGCATTGTCCTACAAAATTACTGCTTTTGCCTTGGGTCCCAGTGCACATGAGATTTTGTGTGTGCTCTTTAAGGGTGAAGTCTCTACAGTAAGTTTCCCCTACATATAAATGAGTTCCATTCCAAGAGCATGTTCATAAGTCCAATTTGTTCATAAGTCCAGCAAAGTTAGCCTAGGTACCCAACTAATACAATCAGCTATGTAGTACTGTACTGTAATAGATTTATAATACTTTACACACAAATAATACATAAAAAACAAACACAAAAATAAAGAAAACATTTTTAATCTTACAGTACAGTACCTTGAAAAGTACAGTAGTACAGTACAACAGCTGGCATACAGGGGCTGGCATCGAGTGAACAGGCAAGAAGGGTTACTGACTGGAGGAGGGAGAGGAGGTGGGAGATGGTAGAGCTGAAGAATCATCAGCAATAGGAGACAGAGGGCAAGCTTCAATTTCACTCACACCTGACATTGATGGCACAGGTTCTACTTCCTTGCTGGATTCAATTCTAACCACCCTCTTGAAAAAACAATCCAGTGATATCTGGTTAGTAGCTCTCTTTTTCTCATCATAGATGACATAGTAGCACTGGATTGCATTCTGAACGGCTACTGCAACCTTCATGTACTGTTCTATGTTCGTGTTCTGTGCCTCAAAAACTAAGTGTCACTTTCTGTGTCATGAACCTCTTCAGTTCTTCCATTACTTCTTCTTCCTCTTGTCTCTCTTTGTCCTTTCTTGGTGCTTGGCACTTCTTAGCAGTGTCAGGTACATCACTGCTGCTACTATGCTTGCTTCTGGAGACATCCTAGCCTTGAAAAAAAGACACTGTACTACTCTACTCTATACAGTACTGTACAGTAAAGTACACAAAAGCACAACCACTTATAGAGGATGCATGCATGTGAAAATGTACACCAGACACGTGAATTAACTTACATGATTGGACATATGAACACACATTCATATCTTTGAAAGTTCTCAACTTGAAGGTTCATATGTAGGGGACTTACTGTTTTTCCTCTGGTCCTGTGGTGCTCCCAAAATTAAGCCCTGCTGGTTTTCAAAATAAAATGCTCTGAGGGATCATCTTCCTGGTGCAGGACGCACGGGGCTGTGGAGACCAATGTGCGGCTCAGAATTCTCACTCCTGTGGGAGAAACTCTGCAATATAATTGTTCTCCAGTTTGTGGGGTTGCCCATCCAGGGGTATGGTATTTGATTATATCATGAGTCTGCTCCTCCTACCCATCTTATTGTGGTTCCTTCTTTATGTCATTAGTTGTAGAAGATCTTTTTCTAGTAGGTTCCACTCTTTTTCATTGATGGTTGTTCTGCAGATAGTTGTGATTTTGTTGTGCTCATGAAAGGAGGTGAGCTCAGAGTCTTTCTACTCTGCCAAATTGGCCAAGCTCTCTTGGATCAGTCTTTAAGATTCATTCAGTAGACTTGAAATTTCAGGAATTTTCTGTAAAATGAAATTTTTGTGGAATTCTGCCAAACTTTTGTACACATTTGAGAATTTTCTTAGCTTTTTGTGTATTTGTTGTTCCATGTAAAATAAATTTTAAAAATTAGTTAAAGAAAAAGTGATTTTATCAACTATGAACAAAAATAGAGTAACAAATCTGGCTTCATTGTCTATTGAACATGAATAGAAGAAAAAATTCTACAATGTCATGACATACTTACAAGACTTAAGACTCAGAAACAGAAACTCTAATGTTCTTATTCTTCACTGAGACCAATATATAGGTATAAATGTTTTATCTCTTTTAAAGACTATACATTAATGTAGTTCAAAAAGTATTGATTCATTACTTTCCCCCATTTTGGTGTCTGTAATATTTATTTATTTTATATACATTTGGTTCATTTTATTTTATATACATTTGGTTAACTTTCATCTGCAAGATTATATACACATAGATCAATAGAAATGTTTTTCACTGGCCACAATTCTTCTGGCCGTTAATATTATTTATTTTATTTCATGATCATTGCTAAAATTAATTTGGTATATAATAAGAAAGAAGTCTTAAAAATTAGCTTCTGCACATGCCAACCACATAGTTTCTCTCCCTGGAATTGTTCTATTTGGACTTCAAATTCCAGTTCTCACATCAAATGGAGTATATGTACATTCATGACAGACTAAGGAGGAGGAATTCTTTCCTCTGTGTACAGTTAATGAAAACCAGTATTCAGACAGATGAACTGAGAGAAATGACTTGGGTTCTTTATGCCTTTTCAGTTTTTTATTCCAAGTATTGTTTGAGACTTTTTTCCATATTGCTGTTAAAAATAATATATTCCCTCATTTCTTGCTAAAGAGAGCTGACTATGGATTCTATTTCATGGGACCAAAACGACCAAAGATATTTGAACTCCATATCCTTAAAAATTCAGAGAATGGGGAGTGTATCTTAGCAAGTGGGGAAAGGGAACTGCAAGGGTGGGTTTGTACTTGGGGGCTGGGGAAAGAAGTGGCTGGGATGAGGAAACTGCACTGTGTTTGTTCTCTTGCCAGTTCCTCCATGACTTATATCTATCACCAAAAGAGAAGAGTTGATTTTTTACAAGGAACTATGTAGCACATGGAGTCCTTTGCAGTCATGATTTGGAAGCCAGCTGACAAAGTGAGATTTGATCTTGCAATATTTTAGCCTATTTGGGAAGACACAACTAAATATTTGGTATAATACTGTTGCCGAAATCTTGGCTTCTGTACACAGGTGTTGAATAAAAATATGGAGGCAGAATTTAGGAGGAAAGAGAAAAAGTGGCTTTAATTCTTTGCTAAGCAAGGAGGGAACACAGCGGGCTAGCACCTCCAAAAAACTGTGCCCCCTTCCCTAGGGAATTGAGAGAGGTTATATAGCTGGGACTCGTGGTCTATGGTAGGTGATAAGGCTCAAATTAATGAAGGTCTTGTATTCTTCTTCCTGCATTACTGCAAAACAGTCACAGCTGGCATCAGGCAGCCTGGTAATTGTGTCCATTTGTCTCTGGGTTGTTGACCTGTGACCTTTTGTTTCTGAAATGCAACTGCTTCAAGGGGGTGCAGGATATAATTCACATAGTGTCAAAGAGTGATGGGTTAGCTTTGTGAAGTACAAATCTAGTTACAGACACTACAAATTAGTAACAGTTAAAATAAAACTAGGAAGGATTAACTCTGTCAGGCCAGTTTATGTTTCTTCTCTAGCCTGTTCACTCTTCCCTTGTTTTCTTTGTTTATCAGAAAAATCTCATTTCTATTTTTGCTGCAATACCTTCGGGCAGTTCCCATTTTCAATGATTAATATTCGTCTTTACATCTAGCTGTCTATACATTAATTCGCTGGCAAATACAGGCACATTGAGTTGTCACTATATGTGATAAAGTACGAATCTAGGGTAACACATTGCTGTTTTCCCTCATGGTTTTCATTGTTCATAAAAATCATAAACTCTTCCCCAGCAATA
The DNA here is from genome assembly GCF_965194805.1 of Balaenoptera borealis. Taxonomy (NCBI): domain Eukaryota; kingdom Metazoa; phylum Chordata; class Mammalia; order Artiodactyla; family Balaenopteridae; genus Balaenoptera; species Balaenoptera borealis. Next base: position 29,750,490 of record NC_138875.1, read on the forward strand.
GTGCTTTAAGCTGTGATTAGTAAACAGCTAACCTTTCTTCTTAAACACAGTACACAAATTTAAAAGCATAAATATTGTTTTTCAAAACTTGCATCATTATATTTGATCCCTTACTGACAGGGGGACAAAGGATCTCTATTTCTGGGTTTTTAGCTATCTTGTCAGAGAAGAAAATAAATTCATTGCACTGGGGTGTTGTCTATTTTTTGAGATAATTAAATCAGAAATAACTAATGATTGACTAAAGTTACTTTTATTAGAATACATGACTGAATATACAAGGACCAAATTCCAAACACACTGACGTTTCTTCTACATTATTGTTTTTCTCAAGAGTAATATTATGTCAGCCATTTTTCTTAGTTCACTTAACAATAAGAAAGATAAATATCATTTGGTCAGTCATGTCAGTCAAAATGTGTGAATGAAGCAAGCTAGTATCCAATGTTTACAGAAGTAAAAACCAATATTGACTCCAACTTTTACCCTTGAAAATGTATAATTTTGATGAAGGTAAAATTTAGCGTCTTTAATCTCTCAGTTAAATCTGCTGTGTTTCACTGCCCTGCTTCTTTCAGGCCCAGAATCATTTGGTCAGTGTTTTGTCATTGTGAAGTTAAGATAGAGCATTACTATCTTCATGAAAGTTCCATGTGTTCTAAATATTTTGTGTCTAATATTTGCTTGTAGAATGAAATGTCTTATTTTCTAAAATAGGTTTGAAGGAGACTGGAAGGGGAATTTTGGGAAGCACTAATTTTCTTGATGTCCTTAGCTATTGTCTATTCTACTAATATGTGAGGTTTGACTTGAATTAGATCCTTTAGTGATGCCAGGGGTATAGAACAATCAAGTCACACCATGCTATCACAATAATAGCATAGAAAGGAACAGATAAAGGCATTGTAACTGTAATCTAAAAATCAGTGTCAAATAATGAAAACAATTTAGAAAAGAAAGCTATAAACATCTTGGTTTCTTCTAGTGAAAATCCACTCCCTTCTTCAAGCCCTTATTGTATGTACTGGGCCTGACACACAGACGACTGCTCAGATTTGATTTTAAGAACACAGAGGTGATCTCTGCAACTCCAAACATTTCATTCTGTTTTGGCATCTGAAGTTTTCATCATCTCACTTACTTCTTAAATTATAAATCCTTGTGCCTAATGGGTTTTAATAGTTAATTATAAGAAAATAAATATTAATCTCAATTTAACTATTCTTCTAAATGAAAATGAAGGAAGATAAAGTTAAAAGTTTAAGCTGAAAAAAATCTAGAGCTTGGGTCACTGATAGAATTGGAATAGTGTGTGTGTGTGTGGGGGGGGGGTAGTTCTTGAGGGAATCAAAGAAATCGGTCGGGGGTATTCTCTTAATTTTCTTGGGTGGATGGAGTCACAGGAAAGAGAAGACAACCAAAATGCATGTGAGAGATTTCTTGATAATTTTATTCAAGAGATGGCTTTGTGTAGTCCGTCTGGATTTCTTTTGAACTAAGGATATATGTATGTATCACAGAACTATCTGGTTAATTTGCTTCCCACGTAAATAAATGAATGAATGAATGAATGAATAAATAAATAAATAAATAAATAAGTTGTTTATTCTTTGAAGACACTGGAAAACTCATTTACTTTATTCATTCACACACCCTTTTCAAAGCATTATCTGAACATTTTTGGCAGCACCAAGGAGCTGTTTTGAGCTAAACATACTGAGAGGTCAGGCTCCCCACACTTAAGGACACCCAAAGATAAGGAAATTCATGCTAACATGATTTTATTTCTAAATCAGTTAAAAGTCATAAATTTTATTTCAGAGTAAAAACTTATTTTTCAGATCAGGAAATAAAATTCCTGGAAATATAACTATGTTACTTGTTTGGGAAAACATCATGTCTTCACAGAAATTTAGACCTTTCTTCTTTCAACCTTAATCGTATTTCCCAAATCAAATTATTTTGTATCACAAGATGAGATTTTACTTTGCTTCTCTTGAAAGAGACATATATATTCCACCAGGATTCTTAATAAGCAGATGGCACAATGAGTTGGAGATTGGGAAAAAAATCCCTATGCCAAAATATGATTTATGGCTTAAATCATTCCCCAAAAATTTGATCAATATAACCAGTTGCTTGAAGACATTGTATTTAATATAAATTTCAATAAAATAATAATATGCAAGATATTAGTAAACTATAACCCATAGCTTTGTGGAAATTATCAAATTCTTTCCAAAATAACACTAAGCTTAAGTGAGTTTAGAATAAAGAATAGGGTCAGTTTTGGAATGAAGGAGTGGATTAAGAGGAAGTCAGCTCCCTTTTCCCCCATAAACTTTACTGACCCCGTACCATCCACCTGAATAACACACTGTTTATTTTCAAACAGGCCTCTTTTGCCCTCAAATAAGTTTATAAGTCCCAGCTTCTCATCCCAAACAGATTTCTGCCCTAACCCACCTGAAGTAGCCTCTACTTAAAGTAGAAGGCTACAGAAGACCTGCTGAGTTTAGTTGAGATGAGCTTCCTCAGCAAACATGCCCTTCACAGCCAGTCTTTCAAAGAGGTGGTCAATTGTGCTTGGGTCTAGATGAGTATGAGCAGAAACTCATCCTAAAATCGAATGCCCAGGAAGCCTAAGAGATCATTGTCATTTTGCCTATTGCTGTTCTGGAAATTTACCTCCAGTGTCCTGATGTTTCTTGTGCTTGCCACTTATGCTCCCTCTGAAAGCATCTTAACTGAGGATTTAAAATAATTCTGAGAATTTATCCCATCTCATCTTTTTTTTTTTTTTTTTTTGAAATAAGAACTTTATTGCCATCTCATCTTTTAATTTGATTTATATTTCACCTCCATAAAAACTGTGTTTTGAAAAGTCAGCAATGGCTCTCTATAACATGTCTATTTCTCAGTCCATGTTCTCTTCCAAGGGATGACAAACTAAGGATTCCTTCCTTCTGAATATTTTTTCTCTTTATTTATAAAAATGTTTATTCAACAGCAATTTATTGAAACTTGTCTAGGTTCTAATCTTGAATTTAAGTACAAAGATAACCTCACACTTTGTGGTTACACTCTGCTACTTTGTTTCTTACCATTTAAATTTCTCCATTGCCTGTTTTCACACAAAATTTCTTTAAATATTCTCAAGCTTCTATTATATTTCCCTTATTTTTTTTTTAAAGCTAGGCTCCCTAATTCCTTTTGTTGTATCTTTCTAAAAATTTTTTTATTGAAGTATAGTTGGTTTACAATGATGTGTTCATTTCTGGTATAAAGTGATTCAGTTGTATATCAATCAATCAATCAATCAATAAGAATATATATATATATATATATGTATATATGAATTCTTTTCCAGATTCTTTTCCATTATATGTTATTACAATGTATTGAATATAGTTCCCTGCGCTATAGAGTAAATACTTGTTGCATATATGTTTTATGTGTATTAGGTTGTATCTGCTAATCCCATGCTCCTAATTTATCCATCCCCACCATTACCTTTGGTAAGTATAAATTTGTTTTCTATGTCTGTGAGTCTCTTTCTGTTTTGTAAATAAGTTCATTTGTGTCATTTTTTTAAGATTCCAAATACAAGTAGTATCATATAATATTTGTCTTTCTCTGTTTGACTTCACTTAGTATGATAATCTCTAGGTCCATCTATGTTGCTGCAAATGACATTATTTCATTTTTTTTTTTTTTAACGCTGAGTAATATCCACTGTTTATATATACCACATCTTCTTTATCCAGTCATCTTTCAATGGACAATTAGGTTGCTTCCATGTCTTGGCTACTGTAAACAGTGCTGCTCTGAATATTGGGGTGCATGTATCTTTTCAAATTATGGCTTTCTCTGGATATATGCTCAGGAGGGAGATTGCTGGATCATATGTTAACTCTATTTTTAGTTTTTTAGGGAACCACCATACTGTTCTTCATAGTGGCTACACCAATTTATGATCCCACCAACAGTGTAGGAGGGTTCCCTTTTCTCCACACCCTCTAAAGCATTTATTATTAGTGAACTTTTTGATGATGGCCATTCTGACTGGTGCGGAGCGATACCTCGCATTTACACTGCTCTAGTAATTAGCAATGTTGAGCATCTGTTCATCTGCCTATTGGCCATCTGTATGTCTTATTTGAAGAAATGTCCATTTAGGTCTTCTGCTCATTTTTTGATTGGCTTGGTTTTTTGCGTGTTTATTTTGTTTTGTTAATGAACTATATGGGAAGTTTGTATATTCTGGAAATTATCCCTTGTAGGTAGCATTATTTAAAATATTTTCTCCCATCTCATACCTTGTCTTTTCATTTTGTTTTTGGTTTCATTTGTTGTGCAAAAGCTGATAAATTTGATAAAGTCACATTTCTCTATTTTTGCTTTAATTTATTTTGCTTTAGGGGAATGACTTAAGAAAACCTTGGTACGATTGATGTCAGAGAATGGTTTGCTTATGTTCTCCTCTAGGAGTTTTATACTGTCATGTCTTATAACTAAGTCTTTAAGTCATTATGAGTTTACTTTTGTGTATGGTATCTAACCATATGGGTGTCCCCATATGGTTAGAAGGTATGTTCTGACTTCATTGATTTACATACAGCTGTCCAACTTTCCCAAAACCACTTGCTGAAGAGACTGTCTTTTCCCCATTGTATACTCTTGCCTTCTTTATTCAAAATTAATTGACCATAGGTGTGTGAGTTTATTTCTGGGCTCTCTATTCTGTCCAGGTGATCCATATGTCTGGTTTTGTGTCCCTACCATACTGTTTTGATTACAGTAGCTTTGTAGAATTGTCTGAAGTCCAGAAGGGTTACGTTTCCTGCTTTGTTCTGGGTCTTTTATGGTCTTTTTTTAAAAGGTAGCTTATGATTCCTTATAAATTTTAGGATTATTTATTCTAGTTCTGTGAAAAATGTCATGGGTAATTTGATAGGGACCACATTAAATCTGTAGATTGCTTTGGGTAGTATGGCCTCTTTAACAATATTAATTCTTCCAATCCAAGAACATGGGTTATCTTTCCATTTCTTTGAATCATCTTCACTTTTCTTTATTAATGTTTTATACTTCTTATCATCACCATATAAGTCTTTCACCTCCTTTGCCAGGTTTATTACTAAGCATTTTAAATGCAATTTTAAAAGGGTTTTTTTTTTCTTACACTTGCTTTCTGATATTTCACTTTTAGTGTAAAGACATGTAACAAATTTCTGTATGTTACTCTTGTATCCTTCTACTTTGTCTGATTGCTGTGGCCAGCACTTCCTATATTATGTTGAATAGAAGTGGTGAGAGTGGACATCCTTGTCTTGTTTGAGATTTTAATGAGACGGCTTAAAGCTTTTCACCCGTAAGTATTATGTTGGCTGTGGGTTTGTCATAAATGGCTTTTATTATGCTGAGATACTTTCCCTTTATACCAACTTGCTGAGAGTTTTTATCATAAACCGATGTTGAATTTTATCAAGTGATTTTTCTGAATTTATTGAGGTGATCATGTGTTTATTGTCTTTTGTTGATGCTGTGTATCACATGAATTAGTTTGCATATGTTGAACCATCCTTCTGACCCTGGATGAATCCAACTTGATCATGTTGTACGGTCTTCTTTATGTATTGTTGGATTTGGTTTGCTTATATCTTCTTGAACATTTTTGCATCTATATTCATCAAAATATTGGCCTATAGTTTTCTTTTTCGGTAGTGCCTTTGTATAGTTTTAGTATCAGGATGATGGTGGCTTCATAGAATGACATTGGGAGTAATCCTTTCTCTTCAAACTTTTGGAATAGTTTGAGAAGTATTGGTACAAGTTCTTCTTTGTATGTTTGGTAGAATTATCCAGTGAAGGCATCTGGTCCTGGATTTGGTTTGCAGGGAGATTTATTTATTTATTTATTTATTTATTTATTTATTTACAGATTCTTTTTCACTTCTAGTCATCAGTCTGTTCAAATTATCTATTTCTTTTTCTTTGTGTGTGTGTGTGTGTGTGTGTGTGTGTGTGTGTGTGTGTATCTCTGCCTTGCTTCTGTCTTTTTTTAAAAACATCTTTATTGGAGTATAATTGCTTTGCTATTGTGTGTTAGTTTCTGCTTTATAACAAAGTGAACCAGTTATACATATAAATATGTCCCCATATCTCTTCCCTCTTGCATCTCTCTCCCTCCACCCTCCCTATCCCACCCCTCTAGGTGGTCACAAAGCTCCGAGCTGATCTCCCTGTGCTATGTGGCTGCTTCCTACTAGCTATTTATTTTACGTTTGGTAGTGTATATATGTCCATGCCACTCTCTCACTTTGTCCCAGCTTACGCTTCCCCATCCCAGTATCTTCAAGTCCATTCTCTAGTAGATCTGTGTCTTTATTCCCGTCTTGCCCCTAGGTTCTCATGACTTTTTTTTTTTTTTTTTAGATTCCATATATATGTGTTAGCATTTCTCTTTCTGACTTACTTCACTCTGTATGACAGACTCTAGGTCCATCCACCTCACTACAATTAACTCAATTTTGTTTCTTTTTATGGCTGAGTAATATTCCATTGTATATATGTGCCACATCTTCTTTATCCATTCATCTGTTGATGGACACTTAGGTTGCTTCCATGTCCTGGCTATTGTAAATGGAGCTGCAATGAATATTTTGGTGCAAGACTCTTTTGAATTATGGCTTTCTCAGGGTATATGCCCAGTAGTGAGATGGCTGGGTAGTATGGTAGTTCTATTTTTAGTTTTTTAAGGAACCTCCATACTGTTCTCCATAGTGGCTGTATCAATTTACATTCCCACCAATGGTGCAAGAGGGTTCCCTTTTCCCACACCCTCTCCAGCATTTATTATTTGTAGACTTTTTGCTGCTGGCCATTCTGACAGGTGTGAGATGATATCTCGTTGTAGTTTTGATTTGCATTTCTCTAATGATTAATGATGTTGAGCATTCTTTCATGTGTCTGTTGGCAATCTGTATATCTTTTTTAGAGAAATGTCTATTTATGTCTTCTGCCTATTTTTGGATTGGGTTTTTTGTTTTTTTGATATTGAGCTGCATGTGTTGCTTGTATGTTTTGGAAATAAATCCTTTGTTAGTTGCTTCATTTGCAAATGTTTTCTCCCATTCTGAGGGTTGTCTTTTTGTCTTGTTCATGGTCTCCTTTGCTGTGCAAAAGCTTTTAAGTTTCATTAGGTCCCATTTGTTTATTTTTGTTTTTATTTCCATTACTCTAGGTGGTGGGTCAGAAAGGATCTTGCTGTGATTTATGTCATAGAGTGTTCTGCCTATGTTTTCCTCTAAGAGTTTGATGGTGTCTGACCTTACATTTAGGTCTTTAATCCATTTTGAGTTTATTTTTGTGTTTGGTGTTAGGGAGTGTTCTAATTTCATTCTTTTACATGTAGCTGTCCAGTTTTCCAAGCACCACTTATTGTAGAGGCTCTATTTTCTCCACTGTATATTTTACCTCCTTTTTCAAAGATAAGGTGACCATATGTGCATGGGTTTATCTCTGGGCTTTTTATCCTGTTCCACTGATTGATATTTCTGTTTTTGCTCCAGTACCATATTGTCTTGATTACTGTCACTTTGTAGTATACTCTGAAGTCAGGGACCCTGATTCCTTCAGCTCCGTTTTTCTTTCTCAAGATTGCTTTGGCTATCCGGGGTTTGCTGTGTTTCCATACAAATTGTGAAATTTTTTGTTCCAGTTCCGTGAAAAATGTCAGTGGTAATCTGATAGGGATTGTGCTGAATCTGTAGATTGCTTTGGGTAGTAGAGTCATTTTCACAATGTTGATTCTTCCAATCCAAGAACATGGTATATCTCTCCTTCTATTTGTAAATCTCTAATTTCTTTCATCAGTGTCTTATAGTTTTCTCCATACAGGTGTTTTGCCTCCTTAGGTAGGTTTATTCCTAGATATTTTTTTCTTCTTGTTGCAATGGTAAATGGGACTGTTTTCTTAATTTCACGTTCAGATTTTTCATCATTAGTGTATAGGAATGCAAGAGATTTCTGTGCATTAATTTTGTATCCTGCTACTTTACCAAATTCATTAATTAGCTCTAGTAGTTTTCTGGTAGCATCTTTAGGATTCTCTAGGTATATTATCATGTCATCTGCAAACAGTGACAGCTTTACTTCTTCTTTTCCAATTTGGATTCCTTTTATTTCTTTTTCTTCTGTGATTGTGTTGGCTAAGACTTCCAAAACTATGTTGAATAATAGTGGTGAGAGTGGGCAACCTTGTCTTGTTCCTGATCTTAGTGGAAATGGTTTCAGTTTTTCACCATTGAGGATGATGTTGGCTGTGGGTTTGTCATATATGGCCTCTATTATGTTGAGGAAAGTTCACTCTATGCCTACTTTCTGGAGGGTTTTTATCATAAATGGGTGTTGAATTTTGTCAAAAGCTTTCTCTGGATCTATTGAGATGATCATATGGTTTTTCTCCTGCAATATGTTAATATGGTGTATCACATTGATTGATTTGCATATACTGAAGAATCCTTGCATTCCTGGGATAAACCCCACTTGATCATAATGTATGATCCTTTTAATGTGCAGTTCAATTCTGTTTCCTAGTATATTATTGAGGATTTTTGCATCTATGTTCATCAGTGATATTGGCCTGTAGTTTTCCTTCTTTCTGTCATCTTTGTATGATTTTGGTATCAAGTGATGGTGGTCCCTTAGAATGAGTTTGGGAGTGTTCCTCCCGCTGCTATATTTTGGAAGAGTTTGATAAGGATAGGTCTTAGCTCTTCTCTAAATGTTTGATAGAATTTGCCCTTGAAGCCATCTGCTCCTGGACTTTTGTTTGTTGGAAGATTTTTAATCACAGTTTCAATTTCAGTGCTTGTGATTTGTCTTTTCATATTTTCTATTTCTTCCTAGTTCAGTCTCGGAGGTTGTGCATTTCTAAGAATTTGTCCATTTCTTCCAGGTTGTTCATTTTATTGGCATAGAGTTGCTTGTAGTAATGTCTCGTGATCCTTTGTATTTCTGCAGTGTCGGTTGTTACTTCTCCTTTTTCATTTCTATTTCTATTGATTTGAGTCTTCTCCCTTTTTTTCTTGATAAGTCTGGCTAACGTTTTATCAATTTTGTTTACCTTCTCAAAGAACCGGCATTAGATCAAAGAACTGATCTTTGCTATCATTTCCTTCATTTCTTTTTCATTTATTTCTGATCTGATCTTTATGATTTCTTTCCTTCTGCTAACTTAGGGGTTTTTTTTGTTCTTCTTTCTCTAATTGCTTTAGGTGTAAGGTTAGGTTGTTCATGTGAGATGTTTCTTCTTTCTTAAGGTAGGCTTGTATAGTTATAAACTTCCCTCTTAGAAATTCTTTTGCTGCATCCCATAGGTTTTGGGTCTTTGTGCTTTCATTTTCTCTTGTTTCTAGGTATTTTTTGATTTCCTCTTTGATTTCTTCAGTGATCTCTTGTTTATTAAGTAGTGTGTTGTTTAGCCTCCATGTGTTTGTATTTCTTACAGTTTTTTTTCCTGTAATTGATATCGAGTCTCATAGCATTGTAGTCGGGAAAGATACTTTATATGATTTCAATTTTCTTAAATTTACCATGGCTTGATTTGTGACCGAAGATATGATCTATGTTGGAGAATGTTCCATGAGCACTTGAGAAGTATGTGTATTCTGTTGTTTTTGGGTGGAATGTCCTATAAATATCAATTAGGTCCATCTTGTTTATTGTATCATTTAAAGCTTGTGCTTCCTTATTTATTTTCATTTTGGATGATCTGTCCATTGGTGAAAGTGGGGTGTAAATGTCCCCTACTATGATTGTGTTACTGTCAATTTCCCCTTTTATGGCTCTTAGTATTTGCCTTATGTATTGAGGTGCTCCTATGTTGGGTGCATAAATATTTACAATTGTTAAATCTTCTTCTTGGATTGATCACTTGATCATTATGTAATGTCCTTCTTTGTCTCCTGTAATATTCTTTGTTTTAAAGTCTATTTTGTCTGATATGAGAATTGCTACTCCAGCTTTCTTTTGATTTCCATTTAGATGGAATATCTTTTTCCATCCCCTCACTTACAGTCTGTATGTGTCCCTGGGTCTGAAGTGGTTCCCTTGTAGACCACATATATATGGGTCGTATTTTTGTATCCATTCAACCAGTCTGTGTCTTTTGGTTGGAGCAATTAATCCATTTACATTTAAGGTAATTATCGGTATGTATGTTCCTAATACCATTTTCTTAATTGTTTTTGGTTTAATATTGTAGGTCGTTTCCTTCTCTTGTGTTTTCTGCCCAGAGAAATTCCTTTAGCATTTGTTGTAAAACTGGTTTGGTAGTGCTGAATTCTCTTAGCTTTTGCTTGTCTGTAAAGCTTTTAATTTCTCCATCCAATCTGAATGAGACCCTTTCTGGGTAAAGCAATCTTGGTTGTAGGTTTTTCTCTTTCATCACTTTAAATATGTACTGCCAGTCCCTTCTAGCTTGCAGAGTTTCTACTGAAAGATCAGCTGTTAACCTTATGGGGATTCCCTTATGTGTTACTTGTTTTTTTTTTTTTTTTTTTTTTTTTTCCCTTGCTGCTGTTAATATTTCTTCTTTGTATTTAATTTTTGATAGTTTGATTAATATGTGTCTTGGCATGTTTCTCCTTGGATTTATCCTCTATGGGACTCTCTGTGCTTCCTGGGCTTCATTAAATATTTCCTTTTCCATATTAGGGAAGTTTTCAACTATAATCTCTTCAAATACTTTCTCAGTCGTTTTCTTTTTCTCTTCTTCTTCTGGGACCCCTATAATTCAAATGTTGGTGCATTTAATGTTGTCCCAGAGGTCTGAGACTGTTCTCAATTCTTTTCACTATTTTTCCTTTATTCTGCTCTGCAGTAGTTATTTCCACTATTTTATCTTCCAGGTCTCTTATCCGTCTTTCTGCCTCAGTTATTCTGCTATTGATCCCTTCTAGAGAATTTTTAATTTCATTTATTGTGTTGTTCATCACTGTAAGTTTGCTGTTTAGTTCTTCTCTGTCCTTGTTAAATGTTTCTTGTATTTTCTCCATTCTATTTCCAATGTTTTGGATCATCTTTACTATCATTATTCTGAATTCTTTTTCAGGTAGACTGCCTATTTCCTCTTCTTTTGTTAGGTCTGATGGGTTTTTACCTTGCTCCTTCATCTGCTGTGTGTTTCTCTGTCTTCTCATTTTGCTTAACTTGCTGTGTTTGGGGTCTCCTTTTCACAGGCTTCAGGTTCGCAGTTCCCATTGTTTTCGGTGTCTGTCCCCAGTGGCTAAGTTTGGTTCAGTGGGTTGTGTAGGCTTCCTGGTGGAGGGGCCTAGTGCCTGTGTTCTGGTGGATGAGGCTGGCTCTTGTCTTTCTGGTAGGCAGGTCCACGTCGGTGGCGTGTATTGGGGTGTCTTTGTCATTATTATTGTTTTAGGCAGCCTCTGTGCTAATGGATGGGGTTGTGTTCCTGTCTTGCCAACTCTTTGGCATAGGGTGTGCTGCACTGTAGCTTGCTTGTCATTGAGTGGAGATGGGTCTTGGCATTGAGATGGAGATCTCTGGGAGAGTTTTGCCGTTTGATATAACGTGGAGCTGGGAGGTCTCTTGTGGACCTGTGTTCTGAACTTGCCTCTCCCACCTCAGTGGCATAGCCCTGAGCCTGGCTGGAGCACCAAGAGCCTGTCTTCCACATGGCTCGGAATAAAATGGGGAAAAAGAAAGAAAGAAAGAAAGAAAGAAAGAAAGAAAGAAGATAAAATAAAATAAAATTAAATTAAATTAAAATTAAAATAAAATAACATTATTAAAATAAAAAATAAAAAATAATTATTAAGAAAAAGAAATTTAAGTAATAATAAAATAAAAAAACCAGACAGAGAGAACCCTAGGACAAATGGTAAAAGCAAAGCTATACAGACAAAATCACACACAGAAGCATACACATACACACTCACAAAAAGAGAAAAAGAGGAATATATATATATATTACGTTGCTCCCAAAGTCCACCTCCTCAATCTGGGATGATTTGTTGTCTATTCAGGTATTCCACAGATGCAGGGTACATCAAGTTGATTATGGAGATTTAATCCACTGCCCCTGAGGCTGCTGGGAGAAATTTCCCTTTCTCTTCTTTGTTTGCACAGTTCCTGGGGTTCAGCTTTGGATTTGTACCCGCCTCTGTGTGTAGGTCCCCTGAAGGCATCTGTTCTTTGCTCAGACAGGACGGGGTTAAAGGAGCAGCTAATTTGGGGGCTCTGGCTCACTCAGGACAGGGGGAGTGAGGGGTACAGATGTGGGGCGTGCCTGCAGTGGCAGAGGCTGGCATGACCTTGCACCAGCCTGAGGCATGCCATGCGTTCTCCCGGGGAAATTGTCCCTGGATCATGGGACCCTGGCAGTGGTGGGCTGCACAGGCTCCAGGGAGGGTAGGTGTGGATATTGACCTGTGATTCCACACAGGCTTCTTGGTGGCTGCAGCAGCAGCCTTAGCATCCGATGCCCGTCTCTGGGGTCCACGCTGATAGCCGCGGCTCGCGCCTGTCTCTGGAGCTCATTTAAGAGGCACTCTTAATCTCCTCCCCTCACGCACCAGGAAACAAAGAGGCAAGAAAAGTCTCTTGTGTCTTTGGCAGCTCCACACCATTTTCTGGGTCTTCTCCTGGCTAGCCGTGGCGCACTAGCCCCCTTCAGGCTGTGTTCATGCAGCCAACCCCAGTCCTCTCCCTGGGATCCGACCTCTGAAACCCGAGCCTCAGCCCCCAGCCCCCACCCGTCCTGGCAGGTGAGCGGACAAGCCTCTCGGGCTGCTGAGTGCTGGTCGGCACTGATCCTGTGTGGGATTCTCCCTGCTTTGCCCTCTGCACCCCTGTTGCTGTGCTCTCCTCTGTGGCTCTGAAGCTCCCCTCTCTCTGCCTCCAGCTGTCTCCGTCTTCGAAGGGGCTTCTTAGCATGTGGAAACATTTCCTCCTTCACAGCTCCCTCCCACTGGTGCAGGTCCCGTCCCTATTCTTTGTCTCTGTTTTTTCTTTTTTCTTTTATCCTACACATGTATGTGGGGAGTTTCTGGCCTTTTGGGGGGTCTGAGGTCTTCTGTCAGTGTTCTGAAGGTGATCTGTAGGAGTTGTTCCACATGTAGATGTATTTCTGATGTATTTGTGGGGAAGAAGGTGATCTCCGTGTCTTACTCTTCCACCATATTGAAGCTCCTCCAAGTTGTACTCACTCTAGCACTAGGTGGCCATCCCTTGTTTCACATCAACATGACCTCAGGCACAAACCTCCTTGTTTTTCCATTTTGTCTTTAAGTTACTTGTTGAAAGAACTGACCCACGGTCCCAAGGACTGTCATAGCTTCAGCTGGTGGGGCCCCTCCACAGCCGGCAGCCTCAGTCAGGTCACCCTCCCCTCGGGCTCCAGGACAGTTCAGTGACAGACCTCTTTTTCTTTTTTTTTTTAATTTGATTTAATTTTATTTATTTATTTATTTATGGCTGTGTTGGGTCTTCGTTTCTGTGCGAGGGCTCTTTCCAGTTGCGGCAAGTGGGGACCACTCTTCATCGCAGTGTGCGGGCCTCTCATTATCGCGGCCTCTCTTGTTGCGGAACACAGGCTCCAGACGCGCAGGCTCAGTAATTGTGGCTCACGGGCCTAGCTGCTCCGTGGCATGTAGGATCTTCCCAGACCAGGGCTCGAACCCATGTCCCCTGCATTGGCAGGCAGATTCTCAACCACTGTGCCACCAGGGAAGCCCCCCTCTTTTTCTTTTTGTTTTTCTTTTGTGGTTTGATGGTTTCCTTTTGTATTATGCTTGAGTTCTCTTTTGTTTGGTTTTGGGGAATCTAGTAAGATTTTGATTTGTGATTACCCTGGTTTTCAAGTATGTTAGCCAATTCTATATCTACTTGCTTTAGGCTGATAGTCATATAAGTTCAAACACATTCTGAAAAAAAATCTACATTTTCTTTCACCCCACCCCCACATTTTACGATTTTGATGTCTTCTTTTACATCTTCATGTTTATCCTTTCTACTTATAATCTATTCCACAATTTATTTTTGATTTTTTAAATCTATATACAGGCTTATTCAAGTGACCTTCAATCCTTTGATATATTTGTTTTTCCTATTATGGTTTTCTCTTTCCTATAGATTCTTATTTCTTTTCTATTTAAAGAAGACCTTTCAATATTTCTTTTAGGTTAGGTTTAGCATTGCTGTATTCTTTTAGTTTTTCTTATCTGAGAAAATCTTTATATCTTTTTCTATTTTAAATGGTAATCTTGCTGGGTAGAGAATCTTAGGTTGCAGATTCTTCCCTTTCAGAACATTGAATATATTTCACAACTCCCTTCTGGCCTGCAACATATCTGTAGAGTAATTAGCTGATAGCCTTTTGGTTGTTCCCTTGTAACTAACATTGTTTTTTCCCTCTTGCTGTCTTTAAAATCCTCTCTTTATCTCTAACTTTTGCCATTTTAATTATAATGTGTCTTAATGTAAGTCTGTTTGGGTTCATCTTGTTTGGCACCCTCTGTGCTTCCTGTACCTGGATATCTGTTTCCTTCTATAAGTTTGAGAAGTTTTCAGTTATAATTTCTTCAAATACATTTTTAATCCCATTTTCTCTTTCTTCTCTTTCTGGGATCCCTATTATGTTTAGATTGGCATGCTTTAGATTATCCTATAGGTCTTATATATTGCTTTCTTTTATTTGTCTTTTTGTCTGCTGTTCTGATGGGTGATTTCTATTATTCTATCTTCCAGATCACTTATTCATTCTTTTACATTACTTAGTGTGTTGTTTATTGCCTTTAGCTCAGTGTTTATCTCATCAATTGAGTTGACGTAATCTTGTTGGCTCCTTTTTTTAGTTTCTAGTTCCTTGTTACAGTGATCTGCATTTCTATCAATAGCCTTTTTTAAATTCCTTCAGCACTTTTATTACTGCCTTTCTGAACTCAGGTTCTAGTAGAATAGAGAAGTCTGTTTCATTGTTTGTCCTTTCAGGGGAATTCTCTTGTTATTTTCATTGGGAGGGGTTCCTCTGCTTCTTCATTTCACTTATACTTCTCTGACTCTATGAATTTAGGAGAAACAGTTATCTATTGTTGTCTTGAATGGTTCTTTTTATGTTGAAATGTTGCTGTGTAGGCTGCATGATTCTATTTTGGTAGGAGAGGCTGTTTTTGTATGGATGCCTACCACATCTTTCCTCAGATTGTGTTGACTGTTTTCCCCTTGACTGGGGGTGTTATTGGTGATGTGGTGACCAGAGCTTGCACTAGATGTTGGGCAAGGCCTCCTCTTTGCTTCTGTGGCTGTAACAGCCTTGTTGGGAGCAAGTTCTGCTCACCAATTTATGGAATAGAAACCCCCAAATCCGGTCCTATACAGCTGTGTGAAGTAGCAGAACTGGAGCAATCCTGCTGGGAAAGGAGGCACTGAGTATTCCTCTTCAGGGGCTGTCCACCAAGAAGTGCAGTCTCTAAGATCACTTGTCACCCATTGTGCATGCTTACAAAATACACTGTTGTTGGCACTGCCCTCAACCCCACCTCAGCTGTGGGAACACTGGCAGTTCTCTGGATTTCCCTCAGGCACTGTGTTCACAAAACTACCATCACAAATCTTCCAAAGACTGGCACTGGACCCACAGTGGTTGCACACCTGGGTCCACCGTGGGAGTGCAGACACCAACCCTGCCTCTATCCATGCATCCACAAAGCCCACCACTGCTGATATCAGACCCACCCTGGCCACAGGAATACCAGTAATTGAATTTAATACTTATATGTAGAGAAAAGTAACACTATTTTTATCACTTATTCTAGTCACTTTTACACTTACTCTAATCTAAACTAAATTTATATAAATTTATTTAACTTTTTTTGAAGTCACACTACAAGGTGGATTAAAATTGAATTTGCAGAAGCTCATGCAGCTCAATATCAATAAAACAAAAAACCCAATCCAAAAATGGGCAGAAGACCTAAATAGACATTTCTCCAAAGAAGATATACAAATTGTCAACTAACACATGAAAAGACTCTCAACATCACTAATCATTAGAGAAATGCAAATCAAAACTACAATGAGGTATCACCTAACACTGGTCAGAATGGCCGTCATCAAAAAATCTACAAACAATAAATGCTGGAGAGGGTGTGGAGAAAAGGGAACCTTCTTGCACTGTTGGTGGGAATGTAAATTGGTACAGCCACTATGGAGAACAGTATGGAGGTTCCTTAAAAAACTAAAAATAGAACTATCATACGACACAGCAATCCCACTATGGGCATATACCCTGAGAAAACCATAATTCAAAAAGAGTCCTGTACCACAATGTTCATTGCAGCACTACTTACAATAGACAGGATATGGAAGCAACCTAAGTGTCCATCAACAGATGAATGGATAAAGAAGATGTGGCACATATATACAATGGAACATTACTCAGCCATAAAAAGAAACGAAATTGAGTTATTTGTAGCGAGGTGGATGGACCTAGAGACTGTCATACAGAGTGAATTAAGTCAGAAAGAGAAAAACAAATATGTATGCTAACACATATATATGGAATCTTAAAAAAAAAAATGGCTCTGAAGAACCTAGGGGCAGGATAGGAATAAAATGCAGATGTAGAGAATAGACTTGAGGACACGGGGAGGGGGAAGGGTAAGTTGGGACGAAGTGAGAGAGTGGCATGGACATATATACACTATCAAATGTAAAATAAATAGCTAATGGGAAGCAGCCGCATAGCACAGGGAGATCAGCTCGTTGCTTTGTGTCCACCTAGAAGGGTGGGACAGGGAGGGTGGGAGGGAGAAGCAAGAGGGAGGAGATAGAGGGATATATGTATCTGTATAGCTATTTCACTTTGTTATACAGCAGAAGCTAACACATCACTTTAAAGAAATTATATTCCAATAAAGATGTTTTTAAAAAAACCGAGATCTGAATGACAGGTGGAAAAGGGGAAGACAATTTAAGTCCAATAATTCATTCTGTGAGTAAATGGCAAAATACAAAAGAAGATAAAAACATACAAACTTTCCTCTTCATCTTGGTTGCAAACTTTTACAAATTCAGTTATTTTGAATGCCTGTGGACTAGAAAAGGAGGAAAAAGGTCACTAAATTATTGTCCAAATAACTTTTTTCTTCTATAGAGGAGGCTAAGAATAAACTGAGATGGTTGAATGGCTTTAATAAAACAAGAAAAAACTGCAATTCCAGATTATGTGAACAATAAAGTGTTGTTTGTTAGCTTTAGAGATGGGGAAATAAGAATATCTCAGAATATTGTTTAGAGCCTTGTTACTCTGGGCAGGTTAAATTGTGTTCTTCTGAGAAGACAGAGGGATTGATGGGATGATATCATCAAATTCTAGGATTTCAAATTGCTTCCATGACTGAAAGTTTGACAGTTTCAAATGGAATAATTTAAGGTGTTCCTTACAAAAGCTGCATAGGAACAAGTAAAAACAGGCTAGAATAATTTGTGTGTGTGTGTGTGTGTGTGAAAAAGACAAACTTTATTGAGCCCCCAGCC
Source organism: Balaenoptera borealis (assembly GCF_965194805.1). Taxonomy (NCBI): domain Eukaryota; kingdom Metazoa; phylum Chordata; class Mammalia; order Artiodactyla; family Balaenopteridae; genus Balaenoptera; species Balaenoptera borealis. The sequence goes on from NC_138875.1 coordinate 29,768,052, forward strand.
CTAATTCTCTTTCTCCTGCACAGTCTTGGTTCCCCGGAGATACCCAGTCCAGCAGGCAACAATGAGACCCACTTTCCGGCCAGCAGGGGCATCTCTGCGGATGGTAGAGGGTTTGCCAATGTGCTGGTTGTTGCCACCTCTGAAGGGATGCTCAACAGGGTTCATGGCCACACACCACACGCATGGCCAACAATTCCTCTTTGCCTTATACTTGTGGTAGGCACGGCCGGCCTTCAGAATGGGCTTGTCTATGCAGCCACCTCCAGCCACCACACTGACAACAGCTCTGTTGATGGAGGAGATGACCTTCTTGGAGCCCAAGGGCAGTTTCACTCTGGTCTTCTTTGTCTCAGGGTTGTGGGAGATGACAATCACATAGTTCCCAGAGGCTCTGGCCAGCGTGCCCCAGTCACCAGGCTTCTCCTCCAGACAACACACGATGGTGCCCTCGGGCATGGTGCCCACTGGCAGCATATTGCAGATGTTGAGCTGGGCGTTCTTGCCGTAATACACGACTGGCCAGTGTGGATGCCCTCGGCGGCAATGAACAGCTCCATCCGCTTCTTAAAACGGTACGGATCCTGGAAGACCACCTTGGCAAGGGGCACGCAGCAGACCGAGTCATGGATGATGTCCTTCAAGATGCCCTTGATGTAGCTGTGTCGCTTGGCAAAGTCCACAGCGTGCAGACGCGTGACGTCCTTTCGGCGATTCACACGCATGCGGAACACAGAGCCGGCCGGCACCCTTTCTCTGCCCAAGGATCGCGCGGCCCATCGCGGTGGTCTGCTTCTGAGCGCGGCTGAAAGAGCAGGCTAGAATAATTGTAAATGACATTTATCTCTAAATATTCATTCAACTAAAATCAGAACATAAGAGGGCAGTGATGTGAAAGAAAATGCCTATAACAGAAAGTAACATTTTATAGATATTTATCCTGCTTAGTTGGACATTCTGACTAACTCCATACTTTTTTAAGAAAAAAAAATCATACTTTCTTAATTATGATCTGTCTTGATATTCAAATATTTTAGTTCTTCACTAAAGACTTATTAATATTAACTAACTTGATTAAAGGTTTGAATTTATTTCCTCCTCTACCATCTCTTTTATCTTCTCCATCTCTTCAGTCTTTTTAATCCCTTTCTCAGGATTTTTGCTTACACTATTCCCCAATCAAAAATGTTCTCACCTCTTTCTGAGGAAACACTAATCACTTTATATACTTCATTCAAATCCTCACTATTACATACAATCCTCCATGACTATCATAAACTGTGTTATCACAAATTAATGCTGCTTTCCTAATTATCAAGTCTAAAGGCATATTTTCATTACTCACCTTCTTTGCACTATTTACTACATTTTAAGGTGGTTATAATCTCCTCAACTTTGACATTATCTTCCATAATGACTTTTGTTGTGAGCATGTCCTACGGTTTTGTCTGCTGTCACACCTGAGTCCATTTTAAGTGTCAACTTCACAAACCATAGTTCTAAATAAGGGACCCTGTAGAGTAAGCATCACATTTTATTCTCCTTGATATGACCTTGCAGGTATACCTCATTGGCCCTAAGATGGACATCTCTCCAAACAGCAGCCAATAAACAGGAGGAGAAGTTTCACAGAGCAGTATCCCTGCACAGAATGTGGGAGCAGAAGTCTTATAGCAAAATAGAGCATGATTTGTGTAAAACATCTGTTTTGCATACATCATCTCACAATCTAGCAATCTGTGAGATGTGGCAAAGAATTCATGTAGCTTAGATTCTGCTAAGTATCACCTAATTAGAAGTAAACTCTTTTAAGCAACTCTGTTACTACCTACATCTTCAAGCTTCTTAGTTCCTTGATGCCTTGGTTAAAATAGTTAAACAAAAACCTAAGGAAGAGGAGCAGTGGTTAGGTTCTGACCTATAGCATCAATTCTAGTGTAGCTGATATCCCCAGACACTAGAGAGCCTGGTCTTCTATAACCCAACACAAACCAGTTGTGCTCCCACTCACCTCTTCATTGTATGTCAGAGCAGTTTACTAAAAATCCCCAGCTCATGACAAGCTCATTCCCACTTTCACAACTTTTACTTTTTTGATCCTTTCACCAGGCAAGCCTTTGATTTCTTGCTTCTCTAGAAAAATTCTACTTATTCTTCCAGGCTCAAGTGCCACCTCTTTAAACAAGCATTTTCTGTGCCTTCACCTTACTGCCTAAGACTGCTTCCCTTCCTGTGAGTTTTTGTTGAATCTGTGGTCTCTTCCTTTAAGCTGGATGCACAATGAATGACTTATGAGTTTTTTTTTTAATTTTTCAAATGGTGGTGTCTTCTCCCAACTGAATTTCAGGTGCAGTGAGTACCATAAACACATTTAACCTTTTCTTGTATGTATCAGAGCACATAGAGAATATTAGTGAACTGATTGAATTAAATTGAAATAGATGGTATAAGATCAACATGCCCAACATTGACTATGTACAGAACACTCTTGGCTGGAGATTGAATTTTTCTTCAGTACACCAGCCCTACTAAAAATCTTAAATCAATAATATTATCTATTTTGCTACTGCTATAAATATTTTACATAAATTATTCTCCCCCTACCAGTGCCCTTTGGTAGTGCCCTCCCACACTGAGTCTGGAGTGGATTTGCAAGTTGTTTTGGCCAATAAGAGTTGAAAATTTTTGTGCAAGAGGTCTTTATCAGTCTTTTTCTGTTTTTTGGAACCTAGAGACTACCATGTGTCAAAGCAGAGCAAGCTTCCTGCAAGACAAGAGATTATGTAGAGCAGAGATAAGCAAACCCAGCTGAGGTTCTGCAGCTCAACCAGCCTGCCAGCTGACATGAGAGGGAGGTTATCTGGACCATTCCCTTTAGCTGAGCTGACTCAAACCAAAAAAGACACCCATTCTACACACAGTATCATGAAATATAATATTACTTGTTTGGACAAAAAATATTTATTTATGTGACTCATTTTGTAAATTTAAGACATAGATGTTGTTTACAAAGATGTAGAAGTTGTTCATATCACAAATCAATTAAAACATTTATCAACCTACAGTGAAATAAAGTCATGGCTGATGGAAATGGAAGTACATACATTCCCTTCAAACTTATTTGAAATTTTAAAGAATATTGAAACTTTCCTTTGTTGTCTTGCCTTTTTTTTAATGTGTTTGCTTTTGCCTACAACAAGCCAAACAACAGCCTAGCCATTTTTAAATTTTTAGCCTTTATTATCAATGCAAAAATAAGATTTTAAATATTTCTTCTTTAATGAGAAATAAACTATATTAAAATTTTCTTTGTTTCTAGACACTAACATGACAAATGGGCCTATTCAAGCAACTTAAAATTTTTTCATGACATGTTTTTAAGAAAGCAGAAATCAGTAATACATCAGGTCTGAGTTATATGTCAAACATATGAGAGTTTAATATTTCAAGTTTGTTAAGCTTGATTTTCCCATTATATTGTAAAATTATCAAAGGCAAGAATCCTGTAATAAGCATTTAAAAAATTATATTAGTTTCAGGTTTACATAATTATAATGTGACATTTGTATATCCTACAAGGTGATCACAACCACGAGCCTCATTACCATCCATCACCATCACCTAGTTGACCAACTTTACCCATTTTGCTCAACCCCCAACTCCCTTTCCCTCTGGTAACCACTAATCTTCTCTCTGTATCTATGAGTTTGTCTTTGTTTTATTTAGTTTGTTAGTTTTTGTGGTTTTGTTTTTGTTTTTGTTTTAGATTCCACACATTAGAGATACTATATAGTATTTTTCTTTCTCTATCTGACTTACTTCACTTAGAATAAAACCTTTAAGGTCCATTCACGTTGTGACAGATGGCAGAATTTCATTCTTTTTTATAGCTGAGTAATATTCCTTAGTGTGGGTATACCACCTCTTCTTTACCAATTCATCCACCAATGGACACTTGGCTTGCTCTTCTGTCTGATAGTTTCTTATTAGTGTATAGAAATACCACAGACTTCTGTATATTGATTTTGTATCCTGAGACTTTACTGAGTTCATTTATTAGTCCTAACAGTTTGTTGGTAGAGTCTTTAGGGTTTTCTGTATATAGTATCATGCCATCTGCAGATAGTGACAGTTTTGCTTCTTTGTTTTTGATTTGGATGTCTTTTACTTCTTCTTCTTGTCTATTTGTTGTGATTAAAGCTTCCAGCACTATGTTGAATAAAAGTGGCAAGAATAGGCATCTTTGTCTTGTTCCTCACCTTGGAGGAAAAGTTTCAGCTTTATACCACTAAGCATGATGTTAGCTGTGGGTTTGTCACATATGGCCTTTATTATGTTGATGTATATTTCCTCTATACTTTGTTGAGAGTTTTTATCATAAATGAATGTTGAATTTTGTCAAATGATTCTCCTGCATCTATTGAAATGATTATATAAATTTTATCCTTTATTTTTATTAGTATAGTGTATAACATTGATTGATTTGATATTGTTGAATCATCCTTACATCCCAGGAATAAATCTGACTTGATTGTGTTATATGATTATTTTAATTTGTTTTTAGATTCTGTTTCCTAATATTTTGTTGAGGGTTTTGCATCTATGTTCATCAGTGATATTGTCCTGTAAGTTTATTTTTTAGTGATGTTCTTGTCTGGTTTTGGTATCAGAGTAATGCTGACTTCATAAAATATGTTTAGGTTTCCCTTCTCTTCAATTTTTTAGAAGACTTTGAGAAGGATAGGTATTAAATCATTTTTAGATTCTTTTTTTTTTTTTTTTTTTTTTTCAGAATTTGCCAGTGAAGCTGTATGATCCTAAGCTTTTGTTTGTTGGGAGAGTTTTTATTACCGTTTTAATTGTCTTACTAGTAATTGGTCAATTCAGATTTTCTATTTCTTCATGATTCAGTCTTTGAAAATTCTATGTTTCTAAGACTTTACCTATTTCTTCTAGGTTTTCCAGTGTGTTGCATAATTGTATGTAGTAGTCTCTTATGATCCTTTTTGGTATCAGCTGTAACTTCTTTTTCATTTTTGATTGTAATTATTTGGACCTCTCTCTTTTCTTCTTGATGAATCTGGTTAAAGCTTTGTTGATTTTGTTTATATTTCTAAATACATTCTCTACGTTTTATTAATATTTTCTATTGTTTTTTAGTCTCTTATTTATTTCTGCTCTGATCTTTATTATTTCCTTTCTTCTTCTACATTTGGGCTTACTTATTCCTCTTTTTCTAGTTCCTTTAGATGTACATTTTACTTCTTTTTAGCCACTACTTATTGGCATCTTTTCTGTTAGGAAAAGCTAACCAATTTCTGAAATGCTTTTAGAATGACAATGACACAAAATTGTATTAGTCAGAGGTGGAAGATTTAGTGCCCACGTTATAATCTGAGGAGCACATGGAAGCACAACCTTCTTTTATGAAATGCCTGTTCCAGCCTGGAATTCTCTCACTGCAGACTACCTGGGAGAATAATAATATTACAAATTTAGTTACACAGTTTGTTCTGCTGATTTTATTTAGTCAAGCATCTAATTCTTGAGAACATGAGATACAAGACAGTCTCTATATTTTCTGGAAGAGTTTATATAATATTGGGATTACTTCATAATTATGAGGTAGAACCATCTGAAAATTACTTTGAGTCTTTTATATATTGATGCTGATAAATTAATTTTTCACAAGTGATTCAAATCTTTAGTGGTTATAAGACTGTGACTTGTTTTACACTTCTACTTTTCCAAAATTTCATAGGTTATATTTGAAAGGAAATTTTCTACTTAATTTACATTTTCAAATTTATAATATTTTTGTATATTTTTAAAGAACTCTGTTTCACTATTTCATATTATCATTTTTTCTAAATTTTTGGTAAATTTGGTTGGTCAGTTATGTCTATTTCAGTAGATTTTTCAGAAAAAGTTTGCTTTTGATTTTGTTGACTCTCCATTTTAATTTCAATAGTTTATTTCTTACTTTCTCTGTTTTAATCCCTTTTATTTACAGTTGTTCTTTTAAATATCTCAAATTGGATATTTAGCTTATTAAATGTTGGTGTTTTTTTTTTTTTCAAATATAAACCTTTTAGTATTTTGGAGAAGGAAAAAATTTTCCCCTACCCTTTCTAGATTATGGCTAGCCTAAGAATTAAATTGACAAGAGACAAATTAACAGGAATAAATTAAATTTAGTTACATGCATATGGGGGTACCATTAGAAAAATGAGACTCAAGAACAAGTTAGACAATTGAAGTTTATATACCATCTGAGAGAAGGAGAAAGGGGTAGGGGCTTGGGACTTCAAAGAAGAGGAAGGCGATTCATATGGAGATGAAAAAACAAGTGTTTGGTAAACAAATTGTTTGCTATGCCAGGCAAAGACAATAAGACACAAAGCAGCAGAGTCTGATCTCTAGACCCCACTGAATTACCCTACCACACCTAGTCCATATTTTTTATAGATATCTGTGGTGGTAGTGCTGTTGCTGGACCAAACCCTTTATCAAAATTATTTTAGGTAGTTAAGGAGGAGGTAAAAAGAAAGACTTCCTGGGTCTCCTGTTTCTTAAAAATAATCAGCCTAAAATAATCCTCATGCCAAAAGGATACATTTTGGGGTGTCAAATTTTGCTCCCTTATAAGTGTAAGTGTAAAACATTTCTAAATGATGCTATTTAGACTCTAAAAGTTTTGATGTGCTATATTTGTATTATACTTATTTCAAATATTTTCTATTTTCCATCATGATGTACTATTTTGTTTGCTTTCCCTTAAGCATATAAGCTTCTGTAAGATGTAAGCATCAGTCTATAATCCATGACATTTTCTATCAAAAAATATTTATCTATTGTCTCAACCCAATTTTGGCAATACAATTCAATAAAATTGATGGTAAGAATTTGCCATGGCAAATGCTTACATTATAGAGTTTATTTGATTTTTATTTAGGATAAAATTGAGTTCTACACAAAGATTGGCATCTGAAGACTCTGCCTTACTCAATGTATATAAATAAAGCTTTTGCTTTCTATTTGTTTTTTAGTATTTAAGGAGTATACACTGTGTGTCAGCTAATGTGACAAATGTTTCAAATACAGAATCTCATTTCATCTTTTATTTTTTTATTTTTAAATTTTTATTTATTTTATCTTATTTTTATTTTTGGCTGTGTTGAGTCGTTTGTTGCTGTGCATGGGCTTTCTCTAGTTGCAGCGAGTAGGGGCTACTCTTTGTTGTGCAGCACGGGCTTCTTATTGTGGTGGTTTCTCTTGTTGTGGAGCATGGGTTCTAAGCATGTGGGCTCAGTAGTTGTGGCTCATGGGCTCTAGAGCGCAGGCTCAGTAGTTGTAGCACTTGGGCTTAGTTGCTCCGTGGCATATGGGATCTTCCCAGACCAGGGCTCGAACCCATGTCCCCTGCATTGATAGGTGGGTTGTTAACCACTATGCCACCAGGGAAACCCTCATCTTTTATTTTAACATACCTTATCTCCATTTCTCCCAAACTTGTTACATATAAATTAAATAGATTACTGTTCATATGCAGTTATCTAACTTTCAGATTTTTGAATCAAATTAAAGAATAAAACCAATTTTGTTACAGAATGTAATAATTCAGACATTTACCTATTGTTCTATGTTTTAAAAATGTGTGTGTGTTAAAAGAAATGAAGAAAAATAATAAAAATAAAGCAGGGTAATGAAAAAAACACTCTCATTATTCAATTTTGAGGCAGGACGTAGACGGGCTCCAGGTAGGACATTTACAACTGGCCTTCTGTTTATATTTCATGGGGCAGGAAAAAGTGGGCTTCAGGCCAGACACTTACAACTAGCCTCCTGTTTGCATTTTCTGAGACAGAAGATAAGTGGGCTTCAGGTTAGACATTTAAAATCAGCCTCCTGTTTGCTCTCTGAAATGAAGCAATGACAGAGACAGGGTAAATAGCCAAGCTTTGTCTCTTGTGGACACTTTAAGACAACAGTCATAGCAAGAACAAAGAGGAGCAAAACCTTGTTTGAGTAAAGGATCAAGAGAACACCGCTTCCCCCCACCCCACCCCCCGCCTTCCTTGAGGCAAGGGAGACACTATGCATGCGCAGAAAAGCTCCTTGGGGGTCAAAAATCAGTGGACAATGCCAGACCATAATGAGTCTTGGTTCTCCCAGATGCCTTTGCATTGAGATCCATCTTAGCTAAGAGGTGTGTGTGCACCTAGGGGGCAGGTACTGAAACAAATAAGCCAGGGAGACAAAACAAGATGATTGGCCAGAAGGAAGACAAAGACCTGAAAGAACTGCCCTATATAAATGACTTAACTGCCTCTTTATTGTGCTCCTCCTCATTAGGGAGGACACCCACACCCTTTCTATCCAGGTGTGCATCTCTGCCTTGCTTCTATCTTAACTAAACAAACTGTTTCTCTGTGTGCTCTCCCACTTGTTGTTCTGTGACTCTAATCATAAACTTTGTACCTGTTTTTACAGTTTTTGTCTCTGTGAGAAATGCATTTTTCACTGGGGGCAAGAGCCAGGGAAAAATAGCTTCTAGCCTCTAGCCCTTGCTGGTCTGGTGGCTAGGATTCCTGGTTTTCTTCCAGGCTACCCAGGTTCAATTCCTGGGCAGGGAATTAAGATCTTGCTTCGTGCCACCTCTCACTGTTCCCTCTCTGAGATTAATTTGATTTAATAGGGAAAATGCATTCCTTTTTTAGATTTGTTGAAAGTAACTCCATTTAAGTAAAATGACACCTGTAGAGTTCTTTGAAGATTTCACATTTTCTGATAAAATTATAGGCATAGAAAAGCACACCAGACTAGTCCTAAGCCCTTCCATGCCATAAATAGTATAGCTACAATTAGTGATTTTTGCCTGATGTTAACAAATGCCAGAGGGCATCTCAATCTCTGCAGACAAGTTCTCCAGGATTTAATTATCTCTACCCTCCTATTCTTCATAGAACTATACTGTTCCTAATATACATTGCTTCAGACATAGGTCACAGTATGCAACTGTCAATTTTTAATATTCATGATATTTTTTAACAAATGAAGTGTGCAAGAAGACTGCAGTACTGGAGGTTGTAGGAGCCAGTGCATTTATGGAAAAGATAGCTTAGTTCATTGAATAATAATTTGAAGAACTAAGGGACACAGGAATTTTGATCTTAAATCTCAAGAACTGTCTTTCCTCTTTGCTTGTGATCATTAGGAGAGAGAAAAAGGAGTGAGCATTCTGGGTTTTAGTACTATCCTTATTATCTCAGTACATCAATTTTGCACATCACTGCAGTTTTCAATTTTTTTCATCTTTAAAATGGAAAATCAAACTGGCTGAATTATGTCTCCTCTAGTTTTAAAAGTCTAAGCTTTGATGATGGTTATTATGGAAATTTTCATTAAATGTGGACTCATTTTTCTTAAAAGTAGATTGCTGAGGGAAATTTAATATTTTGTTTTATTATAATATAAATATGTATATAGATGAAATTCTATAACTTTTTAAGTTATATCATTTTCATCCTTGAAAATTTTGAAAAAAAAATTTTTTTTTTTGGCTATTCCAGTTACATGGAATACATAAAGTAATTTTAGAATGAATTCCTGTAAGTAAGTTACACAGCTCTGAAAGTTATAGTAGATTTTTCCAGCCTTCAGGTGGCATTTTGGTGTTGTAAATCAAGCATTTATTTGGTAACCTGGTTACTACAACTTCCCACAGTACCAAACTACATACCTTTTCTTTGCCTCTGGAGAATATAGCTCCTTACAAATGTGTTACAGTCAATTTTAAAGCAAATTCTACTTTTAGTTTTTTAAAGAATCTCCATACTCTTCGTCATAGTGGCTGTATCAATTTACATTGCCACCAACAATGCAAGAGGTTTCTCTTTTCTCCTCACCCTCTCCAGTATTTATGGTTTGAAGATTTTTTCATGATGGCCATTCTGACTGGTGTGAGGTTATAATTCATTGTAGTTTTGATTTGCATTTCTCTAATAATTAGTGACGTTGAGCACCTTTTCATGTGTTTGTTGTCCCTCTGTATGTCTTCTTTGGAGAAATGGCTATGTAGGTCTTCCACACATTTTTTGATTTTTTTTTTTAACATCTTTATTGGAGTATAATTGCTTTACAATGGTGTGTTAGCTTCTGCTTTATAACAACGTGAATCAGTTATACATACACATATGTCCCCATATCTCTTCCCTCTTACATCTCCTTGCCTCCCACCCTCCCTATCCCACACCTCTAGGTGGTCACAAAGCAACAAGCTGATCTCCCTGTGCTATGCGGCTGCTTCCCACTAGCTATCTATTTTACATTTGGTAGTGTATATATGTCCATGCCACTCTCTCACCCTGTCACATCTTACCCTTCCCCCTCCCCATATCCTCAAGTCCATTCTCTAGTAGGTCTGCACCTTTATTCCCATCTTGGCCCTAGGTTCTTTTGTTTTTTTTAACATCTTTATTAGAGTATAATTGCTTTAAAATGTTGTGTCAGTTTCTGCTTTATAACAAAGTGAATCATTTATACATATACATATGTCCCCATATCTCTTCCCTCTTGCATCTCCCTCACTCCCACGCTCCCTAACCCACCCCTCTAGGTGGTCACAAAGAACCGAGCTGATCTCCCTGTGCTATGCGGCTGCTTCTCACTAGATATCTATTTTACGTGTGGTAGTGTATATATGTCCATACCACTCTCTCACTTTGTCCCAGCTTACCCTTCCCCCTCCCCGTATCCTGAACTCCATTCTCTAGTAGGTCTGCATCTTTATTCCCGTCTTGCCACTAGGTTCTTCTGACCATTTTCTTTTCTTTTTTTTTAAGATTCCATATATATATGTTAGCATATGGTATTTGTTTTTCTCTTTCTGACTTACTTCACTCTGTATGACAGTCTCTATGTCCATCCACCTCACTACAAAAAACTCAATTTCGTTCCTTTTTATGGCTGAGTAATATTCCATTGTACATATGTGCCACATCTTCTTTATCTATTCATCTGTTGATGGACACTTCAGTTACTTCCATGTCCTGGCTATTGTAAATAGAACTACAATGAATATTTTGGTACATGACACTTTTTGTATTATGGTTTTCTCAAGGTATACGCCCAGTAGTGGGATAGCTGGATCGTATGGTAGTTCTATTTTTAGTTTTTTAAATAATCTCTATACTGTTCTCCATAGGGGCTGTATCAATTTACATTCCCACCAACAGTGCAGGAGGGTTCCTTTTTCTCCACATCCTCTCCAGCATTTATTGTATCTAGATTTTTTGATGATGGCCATTCTGATCGGTGTGAGATGATATCTCATTGTAGTTTTGATTTGCATTTCTCTGATGATTAATGATGTTGAGCATCCTTTCATGTGTCTGTTGGCAATCTGTATATCTTCTTTGGAGAAATGTCTATTTAGGTCTTCTGCCCATTTTTGGATTAGGTTGTTTGATTTTTTAATGTTGAGCTGCATGAGCTGCTTGTAAATTTTGGAGATTAATCCTTTGTTAGTTGCTTCATTTGCAAATATTTTCTCCCATTCTGAGGGTTGTCTTTTCGTCTTGATTATGGTTTCCTCTCTGTGCACAAGCTTTTAAGTTTCATTAGGTCCCATTTATTTATTTTTGTTTTTGTTTCCATTTCTCTCGGAGGTGGGTCAAAAAGGATCTTGCTGTGATTTATGTCATAGAGTGTTCTGCCTATATTTTCCTCTAAGAATTTGATGGTGTCTGGCCTTACATTTAGGTCTTTAATCCATTTTGAGTTTACTTTTGTGTATGGTGTTAGGGAGTGTTCTAATTTCATTCTTTTACATGTAGTTGTCGAGTTTTCCCAGCACCATTATTGAAGAGGCTGTCTTTTCTCCACTGTATATTCTTGCCTCCTTTATCAATGATAAGGTGACCATATGTGTGTGTGTTTATCTCTGGGCTTTCTATTCTGTTCCATTGATATATATTTCTGTTTCTGTGCCAGTACATACTTTCTTCATTACTGTAGCTTTGTAGTATAGACTGAAGTCAGGAAGCCTGATTCCTCGAGCTCCATTTTGCTTTCTCAAGATTGCTTTAGCTATTCAGGGTTCTTTGTGTTTCCATAGAAATTATGAAATTTTTTCTTCTACTTCTGTGAAAAATGCCAGTGGTAGTCTGATAGGGATTGCATTGAATCTGTAGATTGCTTTGGGAAATATATTTATTTTCACAATGTTGATTCTTCCAATCCAAGAACATGGTATATCTCTCCATCCATTTGCATCATCTTTAATTTCTTTCATCAGTGTCATAATTTTCTGCATACAGGTCTTTTGTCTCCTTAGGTAGGTTTATTCCTAGATATTTTATTCTTTTTGTTGCAATGGTAAACGGGAGTGTTTTCTTAATTTCACTTTCAGATTTTTCGTCATTAGTGTATAGAAATGCAAGAGATTTCTGTGCATTAATTTTGTATCCTGCTACTTTACCAAATTCATTGATTAGCTCTAGGAGTTTTCTGGTAGCATCTTTAGGATGTATACCTATATACATATATATACCTGTATACTGTATAGTAATCCACAAACAGTGACAGCTTTACTTCTTCTTTTCTGATTTGGATTCCTTTTATTTCTTTTTCTTCTCTGATTGCTGTGGCTAAGACTTCCAAAACTATGTTGAATAATAGTGGTGAGAGTGGGCAACCTTGTCTTGTTCCTGATCTTAGTGAAAATGGTTTCAGTTTTTCACTATTGAGGATGATGTTGGCTGTGGGTTTGTCATATATGGCCTTTATTATGTTGAGGAAAGTTCCCTCTATGCCTACTTTCTGGAGGAATTTCATCATAAATGGGTGTTGAATTTTGTTGACAGCTTTCTCTGAATCTATTGAGATGATCATATATTTTTTCTCCTTCAATTGGTTAATATGGTGTATCAGATTGATTTATTTGTATATATTGAAGAATCCTTGCACTCCTCGGTTAAACCCCACTTGATCATAATGTATAATCCTTTTAATGTGCTGTTGGATTCTGTTTGCTAGTATTTTGTTGAGGATTTTTGCATCTATGTTCATCAGTGATATTGGTCTGTAGTTTTCTTTCCTTGTGAAATCTTTCTCTGGTTTTGTTGTCAGAGTGATGGTGGCCTCGGAGAATGAGTTTGGGAGCATTCCTCCCTCTGTTATATTTTGGAGAAGGATAGGTGTTAGCTCTTCTCTAAATGTTTGATAGAATTCTCCTTGAAGCCATCTGGTCCTGGGCTTTTATTTGTTGGAAGATTTTTAATCACAGTTTCAATTTCAGTGTTTGTGATTGGTCTGTTCATATTTTCTATTTCTTCCTGGTTCAGTCTCAGAAAGTTGTGCATTTCTAAGAATTTGTCCATTTCTCCCAGGTTGTCCATTTTATTGGCATATAGTTGCTTGTAGTAATCTCTCATGATCCTTTGTATTTCTTCAGTGTCACTTGTTACTTCTCCTTCTTCATTTCTAATTCTATTGATTTGAGTCTTCTCCCTTTCTTTCTTGATGAATCTGCTAATGATTTATCAATTTTGTTTATCTTCTCAAAGAACCAGCTTTTAGTTTTATTGATCTTCGTTATCATTTCCTTCACTGCTTTTTCATTTATTTCTGATCTGATCTTTATGATTTCTTTCCTTCTGCTAACTTAGGGGTTTTTTTGTTCTTCTTTCTCTAATTGCTTTAGGTGTAAGGTTAGATTGTTTATTTGAGATGTTTCTTCTTTCTTAAGGTAGGATTGTATTGCTATAAACTGCCCTCTTAGAAATGCTTTTACTGCATCCCATAGGTTTTGGGTCGTCATGCTTTCATTTTCATTTGTTTCTCTGTATTTTTTGATTTCCCCTTTGATTTCTTCAGTGATCTCTTGTTTATTAAGTAGTGTGTTGTTTAGCCTCCATGTGTTTGTATTTCTTATAGATTTTTCCCTGTAATTGATATCTAGTCTCATAGCGTTGTTGTCGGAAAAGATACTTGATACGATTTCAATTTTCTTAAATTTACCTAGGCTTGACTTGTTCCCCAAGATATGGTCTATCCTGGAGAATGTTCCATGAGCACTTGAGAAGAATGTGTATTCTGTTGTTTTTGGATGGAATATCTTACAAATATCAATTAAGTCCATCTTGTTTAATGTATCATTTAAAGCTTCTCTTTCCTTATTTATTTTCATTTTGGATGATCTGTCTATTGGTGAAAGTGGGGTGTTAAAGTCCCCTACTATGATTGTGTTATGGTCAATTTCCCCTTTTATGGCTGTTGGTATTTGCCTTATGTATTGAGGTGCTCCTATGTTGGGTGCATAAATATTTACAATTGTTATATCTTCTTCTCAGATTGATGCCTTGATCATTATGTAGTGTCCTTCTTTGTCTCTTGTAATTGTCTTTGTTTTAAAGTCTATTTTGTCTGGTATGAGAATTGCTACTCCAGCTTTCTTTTGATTTCCATTTTCATGGAATATATTTTTCCATCTCCTCACTTTCAGTCTGTATGTTTCCCTAAGTCTGACGTGGGTCTCTTATAGACAGCATATATATGGGTCTTGTTTTTGTATCCATTCAGCCAATCTATGTCTTTTTGTTGGAGCATTTAATCCATTTACATTTAAAGTAATTATAAATATGTATGTTCCTATTACCATTTGTTGTAAAGGTAGTTTGGTGGTGCTGAATTCTCTTAGCTTTTGCTTGTTTGTAAACTTTAATTTCTCTGTCAAATCTGAAAGAGATCCTTGCTGGGTAGAGTAATCTTGGTTGTAGGTTTTTCTCTTTCATCACTTTAAATATGTACTGCCACTCCCTTCTGGCTTGCAGAGTTTCTGCTGAAAGATAAGCTGTTAACTTTATGGGGTTTCCCTTATGTGTTATTTGCTGTTTTACCCTTGCTGCTTTTAATATTTGTTCTTTGCATTTAATTTTTGATAGTTTGATTAATATGTGTTTTGGCTTGTTACTCCTTGTATTTATTCTGTATGGGACTCTCTGTGCTTCCTGGACTTTATTAACTATTTCCTTTCCATATTAGGGAAGTTTTTGACTATAATCTCTTCAGATATTTTCTCAGTCCCTTTCTTTTCCTCTTATTCTTCTGGGACCCCTATAATTCAAATGTTGGTGCGTTTAATGTTGTTTCAGAGGTCTCTGAGACTGTCCTCAATTTTTACATTCTTTTCTTTATTCTGCTCTGCAGGAGTTATTTCCACTATTTTATCTTTCAGGTCACTTACCTGTTCTTCTGCCTCAGTTATTCTGCTATTGATTCCTTCTAGAGAATTTTTAATTTCATTTGTTGTGTTGTTCATCACTGTTTGTTTGCTCTTTAGTTCTTCTAGTTCCTTGTTAAACATTTCCTGTATTTTCTCCATTCTATTTCTAAGATTTTGGATCATCTTTACTATCATTATTATGAATTCTTTTTCATGTAGACTGCCTATTTCCTCTTCATTTGTTAGGTCTGATGGGTTTTGCCTTGCTCCTTCATCTGCTGTGTGTTTCTTTGTCTTCTCATTTTGCTTATCTTACTGTGTTTGGGGTCTCCTTTTCACAGGCTGCAAGTTCATAGTTCCCATTGATTTTGGTTTCTGTCCACAGTGGCTTAGGTTGTTTCAGTGGGTTGTGTAGGCTTCCTGGTGGAGGGGAGTAGTGCCTGTGTTCTGGTGGATAAGGCTGGCTCTTTTCTTTCTGGCAGGCACGTCCACGTCTGGTGGTATGTTTTGGGATATCTGGCCTTATTATGATTTTAGGCAGCCCCTGTGTTAATGGATGGGGTTGTGTTCCTGTCTTGCTAGTTGTTTGGCATAGGTTGTCCAGCACTGTAGCTTGCTGGTCGTTGAGTGGAGCTGGGTCTTGGCATTGAGGTGGAGATCTCTGGGAGATTTTCACCATTTGATATTACGTGGAGCTGGAGGTCTATTGTGGACCAGTGCTCTGAACTTGGCTCTCCCACCTCAGTGGCACAGCCCTGATGCCTGCCTGGAGCACCAAGAGCCTATCCTCCACAAGGCTCAGAATAAAAGAGAGGAAAAAAAGAAAGAAGAAGATAAAATAAAGTTATTAAAGTAAAAAATAATTATTAAGAAAAAAAATTTTAAATAAAAAAAATAAAAACAAAAAATAACGGACAGACAGAATCCTAGGACAAATGGTAAAAGCAAATCTATACAGACCAAATTACACACATAAGCATACACATACACACTCACAAAGAGAAAGGGAAAATATATATATATGTCATTGCTCCCAAAGTCCACTTTCTCAATTTGGGATGATTCATTGTCTATTCAGGTAGTCCACAGATGTAGGGTACATCAAGTTGATTGTGCAGATTTAATCCACTGCTCCTTAGGCTGCTGGGAGAGATTTCCCTTTCTCTTCTTTGTTCGCATGTTGGTCGCCTGAGGGCGTCTGTTATTTGCTCAGACAGGACGGGGTGAAAAGAACAGCTGATTCGGAGTCTCTGGCTCTCTCACGCTGGGGGGAGGTAGGGGTACGGGTGTGGGGTGACCCTGCAGTGTCAGAAGCTGGCGTGATATTGTACCAGCCTGAGGTGCACCGTGCATTCTCCTGGGGAAGTTGTCCCTGGATGATCACAGGACCCTGGCTGTGGCGTGTTGCACAGGCTTCCAGGAGGAGAGGTGTGGATAGTGACCTGTGCTTCCACACAGGCTTCTTGTTGTCTGCAGCAGCAGTCTTAGCATCTCATGCCCCTCTCTGGTGTCTGCACTGATAGCTGCAGCTCGCTCCCGTCTCTGGAGCTCTTTAAGTGGCACTCTTAATACCTTCTCCTCACGCACCAGGAAGCAAAGAGGCACGAAAAAGAGTCTTGCCTCTTTGGCATCTCCAGACTTTTTCGCAGACTCCCTCCCTGCTAGCTGTGGCACACTAGTCCCCTTCAAGCTGTGTTCACGCAGCCAACACCAGTCCTCTCCCTGGGATCCGACCGAAGCCCAAGCCTCAGCTCCCAGCCCCCACCCATCCCGGTGGGTGAGCAGACAAGCCTCTCAGGCTGGTGAGTGTAGGTCAGCATCGACCCTCTGTGCGGGAATCTCTCAGCTTTGCCCTCTGCACCCCTGTTGCTGCGCTCTCCTCCATGGCTCTGAAGATTCCCCCCTCAGCCACCTGCAGTCTCCGCCCACAAAGGGACTTCCTAGCGTGTGGAAACCTTTCCTCTTTCACAGCTCCCTCCCACGGATGCAGGTCCCATCCCTATTCTTTTGTCTGTTGTCTTCTTCTTTCTTTTGCCCTACTCATGTATGTGGGGAGTTTCTTTCCTTTTGGGATGTCTGAGGTCTTCTGCCAGCATTCAGTAGGTGTTCTGTAGGAGTTGTTCCACATGTAGATGTATTTCTGATGTATTTGTGGGGAGGAAGTTGATCTCCAAGCCTTACTCTTCCACCATCTTGAAGCTCTCTCTCCCCATGGTTGTTTTTTTTTTTTTTCTGATGTTGAGTTGCATGAGCTGTTTGTGTATTTTGGAGATTAATCCTTTGTCAGTTGTTTCATTTGCAATATTTTCTCCCATTCTGAGGGTTGCCTTTTCATCTTATTTATGGTTTCCTTTGCTGTGCAAAAGCTTTTAAGTTTAATTAGATCCCATTTGTTTATTTTTGTTTTTATTTTTCTTACTCCAGGAGGTGGGTCAAAAAAAGTTCTTGCTGTGATTTATGTCAAAGAGTGTTCTGCCCATGTTTTCCTCTAAGAGTTTTATAGTGTCCAGTCTTACATTTCGGTCTCGAATCCATTTTGAGTTTATTTTTGTGTGTGGTGCTAGGGAGCGTTCTAATTTCATTCTTTTACATGTAGCTGTCCAGTTTTCCCAGCACCACTTATTGAAGGGGCTGCCTTTTCTCCATTATATATTCTTACCTCCTTTGCCATAGATTAATTGACCATAGATGCTACCATGTGACCCAGCAATCCCACTACTGGACATTTACACAGAGAAAACCATAATTCAAAAAGACACATGTACCCCAGTGTTCATTGCAGCACTACTTACAATAGCCAGGACATGGAAGAAACATAAATGTCCATCAACAGAGGAATAGATAAAGAAGATGTGATACATATAAAGAATGGGGTATTACCCAGCCATAAAAAGGAATAAAACTGGGTCATTTGTAGAGAAGTGGATGGACTGAGAGACTGTCATACAGAGTGAAGTAAGTCAGAAAGAGAAAAACAAATATCATATATTAACGCATATATGTGGAATCTAGAAAAATGATATAGATAATCTTATTTGCATAGCAGAAATAGAGACAAAAACTTAGAGAACAAATGTATAGATACCAAGTGGGGCAGGTGTGGGTGGGATGAATTGGGAGATTGGGATTGACATATATACACTACTGATACTATGTATAAAGTAGATAACTAATAAGAACCTACTATATAGCACAGGGAAATTTACTCAATGTTCTGTGGTGACCTAAATGGGAAGGAAATCCAAAAAAGAGGGGATATATGTATACATATAGGTAATTCACTTTGCTATACAGTAGAAACTAACACAACATTTTAAAGCAACTATACTCCACTAATTTTTTTTTAAAATTAAGCTAATTCTGAATATTAGTCTAATGACTTGGCTAATTGTCCTTGCTCATTTAAGCTAAAGTCTACTTTTTTACAGAATGGACACCTGATTTCACTTTTGGTTATTTGAGCAATTACATGGTTGACATCAGAAAGGAAGGGTAGTTTATGTGATATAAGTGGTTATAGGTATGACAGTGAATTTTCTTTGAGTTTATGCATTTCATTAAGGCAATTTTTAAGTAATGACAATGACTCTAACGTATGTAGATATACCACAGGGCTAGACATTGCATAGAATATGGCAAGTCACAAGCTCTTATGAATAAAATGTATTTAATTTCAACTGATACTAAGAACAATATATATGGATATAGATATAACTTTAAACAGCTTTATTGAGGTATAATAAGCATACAGTAAACTTTATACATTTAAAGTGTACAATTCAGTTTTGACATATGCATACATCTGTGAAACCATCACCATAATCAAGATAATGAATCCACATTTCTTCTCAATTTTCCTTATGCTCCTTTGCAATTGTTCCCACTTGCCCATCCCAATCCTCCTGTCCAAAAAAAAAAACTCTGACTTGTTGTTTGTCACTATAGGTTATTATGCATTTTCTAAACTCATATAAATTAAATGTTATGGTATATGCCTTTTTTTTTTTTTTTGGTTTGACTTTTTTCACTCAACATATTTATTTTGAGATTCACCCATGTTGTGAATTTTAATAGTTCCTTCCTATTCATTGTTGAGTAACTTTCCATTATATGAATACTTTGCAAATTGTTTCTCATTCCTCTGTTTATAAGTATTTGGGTTGTTTCCAGTTTTTGGTTATTGCAAATGAGCTCATATTTGTGTATAAGAGTTGAACAGAGTAAACAACAATAAGTGTTATCAGTTAGTTATTAGTACTAGTAGTTTTTTGGTGGAGGAAATTCCAATCAATTTTCTATATAGACGTTTACATCATCTTAGAATAAAGACAATCTTAATTCTTCCTTTAAAAGTTGGAAGAATTCTACTTCTTTTCATTGCCTGATTGCACTGACTAGAGCCTCCAATATAATGTTGAACAGAACTGTGAGAGCAGACATTCCTGTCTTGTTTCTGATCATGGGGTAAAGCAATCAGAATTTTACCATTATGATGCTAGCTGTAGGTCTTCACAGATATCTTTTATCAGGTTGAAGGAGTTCCCTTGTATTAATAATTTGCTGAGAATTTTTATAAGAAATGGATACTGAACTTTTTCAAATGATTTATCTGCATAAATTGAGATGATTGTGACCTTCTTTTTTTTTAGATTGCTAGTGTTGTGAACTACCTTGCTGATTTTCAAACATAAACCAACTCTACATTTCTGGAATAAACTCCACTTGGTCACTTATATATTATCTTTTTAATATTTTGTTGTTTTGATTTTGCAAAATACATTTATTTCATACAACTATTGAATAACTATATGGTTTCGATATAATGATGAGAATTTATTAAACACATAAACTCTTTAACCAAATTACCTTGGTTAAAATCCAAGTCTTGGGGATGGGGTCAAGATGGTGCAGTAGGAGGATGTGGAGTTTGCATCTTCTCACAATTAGGGCACTTATCAGGCACCAGTGGGGAACCTTCGACACCTAAGGGGATGGGAGGAATCCCTGCATGACCAGATAGGATATCGGGGGGGGTGAGGAAGGGGCAGAAAAAGTTGAGGTGGGATGGGACCAGTGTCCCTGAGGGGCAACTGGGGAAGAGGTGGGGTTCACACTTACAGAGGGCCCCACTCATGGTGAGGGGATCAGCAGGAAAGGGTAGAGGCTTTTGGGGGTTCAGGGATTGGAGGGGAATGTGGCCAGCATCTCCCCTGCCTGCCTGAGTCCCAGTGAACCTGCTGGGGTTCTGGGCCTGAAACTCTGCCCTCCAGTGCTTGCTCCAGCCATGCAGATCCTGAGCCTAAGCTCCACAACCACAACCCAACCCCACCACCAGGGCCTTTTCCAGCTCCTTCTTTTTTCTTTTTTTTCTATTGTGGTTCTGTTTTGCTTTGTTGTTGTTTCATTTTTATTTTTTCTAATATATATTTTATTTTTTATTCTTTGTTATTGTTCTGCTCCTTTTTGTTTGTTGCCTTTTTATTTTGTTTATTTTTTTTTACCATGCCACTTGACTTGTGGCGTCTTGGCTCCCAGGGCAGGGGTCAGGCATGAGCTCCAATGGTGTGAGCATTGAGTCCAAACCACTGGACTAGCAGAAAACCTCAGACCCCGGAGAATATTAATCAGTGTGAACTCTCCCAGAGGTCCTCATCTTGGCACTAAGACCCAGCTCCATCCAAATAAATGAAGAGGAAATAGGCAACCTACTTGAAAAATAATTTAGACTAATGTTAATAAAGATGATCCAAAATCTCAGAAATAGAATGGAAAAGATCAAGAAAATACAAGAAATGCATAACAAAGACCTAGAAGAACTAAAGAATAAACAGAGATGAACAACACAATAACTGAAATGAAAAATACACTAGAAGAAATCAATAGAAGAATAACTGAAATGGAGGAATGAATAAGTGAGCTGGAAGATAGAATGGTGGAAATAACAGCCAAGGAGCAGAACAAAGAAAAAAGAATGAAAAAAAAAATGAAGACAGTCTCAGAGACTTCTGGGGTAACATTGAAAGCACCAACATTTGAATTCTAGGGGTCTTAGAAAAAGAAGAGAAAGAGAAATGGTCTGAGAAAATATTTGAAGATATTAGAGTTGGAACCTCTCTAACATGAGAAAGGAAATATCTACCCAAGTCCAGGAAGTGCAGAGAGTCCCATTCAGGATAAACACAAGGAGAAAAACACTGAGACACATATTAATCAAACTATCAAAAAGTAAATTTAAAGAGAAAATATTAAAAGCAGCAAGGGAAAAGTAACAAATAGTCTACAAGGGAATCCCAATAAGGTTATCAGTTGATTTTTCAACAGAAACCCTGCAGGCTAGAAGGGATTGGCAGGATATATTTAAAGTGATGAATGGGAAAAATCTACAGGAAAAATTATTCTACCCAGCAAGGATCCCATTCAGATTCAACTGAGAAATCAAAAGCTTTACAGGCAAGCAAAATCTAAGAGAATACACCACCATGAATCCAGTTTTAAAACAAATGCTAAAGGAACTTCTTTAGGTGAGAAACATAAGAGAAGAAAAAGACCCACAAAATCAAACCGAAAAAATTAAGAAAATGGTAGTGGGAATATACATATTGATAATTACCTTGAATGTAAATGGATTAAATGCTCTAAGCAAAAGACACACTCTGGCTGAATGGATACAAAAACAAGACCTGTGTATATGCTGTCTACAAAAGACCCACTTCAGATTTAGGGACACATACAGACTGAAAGTGATGGGATGGAAAAGATATTCCATGCAATTGGAAATCAAATGAAAGCTGGAGTAGCAAGACTCATATCAGATAAAATAGACTTTAAAATAAAGACTGTTACAAGAGACAAGGAAGGATACTATATCATGATTAAGGGATCAATCCAAGAAGAAGATATAAAAATTATAAATATTTCTCCACCCAACATAGGAGCAACTCAATACATAAGGAAAATTCGAACAGCCAAAAAAGGAGAAATTGACAGTAACAGGATAATTGTGGGGGATTTAACACCCCACTTACACCAATGGACATATCATCCAGACAGAAAATAAATAAGGATATGAAAGTTTAAATGACACAGTAGACCAGATAGACTTAGTTGATATTTATAGGACATCCCACCCAAAAGCGGCAGAATACACTTTCTTCTCAAGTGCACATGAAACATTCTCCAGGATAGATCACATCTTGCATCACAAATCAAGCCTCGGTAAATTTAAGAAACATGAAAGAGTATCAAGCATCTTTTCTGACCACAACGTTATAAGTTTAGTAATCAGTTACAAGAAAAAAAACTATAAAAAATACAAACACATAGAGGATAAACAATTTGACACTAAATAACAAAGAGATCACGGAAGAAATCAAAGATGAGATAAAAAAATACATCGAAAAAAATGACAATGAAAGCAGGACAACTCAAAACCTATGAGACACAGCAAAAGTAGTTCTAAGAGGTAAGTTTATAGCAATTCAATCTCACCTCAAGAAAAGCCTCAAGTAAACAACTTAAACTTACACCTAAAGCAACTAGAGAAAGAAGAAGAAACAAAACACAAAGTTAGTAGAAGAAAGAAATCATAAAGATCAGAGCAGAAATAAATGAAATAAAAATGAAGAAAACAATAGCAAAGATCAATAAAACTAAATTTTGGGCTATTGAGAAGATAAACAAAGTTGATAAAGCTTTAGCAAGACTCATTAAGATAAAAAGAGAGAAGACTCAAATCACCAGAAGTAGAAACAAAAAAGGAGAAGTAACAACTGACACAACAGAAATACAAAGGATCATGAGAGACTACTACAAGAAACTGTATGCCAGTAAAGTGGACAACCTGGAAGAAATGGACAAATTCTTAGAAAGGTAAAACCTTCCAAGACTGAACCAGGAAGAAATAGAAAATATGAATAAAATAATCACAAGTACTGAAATTGAAACTGTGTTTTAAAAGCTTCCAACAAATAAAAGTCCAGGACCAGATTGCTTCACAGGCGAATTCTATCAAACATTTAGAGAAGAGCTAACACCTATCCTTCTCAAACTCTTCCAAAAAAATTAAAGAGGGAGGAGCACTACCAAACTCATTCTATGAGACAACCAGCACCCTGATACCAAAACCAGAAAAAGATATTTAAAAAAAGAAAATTACAGACCAATATCACTGATGAATATAGATGCAAAAATCCTCAACAAAATACTAGCAAACAGAATCCAGCAATACATTAAAAGGATCATACACCATGATCAAGTGAGATTTATCCCAGGGAGGCAAGGATTTTTCAATATATGCAAATCAATCAATGTGATACACCATATTAACAAATTAAAGAATAAAATCCATATGATCATCTCAATAGATGCAGAAAAAGCTTTTAACAAAATTCAACACACATTTATGATAAAAACTCTCCAGAAAGTGGACATAGAGGGAACCTACCTCAACATAATAAAGGCTGCATATGACAAACCCACAGCCAACATTGTCCTCAATGGTGAAAAACTTTAAGCATTTCCTCTAAGATCAGAAACAAAACAAGTATGTCCACTCTCACCAATATTATTCAACATAGTTTGAATAGGAAGTCCTAGCCATGGCAATCAGAGAAGGAAAAGAAATAAAAGGAATCCAAATTAGAAAAGAAGTAAAACTATCACTGTTTGCAGATGACATGATACTATACATAGAAAATCCTAACGATGCTACCAGAAAACTCCTAGAGCTAATTAATGAATTTATTAAAGTTGTAGGATACAAAATTAATGCACAGAAATCTCTTGCATTCCTATACACTAACAAAAAAAAAGTCAGAAAGAGAAATTAAGAAAACAATCCCATTTACCACTGCAACAAAAAGAATAAAATATCTAGGAATAAACCTACCTAAGCAGGCAAAAGACCTGTATGCAGAAAATCATAAAACACTGATAAAAGAAATCAAAGAGGACACAAACAGATGGAGAGATGTACTGTGTTCTTGGGTTGGAAAAAACAATATTGTGAAAATGACTATACTATCCAAAGCAATCTACAGATTCAATGCAATCCCTATCAAATTACCAATGGCATTTTTCACAGGTTAGAACAAAAAAATTTACAATTTGTATGGAAACAAAAAAGACCCCAAATAGCCAAAGCAATTCTGAGAAAGAAAAACGGAGCTGGAGGAATCAGGTTCCTTGACTTCAGATTATACTACGAAGCTACAGTAATCAATGCAGTGTGGTACTGGCACAAAAACAGAAATATATATCAATGGTACAGGATAGAAAGCCCAGAGGTAAACACACGCACCTATGGTCACGTAATCTATGACAAGGGAGGCAAGAATATACAATGGAGAAAAGACTGTCTCTTCAATAAGTGCAGGTGTGAAAACTGGACAAGTACATGTAATAAAATGAAATTAGAACACTACCTAACACCATACACAAAAATATTCTCAAAATGAATTGAAACCTAAATGTAAGGCCAGACCCTGTAAAACTCTTAGAGGAAAACAGGAAAAACACTCTTTGACATAAATCACAGCAAGATTTTTTTTGACTCACCTCTTGGAGTAAGGAAAATAAAAGCAAAAATAAACAAATGGGACCCAATTAAATGTAAAAGCTTTTGCACAGCAAAAGAAGCTGCAAACAAGACAAAAAGACAATCCTCAGAATGGGAGAAAATATTTACCAGTGAAGTAACTGACAAAGATTAATCTCTAAAATATACAAACAGCTCATGCAGCTCAATATCAAAAAAACAAACAACCCAATCGTAAAATGGGCAAAAGACCTAAATAGACATTTCTCCAAAGAAGACATGCAGAGGGCCAACAAACACATGAAAAGATGCTCAACATCACTAATTATTATAGAAATGCAAATCAAAACTACAATGAGGTATCACCTCACACAGGTCAGAATGGCCATCATCAAAAATTCTACAAACAATAAATGGTGGAGAGGGTGTAGAGAAAAGGGAACCCTCCTGTAGTGTTGGTGGGAATGTAAATTGATACAGCCACTATGGAGAACAGTATGGAGGTTCCTTAAAAAACTGAAAATAAAACTACCACATGACCCAGCAATCCCACTTCTGGGCATATGCCCTGAGAAAACCATAATTCAAAAAGACATATGTACCCCAATATTCATTGAAACACTATTTACTATAGCCAGGACATGGAAACTACCTAAATGTCCATTGAGAGATGAACGGATAAAGAAGATGTGGTACATATATATGATGGAATATTACTTAGCCATACAAAGGAACGAAATTGGATCATTTGTAGAGATGTGGATGGAGGTATAGTCTGTCATACAGAGTGACATAAGTCAGAAAGAGAAAAAGCAGTATCGTATATTAATGCATATATGTGGAATCTAGAAAAATGCTACAGGTAAAATTTTTGCAGAGCAGGAATAGAGACACAGATAAAAGAATGGATGGGTGGACACAGAGGGGAAAGGGGAAGGTGGGATGAATAGGGAGATTAGGATTGAAATATATACATTAATACATACATACATACATATATATATATGTGTAAAATATATAGCTAGTGGGAACTTGCTTTATAGCCCAGGGAGCTCAGCTCAGTGCTCTGTGATGACCTAGATGGGTGGGGGTGAGAGGGAGGTCCAAAATGGAGGGGATATATGTATATGTATTGAATTCGTTGTACAGAGGAAACTAACACAACATTGTAAAAAAATATACACCAATAAAAAAATAAAAAATCCCAGTCTTGGTTCAGCTACTTAAGATTTTGTGACTCAGTTTACTTACTGTAAAATATCAATAAGAGTAACAACCTAGCTATCTCACAGGCTGTTGATAGGACAAAATAAGGTAATGCAATTGGGAGTGTAATGCAATACCTGGTGTATAACACCTGCCAGACATGGTCAGATAGTATTAATGTATTTTGAGTGACTGTGGTTAAGTCCAGACCAGTAATGTGTGGCAGGTTGTCAGTGGTGGGAGAAGATGAAGGAAAATGATTTTGGAATAATTATGACAGGGAGTTATTGAGCCAGCTGGGGACATTGCTAAGAGCTAGTGAGAGAAGGTAAGAGCCACCTCTTGGGGAGGTGGCATGCTGGTTTAGAGACTGCAAAAGGGAAATGTTCTAAACTAATTCTGGAGGTGTGGAGCTGAGTATCCTTAGAGTATATTTATTTATCTAGGAACATATAAAGGGACTTTTATGCAGGAGATATCTAAGGGTCACCTGACAATAAGAGGCAGTTAGTTAATACCAAGGTCAAAATCCAATTCCAACCTTCCATCTAGTCTCTTAGGACCCGATCCTTAATGATGTTCAAATAGTTTTGTTCCATGGATTCCTTTGTCAGTGTGGTAAAGCTATAGAGCCCTTCTCAGAGTAATATTTTTAAAAGCATGAATAAAATACACAGGATTAAAAATAAAACCATAGTTTTGTGAAATACTCTTCTACACACAGGCTTCTCTGTGGGGTGAGGTGTTGTGTCTGTATCCCAGGTGAAGAACCTGTGGGAATAATGAATGAGACGGAGACTGAGATAGAAAGATTAAAGAAATATTTTATTTCTTTTTTTTTAAAGGATATTTATTTTACTTTTTTTTTAAAAGGAATTCCTTTATTTTTATTTTTAATTAATTTATTTATTTATTTTTGGCTGTGTTGGGTCTTCGTTTCTTTCTTTCTTTTTTTTTTTTAAACATCTTTATTGAAGTATAATTGCCTTACAATGGTGTGTTAGCTTCTGCTTTATAACAAAGTGAATCAGTTATACATATACAATATGTTCCCATTTCTCTTCCCTCTTGCATCTCCCTCCCTCCCACCCTCCCCATCCCACCCCTCTAGGTGGTCACAAAGCACCGAGCTGATCTCCCTGTGCTATGCGGCTGCTTCCCACTAGCTATCTATTTTACATTTGTTAGTGTATATATGTGCATGACACTCTCTTACCCTGTCACATCTCACCCCACCCCCTCCCCGTATCCTCAAGTCCATTCTCTAGTAGGTCTGTGTCTTTATTCCCGTCTTGCCACTAGGTTCTTCATGGCCTTTTTTTTTTTTTTTCCCTTAGATTCCGTATATATGTGTTAGCATACTGTATTTGTTTTTCTCTTTCTGACTTACTTCACTCTGTATGACAGACTCTAACTCCATCCACCTCATTACAAATACCTCCATTTCATTTCTTTTTATGGCTGAGTAATATTCCATTGTATATATGTGCCACATCTTCTTTATCCATTCATCTGTCGATGGACATTTAGGTTGCTTCCATGTCCTGGCGATTGTAAATAGAGCTGCAATGAACATTTTGGTACATGACTATTTTTGACCTATGGTTTTCTCAGGGTATATGCCCAGTAGTGGGATTGCTGGGTCGTATGGTAGTTCTATTTGTAGTTTTTTAAGGAACCTCCATACTGTTCTCCATAGTGGCTGTATCAATTTACATTCCCACCAACAGTGCAAGAGTGTTCTCTTTCCTCCACACCCTCTCCAGCATTGATCGTTTCTAGATTTTTTGATGATGGCCATTCTGACCGGTGTGAGATGATATCTCATTGTAGTTTTGATTTGCATTTCTCTAATGATTAATGATGTTGAGCATTCTTTCATGTGTGTGTAGGCCATCTGTATATCTTCTTTGGAGAAATGTCTATTTAGGTCTTCTGCCCATTTTTGGATTGGGTTGTTCATTTTTATGTTATTGAGCTGCATGAGCTGCTTGTAAATCTTGGAGATTAATCCTTTGTCAGTTGCTTCATTTGCAAATATTTTCTCCCATTCTGATGGTTGTCTTTTGGTCTTGTTTATGGTTTCCTTTGCTGTGCAAAAGCTTTTAAGTTTCATTAGGTCCCATTTGTTTATTTGTGTTCTTATTTCCATTTCTCTGGGAGCTGGGTCAAAAAGAATCTTGCTGTGATGTATGTCATAGAGTGTTCTGCCTATGTTTTCCACTAAGAGTTTGATAGTGTCTGCCCTTACACTTAGGTCTTTAATCCATTTTGAGTTTATTTTTGTGCATGGTGTCAGGGAGTGTTCTAATTTCATACTTTTACATGTACTTGTCCAATTTTCCCAGCACCACTTATTGAAGAGGCTGTCTTTTCTCCACTGTATATGCTTGCCTCCTTTATCAAAGATAAGGTGACCATATGTGTGTGGGTTTATCTCTGGGCTTTCTAACCTGTTCCATTGATCTATATTTCTGTTTTTGTGCCAGTACCAAACTGTCTTGATTACTGTAGCTTTGTAATATAGTCTGAAGTCAGGGAGCCTGATTCCCCCAGCTCCATTTTTGTTCTCAAGATTGCGTTGGCTATTCGGGGTCTTTTGTGTTTCCATACAAATTGTGAAATTTTTTGTTCTAGTTCTGTGAAAAATGCCAGTGGTAGTTTGATAGGGATTGCATTGAATCTGTAGATTGCTTTGGGTAGTAGAGTCATTTTCACAATGTCGATTCTTCCAATCCAGGACCATGGTATATCTCTCCATCTATTTGTATCACCTTTAATTTCTTTCATCAGTGTCTTATAATTTTCTGCATACAGGTCTTTTGTCTCCTTAGGTAGGTTTATTCCTAGATATTTTATTCTTTTTGTTGCAATGGTAAACGGGAGTGTTTTCTTAATTTCACTTTCAGATTTTTCGTCATTAGTGTATAGAAATGCAAGAGATTTCTGTGCATTAATTTTGTATCCTGCTACTTTACCAAATTCATTGATTAGCTCTAGGAGTTTTCTGGTAGCATCTTTAGGAATCTCTAGGTATAGTATCATGTCATCTGCAAATAGTGACAGCTTTACTTCTTCTTTTCCGATTTGGATTCCTTTTATTTCTTTGTCTTCTCTGATTGCTGTGGCTAACACTTCCAAAACTATGTTGAATAATAGTGGTGAGAGTGGGCAACCTTGTCTTGTTCCTGATCTTAGTGGAAATGGTTTCAGTTTTTCACCATTGAGGACGATGTTGGCTGTGGGTTTGTCATATATGGCCTTTATTATGTTGAGGAAAGTTCCCTCTATGCCGACTTTCTGCAGGGCTTTTATCATAAATGGGTGTTGAATTTTGTCGAAAGCTTTCTCTGCATCTATTGAGATGATCATATGGTTTTTCTCCTTCAATTTGTTAATATGGTGTATCACATTGATTGATTTGCGTATGTTGAAGAATCCTTGCATTCCTGGGATAAACCCCACTTGATCATGGTGTATGATCCTTTTAATGTGCTGTTGGATTCTGTTTGCTAGTATTTTGTTGAGGATTTTTGCATCTATGTTCATCAGTGATATTGGCCTGTAGTTTTCTTTCTTTGTGACATCTTTGTCTGGTTTTGGTATCAGGGTGATGGTGGCCTCGTAGAATGAGTTTGGGAGTGTTCCTCCCTCTGCAATATTTTGGAAGAGTTTGAGAAGGATAGGTGTTAGCTCTTCTCTAAATGTTTGATAGAATTCACCTGTGAAGCCATCTGGTCCTGGGCTTTTGTTTGTTGGAAGGTTTTTAATCACAGTTTCAATTTCAGTGCTTGTGATTGGTCTGTTCATATTTTCTATTTCTTCCTGGTTCAATCTCGGCAGTTTGTGCATTTCTAAGAATCTGTCCATTTCTTCCAGTTTGTCCATTTTATTGGCATAGAGTTGCTTGTCGTAATCTCTCAGGACCTTTTGTTTTTCTGCAGTGTCAGTGGTTACTTCTCCTTTTTCATTTCTAATTCTATTGATTTGAGTCTGCTCCCTTTTTCTCTTGATGAGTCTGGCTAATGGTTTATCAATTTTGTTTATCTTCTCAAAGAACCAGCTTTTAGTTTCATTGATTTTTGCTATTGTTTCCTTCATTTCTTTTTCATTTATTTCTGACGTGATCTTTATAATTTCTTTCCTTCTGCTGGCTTTGGGTTTTTTTTGTTCTTCTTTCTCTAATTGCTTTAGGTGCAAGGTTAGGTTGTTTATTCGAGATGTTTCCTGTTTCTTGAGGTAGGCTTGTATTGCTATAAACTTCCCTCTTAGCACTGCTTTTGCTGTGTCCCATAGGTTTTGGGTCATCGTACCTCCATTGTCATTTGTTTCTAGGTATTTTTTGATTTCCCCTTTGATTTCTTCAGTGATCACTTCGTTATTATGTAGTGTATTGTGTAGCCTCCATGTGTTTGTATTTTTTACACATCTTTTCCTGTAATTGATATCTAGTCTCATAGCGTTGTGGTCGATAAAGATACTTGATACGATTTCAATTTTCTTAAATTAACCAAGGCTTGATTTGTGACCCAAGATATGATCTATCCTGGAGAATGTTCCATGAGCACTTGAGAAAAATGTGTATTCTGTTGTTTTTGGGTGGAATGTCCTATAAATATCAATTAAGTCCATCTTGTTTAATGTATCATTTAAAGCTTTTCTTTCCTTATTTATTTTCATTTTGGATGATCTGTCCATTGGTGAAAGTGGGGTGTTAAAGTCCCCTACTATGATTGTGTTGCTGTCAATTTCCCCTTTTATGGCTGTTAGTATTTGCCTTATGTATTGAGGTGCTCCTATGTTGGGTGCATAAATATTTACAATTGTTATACCTTCCTCTTGGATCGATCCCTTGATCATTATATAGTGTCCTTCTTTGTCTCTTGTAATAGTCTTTATTTTAAGTCTATTTTGTCTGATATGAGAATTGCTACTCCAGCTTTCTTTTGATTTCCATTTGCATGGAATATCTTTTTCCATCCCCTCACTTTCAGTCTGTATGTGTCTCTAGGTCTGAAGTGGGTCTCTTGTAGACAGCATATATATGGGTCTTGTTTTTGTATCCATTCAGCCAGCCTGTGTCTTTTGGTGGGAGCATTTAATCCATTTACATTCAAGGTAATTATCGATATGTATGTTCCTATTCCCATTTTCTTAAATGTTTTGGGTTTGTTATTGCAGGTGTTTTCCTTCTCTTGTGTTTCTTGCCTAGAGAAGTTCCTTTAGCATTTGTTGTAAAGCTGGTTTGGTGGTGCTGAACTCTCTCAGCTTTTGCTTGTCTGTAAAGGTTTTAATTTCTCCATCGAATCTGAATGAGATCCTTGATGGGTAGAGTAATCTTGGTTGTAGATTTTTCTCCTTCATCACTTTAAGTATATCCTGCCACTCCCTTCTGGCTTGCAGAGTTTCTGCTGAAAGATCAGATGTTAACCTTCTGGGGATTCCCTTGTGTGTTATTTGTTGTTTTTCCCTTGCTGCTTTTAATATGTTTTCCTTATATTTAATTTTTGACAGTTTGATTAATATGTGTCTTGGCGTGTTTCTCCTTGGGTTTATCCTGTATGGGACTCTCTGTGCTTCCAGGACTTGATTAACTATTTCCTTTCCCATATTAGGGAAGTTTTCAACTATAATCTCTTCAAATACTTTCTCAGTCCCTTTCTTTTCCTCTTCTTCTTCTGGAACCCCTATAATTCGAATGTTGGTGTGTTTAATGTTGTCCCAGGGGTCTCTGAGACTGTCCTCAGTTCTTTTCATTCTTTTTTCTTTATCCTGCTCTGCAGTAGTTATTTCCACCATTTTATCTTTCAGGTCACTTATCCTTTCTTCTGCCTCAGTTATTCTGCTATTGATCCCATCTAGAGTATTTTTAATTTCATTTATTGTGTTTTTCATCGTTGCTTGGTTCCTCTTTAGTTCTTCTACATCCTTGTTAAATGTTTCTTGCATTTTGTCTATTCTATTTCCAAGATTTTGGATCATCCTTACTATCATTATTTTGAATTCTTCTTCAGGTAGACTACCTGTTTCCTCTTCATTTGTTAAGTCTGGTGTGTTTTGACCCTGCTCCTTCATCTGCTGTGTGTTTTTCTGTCTTCTCATTTTGCTTATCTTACTGTGTTTGGGGTCTCCTTTTCACAGGCTGCAGGTTCGTAGTTCCCGTTGTTTTTGGTATCTGTCCCCAGTGGCTAAGGTTGGTTCAGTGGGTTGTGTAGGCTTCCTGGTGGAGGGAACTAGTGCCTGAGTTCTGGTGGATGAGGCTGGATCTTGTCTTTCTGGTGGGCATGTCCACGTCTGGTGGTGTATTTTGGGGTGTCTGTGGCCTTATTATGATTTTAGGCAGCCTCTCTGCTAATGGATGGGGCTGTGTTCCTGTCTTGCTAGTTGTTTGGCATAGGGTGTCCAGCACTGTTGCTTGCTGGTCATTGAGTGATGCTTGGTCTTGATGTTGAGATGGAGATCTCTGAGAGATTTTTGCTGTTTGGTATTACGTGGAGCTGGGAGGTCTCTTGTGGACCAGTGTCCTGAAGTTGGCTCTCCCACCTCAGAGGTACAGCCCTGATGCCTGGCTGGAGCACCAAGAGCCTTTCGTCCACATGGCTCAGAGTTAAAGGGAGAAAAAATAGAAAGAAAGAAAGAAAGAGGCTATAATATAGTGAAGTAAAATAAAGCTATTATAAAGCAAAGCTATAGAGACAAAATCTCACCCAGAAGCATATACATATACACTCACAAAAAAAAAGGAAGAGGGGGAAAAATTAATATATCCTGCTCCCAAAGTCCACCTCCTGAATTTGGGATGATTCGTTGTCTATTCAGGTATTCAACAGATGCATCACATCAAGTTGTTTGTGGAGTTTTAATCCTCTTCTTCTGAGGCTGCTGGGAGAGATTTCCCCTTCTCTTCTCTGTTCGCACAGCTCCTGGAGATCAGCCTTGGATTTGGACCCGCTTCTGCGTGTCGGTCGACTGAGGGCGTCTGTTCCCCGTCCAGACAGGACGGGGTTAAAGGAGCAGCTGCTTCGGGGGCTCTGGCTCATTCAGGCCAGGCCGGGGGGAGGGAGTGGTATGGAGGAGGCGGGGCGAGCCTGTGGCGGCAGAGGCCTGCGTGACGTTGCAGCAGCCTGAGGTGCGCCGTGTGTTCTCCCGGGGAAGTTGTCCCTGGATCACCGGACTCTGGCAGTGGCGGGCTGCACCGGCTCCCAGGAGGGGCGGTGTGGAGAGTGACCTGTGCTCGCACACAGGATTTTTGGAGGCGGCAGCAGCAGCTCCAGCGTCTCACGCCCGTCTCTGGGGTCTGCGCTGATAGCCGCGGCTCACGCCCGTCTCTGGAGTTGGTTTAGGTGGCGCTCTGAATCCCCTCTCCTTGTGCGCCACGAAACAAAGAGGCAAGAAAAAGTCTCTTGCCTCTTCGGCAGCTGCAGACTTTTTCCCAGTCTCCCTCCCAGCCAGCTGTGGTGCACTAACCCCTTCAGGCTGTGTTCACGCCGCCAACCCCAGTCCTCTTCCTGCGATCCTACCGAAGCTGAGCCTCAGCTCCCAGCCCCGCCCGCCCCGGCGGGTGAGCAGACAAGCCTCTCGGGCTGGTGAGCGCTGCTCGGCGCCGAGCCTCTGTGCGGGAATCTCTCTGCTTTTTCCTCTGCGCCCCTGTTGCTGTGGGGTCCGCGCTGATAGCCGCGGCTCGCGCCCCTCTCTGAAGTTCATTTAGGCGGCGCTCTGAATCCCCTCCCCTCACGCACCAGGAAACAAAGAGGGAAGAAAAAGTCTCTTGCCTCTTCGGCAGCTCCAGACCTTTACCTGGACTCCCTCCCGGCTAGCTGTGGTGCACTAACCCCTTTAGGCTGTGTTCACACCACCAACCCCAGTCCTCTCCCTGCGATCCAACCAAAGCCCGAGCCTCAGCTCCCAGCCCCGCCCGCCCCGGCAGCTGAGCAGACAAGCCTCTCGGGCTGGTGAGTGCTGCTTGGCGCCGAGCCTCCGTGCGGGAATCTCTCCGCTTTGCCCTCCGCACCCCTGTGGCTGCACTCTCCTCCGTGGTTCCGAAGCTTCCCTCCTCTGCCACCCGCAGTCTCCGCCCGCAAAGGGGCTTCCTAGTGCGTGGAAATCTTTCCTCCTTCATAGCTCCCTCCCACTGGTGCAGGTGACATCCCTATTCTTTTGTCTCCGTTATTTCTTTTTTCTTTTACCCTACCCAAGTACGGGGGGAATTTCTTGCCTTTTGGGAGGTCTGACGTTTTCTGCCAGCATTCAGTGGGTGTTCTGTAGGAGCAGTTCCACGTGTAGATGTATTTCTACTGTATCTGTGGGAAGGAAGGTGATCTCCGCATCTTACTCTTCCACCATCTTCTCTCCTCCCCGGGTCTTCATTTCTGTGCGAGGGCTTTCTCTAGTTGCGGCAAGCGGGGGTCACTCTTCATCGTGGTGTGCCGGCCTCTCATTATCTCGGCCTCTCTTGTTGTGGAGCACAAGCTCCAGACACACAGGCTCAGTAGTTGTGGCTCACGGGCCTAGTTGCTCTGCGGCATGTGGGATCTTCCCAGACCAGGGCTCGAACCCGTGTCCCCTGCATTGGCAGGCAGATTCTCAACCACTGCGCCACCAGGGAAGCCCAATATTTTATTTCTTAAGTCTCTTATTGTTGAGTGAAATTTATATCTCTTCCTTTGATTCTTTATTCATATGTCACCTTTCTGTGGGTCCTTATCTGAGCCACTCTTTCTAAAAATGCATTCTGAGTTTATACTGC
Source organism: Balaenoptera borealis (assembly GCF_965194805.1). Classification (NCBI taxonomy): domain Eukaryota; kingdom Metazoa; phylum Chordata; class Mammalia; order Artiodactyla; family Balaenopteridae; genus Balaenoptera; species Balaenoptera borealis. Next base: position 29,802,762 of record NC_138875.1, read on the forward strand.
CAACACTCACTAATCCACTTCTCTGATTTTGTTTTCTCTTTAGCACTCACCATTATCTAAACCCATGTTCAACAATCATGCCCATAGGTCAAATTCTGACCACCCTCTGTTTTTGTACGATCCATGAGCTGAGAAGTGTTTTTACATATTAAATGCTTTTTTAAGTCAAAAGAAGAATATTTTATAATATGAGAAATTTTTATTAAATTCAAATTTTACCATCCATAAGTCAAATTTTGTTGGAACACACTCATTTTCATTTATATATTGTCTTAGCTGTTTTGTAATACAAGGGCAAAATTGAATAGTTGTACTCTCTGGCCCTTTACAGTTTGCTGACCTCTTAGTTAAAATATTATATTTTAGTTTTTTTCAGATATACTATTTTATCTACTATATTTTTATTGTTCATTTCTTTCCACTAAGCTAATAAATCCTTGGCTGGTAGGAATTTTTGTCTGTTTTGTTCCCTAGTTTATTCCTGAAACCTAGAAACAGTGTGTGGCACATAGTTAGTACTTACTAAACATTTGCTGATTGAATGAATATCAGGCACATTAATAATATGATATAGAGCAGTTCAGATAAAACAAGTGCTATCAGGAAGGGATGAATCAACATGTGAGATTTTTAAAACTGCCTTAGTGAAGTATCTTGATGGATGAGTATGCCTCTGATAGGTAGAGAGAACTGGGCATAACCAAAAGTGCCCGGAAATGAGAAGGAGCTCATTTTGCGAACGTGGTCATTAGCATGGCTCATTCAGGGAATAATGAGAAATAATCCTAGAGAAAATAGTTAAAGGTTTACAATGGGAAAGTAAGAGGAATACTGCTGAAAAATGTAAAAGTGAGGCCAGATTATGTAGAGCCTCCAGGATGAGAAGTTTGGTTTGAGACAAATATGTGAATGTCCTGACTCTGAGGTGTTTACAAACCTTGGAAAGAAATGGAGGAGGGAAAGGTTACAACGCAACCAAGAAAATGTCAATTTGCCCTGTAGTTAACTTGTGATTTGGAGCAATTCCAAACAAAAGCAGCAAGTCAAAAGATCGCATCCCTTTTATTTTCTTCTCTTCACTTTAAGAATACCAATTACAAGTGATTGAAAGAAAACATTTTCATGGTATTTCCACAGACCTGATTATGCTACAAGTTTGGAGACAATATCTCCAGGGCTCCAGCTGGGACACATTTATAGGATATTGAGTTTGGATTTTATGTCTTGTTTTGCCACTATGTGGAGGTTACTTTGATGTTTATTATACTGCTGGATTGATACAAATCACAGTAAGATAAACACAATCAACATCTTTTACTAGTTGTTCAAATTGTGACTTGCACTCAGTAGGAGACAGTGGTAATTTCTGGTATATTAGAAACTTGATGCAACCCTCAGCTTGACTACCAAAATATTAAAGAGAATTTTTTATACTTTTAACCTACTTGAACTTTCAGTATTTAATTTAATATGCACTTGCTGATACCCACTATTACCAGGTAGAAGAAATTTAATAAATGACATGAAGTGTATGAATTAATGGACTCAACCAAATTCACAAAAGGTATTTAAAAACATGAAACATTTTTAATTGGTTATAGAATAGAATTATGTGATTATGAAATGGAGCTTGATAATACAACTTAATGTTAATTTCCAACATATATTTCTATAGTTCTAAAGCATGCATTTTCAACAGTGATGTATCACCTTCCAAGGGGTTGAAATATATTCTTGGGGAGTGAAAAAAATCTTAGTTATTACAATGGCTTGTGGCCCTCCAAATTGCCCAGAGTATAACAACATATATGCTGCATATCTCTGGTATTAAAATTTCATGATGGAGGAACTATTAAGAAAAAATTATAGAAAGATTCTTTAGGAGAGGGGAAATTATCAAAAAAGAAACAAACCAAAACACGTTGAGAAACACTGTGTTAAAGTGCTTGCCTTCCTTTTGCCAGTGATCTTGATATCCTGACAACTCAATTCATGAACTGTGTTATGTGTATCTGTGGTGTGTGTGTGTGTGTGCATGTGTGCACAGTCCTGTTCTAACCAACTAAGGTATACACTTCCCAAGGGTAGAGGCTGAGCCTCCTATGTTTTATGACTTTGTGAAAAGTTATAATTTGTAAGTCTTAGATATCTAGATATTTTGACTGATTTATGATAAACCATAGGTTTGTTTTTATTGATCACCCATTCTTCTTTTTACCTTTTTATCAACTTCTTTGTAGATTTTCTAATAACCTGTAAGCCAAAAGAATTTTTAATTAAAAATCACCTCATCACCTAGGGGCAAGACGGGAATGAAGACACAGGCCTACTAGAGAATGGACTTGAGGATATGGGGAGGGGGAAGGGTAAGTTGTGACAAAGTGAGAGAGTGGCATGGACATATATACACTACCAAACTTAAAATAGATAGCTAGTGGGAAGCAGCCGCATAGCATAGGGAGATCAGCTTGGTGCTTTGTGACCACCTAGAGGGGTGGGATAGGGAGGGTGGGAGGGAGGGAGACGCAAGAGGGAAGATATATGGGAACATATGTATATGTATTACTGATTCACTTTACTATAAAGCAGAAACTAACACACCATTGTAAAGCAATTATACTCCAATAAAGACGTTAAAAAAAAAAAATCACCTCATCACAAACCCTAATTTCAGGTAAGGAATTCCTTTGTAACATGAATAAATGCACACTAATTTATTTATGTATTTATTTAGTTATTTGCTTATAAACAACAGAAATTTATTTCTCACACTTCTGGAGCCTTGAAATACAAGGTCACACTGCTAGCACGGTTGGGTTCTGGTGAAAACCCTCTTCTTTGTTGCAGACAGCTCACTTCTCTCTGTATCCTCATGAGGCAGAGAGCATAGAGAGCCACATTATTTTATTTTATTTTATTTGTATGTTTATATCTTCACTAGTTGAGTTTTCTTAGATATGCTTCAATAAATGTGTCATCTAATTGCCTGAACTAGCTTTTGATTTTAACACAATTGACACAAGTGTTAAGAAAATATTACCTCTGTGAAGAAATGACTTAATAAATATCAACAGCATTTATCACTATATTTTCCTTATTAATGACAGTGATAACTTCAGTTGAACCCTTTGAATTTTGGACTGCATTGTAAGGTGGTATGATGTAGCCAGACTTAGGTTTGAAATTATGGTCTAGACATGACTATATTTCTAACCTGTGGCAAGCTATTTAAACATTCTAAGCATCCTTTTTTGTCTGTAAAATAGATATTATAATATTGTCTACCTTACAAAGTTGTTGTGAGAATTAAATGAGAACAATTACAAAACTGTTAATGTAGAGGCTAACACATAATAAAAGAATAGTAAATAGTAATGATAATAACATATAAGTAGTAGTATAATAGTGATAATCATAGTAATGGTAGTTTGTTAGATTTGTGATCATGTTATCTACATGTTCAAGTTCCCTTGTAAAATTATTATTTCAGAAACCCAACACAGTGACAGTAAAAATGATAAAATTCTAGGGCATTTTCAGCCTGAGATTTGATCAGTGTCTTTTAGAAAATTGGTATTTATGGGGAGCAAATGCAATCAGAATGAGGCAACTCAACTAACAAAAATAGGGAGAAATTTAGCAGAAAGAGGTCATGATAGGAATAAATTACAGGCTACATGAGACAAAAAAGAGAAGAGGTGAAAATAGAGAAAATTGTCATTTTAAGGGAATATTCCTAATTTAAAATTCAAAAGTGGAAATGTTTCCATTTGAGATAGGATCAAATTATGGCTGTGCTCATGGATTAGAGTTGAAGCTCTAACCTGAGGGTGCTGAGAAACAGTTATATCAGTTTATTAAATGGATCATCAACATGTCTGTTGATATGAAGGAGAAACATGGCAGTGGATGGGGTAAGAAAGAAAACAATTGGGCTAGTTCTTGAAATCCTCAAGGAAAACAAGAGCGTGTCATGAGGACCAAGTGACAAGGGATTTGAGAGTATGTAATAAGCAAATTTTACTAAGTTAAGTTAATGTTTGTAAAGAATTTACAGTAGTGCATGACATCTATTGAACACTAAATAAGAGTGTATTAAATGTAATTAAAGATAGTTACATAAATATAATGGTGCAGCTACATAATACACATTCATTGAAAGGATGATCATGATGGTTATGGTGGAAATAAAACACTGATGACTGTCCATTACATGTCCATGGCAGGGTTAAAGTGGGGGCTACTTCCCTGAAACTGACCAGCCAACCTAAAAGAAGTTGACAACTCAAATCTCTTCCACTCAATTGGACTGGGCAGTTAGTTAATCTGTCGTGTAACCTCTGGCTTAACAGTTAATGCTTATAGTAAAAAATTATAGTCAGACTCTTACATGTGTTCAGAAAATAGGAAATTAATTATAAACACACCACTGAATGAAGGGAGGGTTGAATGGCCACAGTTTCTGTTAAGGCATCATTGAAGTAATCTCCCTACCATTAATTGAACATTTCTGTAGAACTCATCTAAAATTGCTCAGTGAATCCACAGAGAGTTTCTGCTTCATTAACTATTTACATGGTGACCTCAATAGAAAGGTTTTAGTCTGATGAGAGGTTTCTCTCACAAGTCTTAGGCACCAATTGTAGTAGAGTCATCTGACTTTTCATGATACATTGAGAAATGAGAAATATTACATTAGCATTCTTAACCTTACCACATTAAGCACTGAAATGCCCCTTGTTGTGTTAACCTCTAAATAGCCTGCATAATGCCACATTATAAGCTCCATCTCCAAAGTCCTCAGTTTCTATTCATTTGGAGTGAAAGATACATATGCAGCTGTGTCTCCTGCTCATATTTTAAGGCTCTAAAATCCTAGATTTGAAAGAGGGCACTCTACCTGTTCCATTCATTTTTTAATGACATTAATATTTGCATCATATATTATAATGTCAAGGAAACCCATGTATTCAAATTTCAACAGGCATATTTTGAGAAAAAAATAACTTTTCTATAAGCAAAATGTTAAGGAAATAATTGTTTACTACACAATATTTGCAACAGAATCTCTATTATAATAACAATTGGATAGGTGGATTCATTCAGTGGGCAGATCAGAGAAAGGCATAATAATGCTACTTGACTTTTGCATAATATAATAACTAAATTCTAAATATACATTTTGTATATTTAGAATTTTGTATATTTAAAATTTTGTAATAAACCACTGATGCATACAGATCAACATGGATTTTAAAAGGAAGATTAAGCAGGAGAGTTGCTGTAACTGTGTCTTGGTCCCAAAATGATTGGAAACTCTGTTACATTGTATAAATAACTCTACAGTTGGAACCTCAGTTTCTACATTTCTAAAATGAGGGAAATGGGTGATGTACTCTTCAAGAACTCACCTCTACATTCTGTTATACTATGTGATATTGGTTACTATTTCTATCTATAAAATGATGGAACTGAATATCATGAGTTCTAAAGTCTTACTAGAAATTTATATGTCAGTGATTTTCCATATTTATTTATTAACTCACTCTCATTCTTTGTCAACAGAGATTTAACTTGTTTGTTTCAATTATTCTTGAGAATTATCCTCTGATGTTGCTTTTGATATTCTTTCTTTCCCAGATATATTTTACTCAATAATTGGATTCACATTTCTAAAATATTATTAACCAGATTAATTTAAAATTCATCATATTTACACAATAAAATAATCTCTATATAAACATGTTATATTCCTTGTTGTATTTTATCATATATCTTTGTTATATCCTTTGTTGGCTCTTTGAACCTATATCAATTTCTCTCTTATCCACAGTCCTGCAAATCATTATGGCTTAAATATGGTTTTCAGTTGTTACTCATAAAAAAACCCATTGAAGGCAGGCTTATATTCCCTTTTATTACGTCCAGTGCTTAGCACAGTGATGAGCACATAGCTGGTATGCAGTAGTTTTGTCATGCTTAAACATTCTTCCTCACAGCACTAGGATCTGGGTTTTGAGACTTCCAGGGATGAATGGATTTTGCTGATTCTAATATGTATCCTCTTCTCTGAGCCTCTTTGAACCAAAGGCAGTGGATTTTCAAGATGGATTCAATATTTTTCAATTTAGAAATAACTTCAGCTGAAAATTGTATTGAGTTTTTCTGTGATGTAATGTAAAGGACACAGAGTCAGAATATTTGACTTTGTGAGGCTCAGTCTCCTCACCAGGTTAAAGGGAATAAAAATGTCTTCTCAGTTGATGTTACTGGCTTTCCAAGGGAATCAGGTGAGGAGGGAGCTAGATAAGAAAGCATTCAAATATTTCAGTGTTGTGAGATAAAAGGGACTAAATTTATTAGCAGGGATATAAGTAGTAGTAACAGTAACAGTAGTAGTAGTAATTATATTATCATTAATTAAGAATCTGGTCCACATTGTGGTGGAGGATATTCTCAGGACTACCTCACATAGCCAAAAATTTCACAATTAAGTAAATTTATATTTGTGTGTGTCCATATATATTTGTGTGTGTGTGTTTGCATATACATATATGTATTTTATATTAAGGGTGTATTTCTATCCTTCAGCCATTGCTCCCGTTCTTCATGACTCAAGGTTTTACCTTTTTTTTTCATTACATATAAGTTGAGTAGTCAAGGCTGGACAGAAGCATGGTGTCTTGATGTTTTCAATTGTAAGGAACTAAACACATTCAAAAAGACTCAAGTGGAAAGTTGCTTATTTAAAGACTTCAGCAGATATCCTGTGGATAATCAAGTGTCAAAAAGTATTTGGAAACAGTAAGTAGGAACAAAAGTCATTACTTCAGTCTCTCATTGAAGTACATTTACATTTCTGCTCATTTTCTCATTTCCTTTCTCACAGTCTCTCTGTTTTCTGGGAGTTGCTCATGGACTTAGTTTTCCCTGATGCCTAGTCACACATCAACTTAATATGACTTTTCAGTTAAGAAGCCCAACATTATCTGATGGATTGATTCTTATGGTTTTTGTACTCCATTTCTTTGGAAAGGAAACATAATAGATACTTTGCAGGTTAAGATCCACCTATGGTTTCATCAGCTATGACCCATAGGTGGTACTCAGTTGGAAGAGTGGGGCAGAATTATGTTGCATGAAAGCTATCCCTTTAAGGAGATGTAGATTCTTGCAAGGGAGACTTGGTAATGACTCAAGTGTTTGAATATCTTCACCATAATAAAAATCAATTGTTTTTGATATCATTCAAATGAAACGACAATTCTGTATCTTAGTTAAAAGTAACTTCATGTTCACTTATGTATTAAATGTAAAGTAAAAGAAAAGTATTTGAAATCAATTTATAAAAATTCTATCCATCTTTTGAGATATCAGAAAATGCATCCCTTACTGATTATGGATGTCCAGATACTTTCTTATTTGCTCCTTGTAGTGATCAAGCGAGTCCTTGGCTCTGATCTCTAGGTTACTGTTTAATCACATAAGTCTTGCCATTTCTTGAATTAACTTACATAATTACAGACCTTATGCTTGTGTTCTTTAGGTCATAGAACAAATCCTTTCTTTATATGAACCAAGACTGAACATGATGAGATAAGAGAAACTGTAAAATGTTGCGGGCAATAATTTGTATTAAAGTGTTGTATTGTGAGTAATAATTTTCTTGCCTTTTGTTATATTGAATCTATATTTTTAAAGGGAAATACATTCATCTTACTCACAATTAGATTTGCTTTATTTTTCTCTGTAAAGGAGAGTACTTAAACTTTTTTGTCATGTTGGATTTTTTGAGATTAAACTTATGAACCCTCTTCCTAGAGAAATTCTTTAAACAATTCTATACCATTTCAGGTGCTTCACTGCATCTCTAAAGCCTATCCATGGATTCCCAAAGGGTTCAGAGTTCATTCTCAAAATGTACTATCATAATGGGAATGATTACAAAAATATTTCCCAACCATGGTTTAGGAAACATATTTAGATAGGACATGACAATTATTGATAGGTCCTTCTCCTGAGTTTTCCAAGTTCATGAATATAAGAGTTTGAAAAGCTCCAAAGACATTTATGCATCATTGTTTCTGATTTTACAAGTAGGCCAACCAATATGTTCAGCAATATAAGTCTAACAGGGGTCAGGGAAGCTCAGTGGTATTAAATCTTTTTTTTTTTTTTTAGTATAAAGACATGTTAATGTAAACATAATCCTACAAAGGAACCTAATATGAAAACCAACAGAAGTTAAACTGACTAGCTGAAGTGTGATTTGATAGGGTCATATGTAAGTCCTACCCATATGTCTTTATTCCCACCTGTTCATCTCAGCCTCTAATAGAGTTCTTTAGAACCCAAGGGTCTGAAACACATTAATGAGCCAATGGATAAAATGAGGGAAGGGAAAGGGTATTTTAAGTACAAGCAATAGTAGTCACAAATGTAGCAAAGAAAGAGAAGTTGAATATTGCTGTAAATAATTGTATTGGGGGCAGGTAGAGAACACATGATGGATTTTTTAAAATAGCAAACACTTCCATTAAGGCTTTGTATTTCACATGAAATAATTTGAATATTATTCTGCAAGTATGAGGACTTGTGAATTTCAAATAGGGGAATACTTTAGTAAGATTTACGTTTCGGAAAGATCACTCTGAAAACTACGCAAAAGATAAATTAGAGGAAGAGATTAACTGGAAACAAAAAGATAGGAGATAATTTAAGTAATCCAGGAGAGAATACATTAGAACCAGAATTAAGAAAAGAGCACTAGGAGTGGAGGAAAGGTGATAGGTTCCAAAGATATTATGTAGATAGAAAAATTGACAGGACTTGGACCATTTGTAAATGGGTAGTAAGTGAAAGTAGGTAGTCACTATTTCCATCATACTGTTCTTGTATGGTACAGGAAATAAAGAAAGTTGCAGGATGGAAGGGATAGATAATTTCAAACTTATCTTGTCCTGTCCTCTAGTTCTTTCATGTGCATAAAATATTATTTTCCACCTGGATGATGATTTCCCCAATTATGGTATGTGCTTTACGAAGAATTTTCTAAAGTCGGGGTGGAAAAGGGTTTATTCAATGTAGTTAAATCCATAGGAGTATCTAGGTTAAGAAGAATGGTTACACCATTCTGCTGCAAGGAGTTTACTATGAGTGTTTGGCAATATCTGCCATATCTATGAAAGAAAGAAATACCCTGTGTATTGGCTAAATAGTTCATATATATGTATATGTGTGTGTGTATATATATATATATATATATGGCCTGCATGAAAGATTTGTTACAGTGCTTATTTATCAATAGCAAGGCCAGGATTTACAAGTTTGGTTTATTAAAATAAGCTAGTGTGTTCTTTCATGAATTTATTTATTTTATTTATTGAGTGATAATATATATGTATTTCTCTCATCATGAAGGTAGAGAGACAGAAAAAATAGACACAGTCCTTGTCCTTAAGAAGCTTATGGCTGAGATGTTGAAATTAATGTGCAGGAAATAATCAGAGCCTATTATGTGGGTGTAAACACTTGTAGTACCAAAGAATGTTAAAGACAATCAGTACTGTTGGAATAGATACAGGGTTAATACACTGGAAGTCCCTGAATATTGTTTAGGTCAGACTTTAGAAAATGGTAAGATTTGGTTGAATGAAGATAGGCATCAGATTATGGCAGGCAGTGGCTATATTATTCATCTTTGTCTCTCTAATTCCCCTGAACCAATATCTCCCTTTCTCTGCCAATATGGTCCTCTCTGTCAACAGAACCAGGGTTCACGTGCTGCTTCTGATGATGTAAAGTACCTCCTCCCTGCTATGAGTAGTTCTGTCAGCTCTAGGTCTTGTCCTTGGTCCTTATCACCAAGTACCTCTTACTGACAGGGGCACATCTGAGTTCCTGCAGTATTTAATGAAGAAATTATCCTTCTCCATGAAGAGGGACAACTTGCAATCATCAATAGGAAAATTAAGTTGTACCAGTGAAAATGAAAGACATCCTGCTCCACCAGAAGTCCCAGCCAGTTTTGGAGAGGACTATTTGGAAAGCCTTGGGGGAAGACAGAAATAAAAAATAGTTTGGTGTGAATCTCAAAACTCTACTGGAATAAATCTAAGTTCTAGTTTAAAATGCCTAGAAGAAAGTGTAATGCTTTTCATAAAACATATAGGCTGCAACAGAGCACTGCAAAACCATAACTCTGAGAAAGATCTCTAGGCACAAGCTCTCTTAAAGTCTGTGAACCATACCACATAGACCATGACCCAAGTCCACACGTACATGAAAATGAATTACCTTTAGGTGACAATGGGGGATTTACCCAGTAGCTTATGTGAACTCAATATCTTTTGAGAGTAGACTGACAAAAATCTAGAATTTATTTTGAGGCTGATCACCTTTGGATTTGCCTGGCTTGCTCTTTGGATATCTGTACTCTAGAAAACAATTTGGCCAAGACTGAGCTAGAATTGAAGCAAAAAATAAACAAGAATAACACAACTTAATTCTATTTCTCCATTGGCTGATTGAATAGGCACACAATGAATATTTTTTGAGCCGAGTAATAGATAAATATATAGGAAATTTAATCTATAAGGGTTTAAGTTTTGTTAATATTGTTGCTGGGCTTTTTTTAAATTGACAGGTTACTTTCATGTTCTCTGTTTCTGTTTCTCCATTTATCACATACTGCCCCAAGTGGATATATGGCCTTCCACAAAAGATATGTGCCTGCTGCTTTTCCTCTAGTGCAATATCGAATGTATTTATTTTAGAATCTTCTGTCGTTTTACCCACTGCTTCATAGGAAGTAGTAGATACATCATTGTTGGCATCATCATCATCATCACCATCAGGAAATACAACATACACTTTGAACCAGTATTAGTTTTCATGTCACTAGCTGCCAACATTCTGTTAGTATCTTAATTGGAATCACTTAATTGGGAATCAATGACAATTTCTTTTCTTAAGCTGCAGAGCACATTCACAGCCATAGAAATTTTTCCTGCTTCAAATTAAATTACTTCACTTTTAATCATTCATTAACTCCAATCTTAATACTCCTTTTCTAAACTGGCCTGAAGTATACATGGGATTAATACACACACACACACACACACACACACACACACACCGAAAGAGCTGCTTGGGAAAGGGCTCCTCCCCTCTGACTTTCAATGTACTGCTAGAGAGTTGAGCAAGCTCAGTAATAAATCATGCAGTGTTTTGGTTTATTCTGTAATGCAATATTCCCAAAACATTTTTGACAACCATTTAATTTGCAGTAAGATATTTGTGTACTAAACGACACTTCAAGCAATTTATTCTTGAAAGTGAAGTAGGAACAATAGACACAATAGTATGATTTCAGTAAATAACAATATATTACAACAATCGTTGCCATGTTAGGATATAGCTTTACTGTCTTCAGAAATAGATAGGATTTTAAGGGGAAAAATACCTTTCAAAATGACAAGCAAGATATAAAATTGAGATAAACAGCTCAGGAGAGTACTCAGTTATACATAGCCTTATTGATGAGCTTGCTACATTTGCTTTTCCAAAGGGTTACTTACCTTCCTGACTCTGAACCAGAGTATCCTTTTAAATGCTGATAATAAGCAATAAAGTAGATTCTGCCCAATTGCCTGGCTCTTTTTATTCATGAAACATTGGAATTAGATTTAGTATAGCTGTATCAATTGGGAAAGAATAAAATTTGGCCTTGTGACTTAATGGTAAAACTTACTTCATATCCTATGATACTGTGAGACCATACCTACTTACTTATCCTTTAGAAAGACTCTAAAGGGATTGAGCACAAATTGGATAATTATTTTTCAGAGGCAGTTTGGTTGGCAGAGGCTGTAACTTCTGATTATTCCAGTCTGACTTTCCACTAATTCAGCTAACCTATTATACTTAAATGATCTTTTAAACCAAAGACAATGCATTGCTACAACCGCCATGAGAATAAATCTGTCAATAGATATATCCTGAACATGTACCATATGCAAGAGAGTATGTTAGGCATGAAGGGGGTTTCAAACAAGTGTAAAGCATCTATTTCAATAGACTCACAACTAAGACAAAGGATAAATAATAGTAATTTAAAATATGAACAAAATGTTATATTCCAGAACAAGACAGTGATGCAAGATTATCAAATGAGTGGTTTAGCTATTAAGTGGTCCAGAGATGAAGAAAAGGGAAAGAGTAATTCAAGCTGGATTACAGGAATTGTTCCTAGAAGAGAAGGAACTTGTGCTGGACTTACAAAGAGGTAGGCTTTGGAATAGAGAAGAGGAGAAAGAGTAGACTTTCAAAAGTGGAAAATATAGTATGAATGTAAAAAATGTAAAAATCCTTCTAGAAGCCACTGAATAGAGCATTTCGTAGGAGAGAAATATTTGTGCTTATACAGATGGAAATTAAATTGTGTAAGTATAAAATTCCAGGCTGAAGGAATTTAACGTCAGAGAGTTTTTAAATTCCTATATAGTTTGAAAGTTATTTTGTATTGCCCTTCTTGCAGGGAAGTCATACAATTTTAAATTTATTTTAAAGGGACCAGAATTTATTCACATATTGATTTGTTTTTGTATATATATTTTTTATTCTCTAATTAAATTTAGGTAATGTTCTGCTCATTGTGGATCTGACAGTAAACAAAACAGAAAAAAAAGTCTATTCTCATGAAATTTATATTCTGGTAGGTGGAAGCAAACAATAAATAAAGGAAATAAATGAAATATATCACATGTTAGAAATGATTAAGTATGAAGAAAAAAACACAAGGCAGGGAGACGAAATATGAAGTGCTGGATGCATTGAAATATTTGTTCCAGAGCCCAGGCCTCATTGAGAAGGTGACTTCTGAGTAAAAACCTACAGGAAGTGAGGGAGTCATCCACGTGGATAGCTGGGACAGGAAAAGAATGACAAGCAGGGGAAGAGCAAGTGCAAGGCCCCAAAGCAGAGTGATCAAAGTGGTCAGAGTAATTGGAACAGCCCAAACAAGAGGGGAGTGGTAAAAGCAAGATGAGAGAAAGAATATGAGTCAGCTCATGGAGAAGATTCTAGTCCTCCTGAGGACATTGGTTTCTACCTAGAGTAAGCTGAAAAACCACTGAAAAGCCTTGAACAGAAGCTTGGTGTGTCCTGACTCATGATGGGTTATGCAGTGGGTATTAATATGGCCATCTTATACATTTACAGACAAAGGAAATTTTAAAATTAAAACTAATGACCTAGAAAGACGCGAGTCCAAAAAAATTATTCAAGTATGTGTGTACTCTTGAGACTAACAGTAGATGCATATTAATGTCTCTTTTAAATTTAGTTGATGCTAATAATTTTTGAAATTCTTATGTAATAACCATTTTTTAATCTGGCTAATTTGTTGAGAGAGTGCTGGATCATCAGATCTGTGTGGATCATATTAATAAATGAACATATTTTAGGAAAGTATTTTCTGATCATATGTAATAATCTGGGTCAGCATTTCTCATGTGCTCTAATGGAAAAGTTTAGGACTGTGAGTGAGGAGATATGGATTTGAAACCAGATGAGCAACTAACAAGCTCTATGGCCTTAGGTAAATCAATGAATATATACAGACCTCAGCTGGCAATCCCTACACTGCCCATCTCATGTTACTCCTACCTTGGCCCCTTTAAAATGCAAACAGGGAAATCCTCAAATGAAGTTCTCTGGTAATGAGCCAGATCACATCTTACTCCTGTCTCTATCTTCTGTTTTTCACTGTACTGTGATTCTCCAACTGCTTTTGTTCCTTACTCATGGCCATATTCATACCTTAGATAAATTGCTGTACACTGTATTACTTTAGCTGTCTGCTCCTACCCCCTACTTTTCTCCTTGGACACTATACAATATTATTCCCCCCATGATTTAGGAACTCTTCCTTGGCATATTCCCCACTCAGCCTGTATGTCGGGAAAGGGGTAGACCCACATAATTCTGTATATTGCTAACATTCTATATCACAAATCCATACCTATAGTGAGTTTTCCAAATACTCTGTACTATTTTTTGCTTGCTTGGGTTCTCTATTGGTAATGCTGGCCTTGGCTAACATGATGTCTTCATAGTTGTTGACTTTACATGGTTATTGGAAATCTACCTGAGTTCCTTGCCACAGGACACTTAATATGCACAGGACACTTAATATGACTTATTCTGCTATTCTGGGTAATTTATCATTGCCTTAGACATCTGTCTTCCGAGGAATGAAATCATAATCCTCACTTTTGTCATGATCACTGTCATCACCATCATTATTATAGTTTATGTATTTTGAGTGCTTGCTGTGTACCAAGGAGGGAAACAAGAATAGTATATGGGTCATCTCATTTACTCTTCACAACTATCCTTAGAAGAAATATCATGAGCCCCATTTTTCAAAGTGAGGTAGAGAAAGCCTAAATTACTTGCACAAAGTCAAGATAAGTGATAAAGCTGAAATCTAAATCCATAATATCTGACTTTAAAGATCTTCTTTAAGACTTTCTCTAGCTATTGATCTTGGCCATTACAGTGAAATTGGGGTGAAGGCTTTTCTACAGTGACAAAATATAAATATTTTCCTTAACTAGTGCAATAAAAATGGATGAGATTTCTAGTATTTCTGAAATGTTTATCAATGACCATAAAAATATGAAAAGAGGGAATGACAACATGTATGTATATAAATACACAATATACATATACCAAATTATGACTGTAACAAAGCAAATTTGTTCAACACAATTTAATATCTTTCAAACCTTGTTTTAAAAATGGTAAGCTGTGTTACTGATTTGTGTCCTTGTAGATTTTAAAACAAACCATGGTGTATAACACAGACCACATAGTATTTACAGATGAGCAAAGGCACTGACCAAATGTCCAAATACGCAGAGAACAGAGGAAATGATGTGAGTTTGTTTGGAGATATCTAACATCAAGCTCACATTTCAGACCATCATAAAGCTGTGGAATGCATCACAAACAGACTCGTTATAATTTAACTGTGTTTTTTAATCCTAGAGCAAGAGAACATAAATGTGAGCAATAACATTTTAGGATATGTAGTAGTTCATTATGCGCTTTCTTTGGCATTTTGATGAATAAAAGAAAAGAGAAGAACAAAATTTTTCATCCATGCAAATGGATCTGGACTATTAGAATATAAAAGTTAATCATACAACCCGGTTAAACACATTAAAGGCAGCATATAATAGCAGGAATATTAACACTAGGAAAAATTCTTCATAGGGTACTGGAAAGAGGACAGAACTGCAATTAGGAAGCTCAATGATTCTTTCACTGATGGACTATAATTTACATATTTTCCCTGGATTTCTGTTTCTTCATCTGTAAAATGAGTAATTTAGGCTGAAATAATGTCTGGGATCTTTTCTAGTCCTAGCATTCTGCTATTTGGATTTGGATTAGAAGAAAAAATTCCTTTAGGACCAATTATGAAAAAAGCTTTCAGTAATATCTAACATACTGCTTAATATGAACTGTAAGACTATTTCATTTTAAAAATAATTTGTTGTAGTATAGTGAATGGAACATTGGCTCTGGAGTCAGAGACTCAGATTTTTATCCCAACACTTCCACATACAAGCTATGAATATGCTACTTAAATCTGTTACCTATGAGGCTCAATGTATAATTAAATGTTTGAAATAATGACCTATTTTACAGAGGTGAGATAATCATTAAATGGAGTGTTTTGAAAGCAGTTTATAACTTATGAATTGATGAAACTACAAAAGGGACTCACAGGCCTTTACAGGATCTGAGACTTTTAACGCAAAAAATCTATAAGGGTAGGTACAGTGTCAATCTCAGTTTGCGCTGTAATGATAGGTGGTTTAGACAACAGAAATTTATTTCTCATAGTTCTGGAGGCTGGAAAGTACAAGATCAGAGTGCTGGCACATTTGGTTTCTAGTGAGAGCACCCTTCCTGCTTTGCAGACAGCCATCTTCTCCTTGTATCCTCACATGGTGGAGAGAGAAAGAGCCCAGTCTTGTCATCAATAAGTGCATTAACCCCATCATGAGGACTCCACCCACATGACCTAATCTAATACTAATTACCTCCCAAAGGCCACACCTACAGATACCATCAGATTGAGGATCAGAGATTCAACCAATGAATTTAGGAAGGGACACAAACATTCAGTCCATACAAATGTCAAGTTCAAAATTGAATTCTGAGCATATAGCTCAGAGTTAGAGCTCAATAAATATTTTCATTGTTGAATAAACAAATGAAAACTTGTCTTATTTTGTAACACAC